>NW_020664931.1:9667159-9727761 GCF_002925995.2 Terrapene triunguis
GCCTGGGGGGTGCGGCGCCGCGCGCGGGCTCCGTGTCCCGCTTGGGGCGGGAGGTGGAGGCGCGGCAGTGCGCGAGGGCTCCATCCCCGTGTCCCGCCTGGGGCAGGGGGGCCGGTTTCGCGCGCCGCAGCCGCTAGGGATCTCCCCCTCCCTCCCTCCCTCCCTCCCTGGTTTGAGAGCCTGGGAGGGAGGGGGAGACTCCGAGTGGCCGCGGCACGGGCGCCGCTTCTCCCCCTTCCTCCCAGGCTCTGAGGGAGGGGGAGCAGCGGCGCGCGAAACAGCGCGGCCGCTCGGGATCTCCCCCTCCCTCCCAGGTTTGAGAGCCTGGGAGGGAGGGGGAGACTCCGAGTGGCTGCGGCGCGGGCGCCGCTTCTCCCCCTCCCTCCCAGCCCCTGAGGGAGAGGGAGCAGCGGCGCGCGAAACAGCTGATTCGCGCGCCGCTGCTCCTCCTCCCTCCCAGGCTTGAGAGTGAGCCCCCGCGGGCCGCACAGTGAGCCCCGGCGGGCCGCATGTTGTGCAGGCCTGCTCTATGCTTTCTTTTTGTGTGCAAGGCAAGAGTCCAGGAGAGTGCAAAAATAAAGCTTGAAGTGAATTTTGTTTTACAAAACTGATGCACTTTATATTAGATGTTTGCTGTCTGGAATGAATGGACAAAAGGTGTGCCTGTGATTTCAGAATAGTATGTCACCATGCTGGTGCATATAAATAGCAGATATTGGGAGTGTCAATATCCCTCAATCAGCATATGGAAAATTGAAAGACTGAAAATGGTCTTTGGAGAAATGTGGACATAGGTGTGCTTAGCTCAAGAAGTGCCAAGTTGCATCAGCTTCTTTCCAAGAGGTTTGGGAACAACACACTAAAATAAGAACCTGCAACAACACTCCTAGCAATCTATAAAGATAAGATACTACCTTTGCCATACACTGGCCCAATAAAGAGAGAAATTGTGTGTAAAGACATTGTGATTTGAATGGATTGACTCACTGACTTTAAAAGAAGATGCCTACCAACTGATCAGGTGAGCTGTCCAAGTTTGAAATCAGGATATGACTGGATTTCAATACTGTAAAGAGCCCATTAAAATCTATCTGTCTGGGAGAGAAAATGGATTTTGCATTCTGAAGTATCTCATGAGTCATGACTACCAAAAGGATGCCACTTTCACTCCTTCTGAGATAATTATTTGTAGTTTACCAGAAATATCATGTAGAACATATTAAATTGTTCTGGTTTATTATGTTTCTGGTCAGTGTATATGTGGATGGTGTTTCTAGAAGCTTTCCAAGACCCTGATGAAAATAAATGTAAGGAGTTTTTTCTCAGATTACATGTGGGGAACGGGGGAAAACATGCAATGGGGAAAAATTGTGTATTAGGTAAAATAAGTCAAGTGTACATTTTTTGTTATTATGGTACTTTCAAACTTCAATCTTAAATAGATATATTAAACTGTTGCTTATTAGTTACTTAAATAGTGAACTCTCTCTTCTGCAATAATATCAACTAATACCATTAGCCTGGGGAGGGATTTGATATAATTCAACTTAAATTATTTCTAGCGACACAGGAAAAGACAAAAGTAGGTTGCTGGCAAAGGAGTATGCATCAGCATCTGCAAAGCTGAATCACTCTAGTTCAGGAAGGATACTGCTGTTGTGGGAAACAAATCACTTAGATGGGGGAGGGGGCGGCGAATCTTAACAGCAAAGAACAAACGTAAGTGCTTCTAGATTTACACTAGGACTGAGCATTTTTAATTCTCTGGTGCAGTAAAATATCAGGGCAGGTCTATACTACAGTTTTGCCAGTATAGCTTTGTCAGAGATGTGGAAAAAAAACAAACCCATGCCCCTCACACACAGCTGTGCTGGCAAAATCCCCATGTAGACACAGTTTATACTAACGAGAGTCCTTTCATTGGCACAGTTGGTCATTTGGGAAAGTGGATTAATTACACCAGCTAAAGAACCTGTTTTGCTGGTATATGCTGAGTCTCCACTAGGGGGCCTTGCTGGTGTATCTGTATTAACAAAGTCTCTAGACCAGTGGTTCTCAACCTTTTAGGGCTCAGGACCCATTTGTAAATGTCTATGGCCTGTCATGACCCAGTAAATAGTCTGGGGGTGGAGGCCCTGGGGTGGTTTCAGTCGGGTTTTGTCCCTGAGGAGGGTTGGGTCCTGCCCAGCACTCACCCCACAGTGGCCGCTCCTGTGCTGTGGGGCTGGCTGGGCTTTGCTCCCCGCTCTGAGCGTTGCAACTTCCGGGGTTGCAGCGCCGGTCAGGTTTGGCCTACCCCTCTGACTGGACCAAATTTGTGTGAGTGGAGTTGTCACCTGGCTCATTGGGATGCAGTGCCACTCACTCAGATTTGTCCTACCCAGACTCCTGTCGTTAGGATGGCTGGGCCAGACCTGAGCAGCACTGGGACCCCAGAGGTTGCAGTGCTGGGAGCAAGGAGGTGAGCCCAGCCAGCCCTGTGGGATGGGAGCTGACACACAACCCTTTGAAACATATCCTGACCCACAGGTTGAGAAACCCTGATCTGAAGGCTGAGGGCTAGTCTAGATGAGCTGTACTGACTTCAGAAGTGTAAGTGCAAGGACTTAAATCAAGAATTGTGGCCACACAAATAGCCACAATATACTCTTTGGCCAAGAAGCAACAAACCGTGTTTGCGCCACGTAATTTGATAGAAATGTCCATCTCATAAATTCCAGCTCCTCAACTTGCCTGCCGTTGTAGGATATGAGCGGGAGGGAAACTGGCTAATTGTGTAGGGGATGAAGCAAGGGAGCAAAGCATGATTTTGAAGGGAGCAGGAGGAGATGGCTGCAATCTGCATCCCTACAGGACTTGAAGTTTGGTAGGCAGGAGCTTTTCTAAACTGCATAGATGCTTGCAGAGCTCAGTTCTCTGCCACTTCTGAAGATGTTGCTTCTTGCTGTCCTGTGAGAGCTATAGCCACTTGAACGTAGGAGCAGCACCAGCTATTAAATGATGGCATAATAAACACTGAATTGTCATTCCCATTTACTGCACTGAACGGGGTAGGCCTGTTAAAATTAGGACTTCTTGCTTCACACTTCAAAATATTGTGATACAGTACCTTGTTAAAGGGTATGTTACAATGTGGACGTGAATACATTTGCACCCATTTACTGCAGTAACAAACAGTAAAGTAACAAAGTCTTCATTTGGGCCAAGGAAGAATGTTCCTCCAGTCTTATTTTGGTTGTTCTGAAGACATGTTATACAGTGTGAGGCAATGGGATAGCGAGGAAGAAAGATGAAATTGTTTTGAAGCTAATTGGAGTCCTGTTAAGCACTGTAAAAGTGCTTATTGGCACCCCTTGTTAGGTGTTCAGGAGGACGTATTTTAGTGTACTCCCATATTTCAACCAAGTGCTCTGATAGCTGTCGTAAATCTTTGCAGGAGTCAGGTTAACTGTATTGGCATGTTATGCATGGAGTTAGAATAAATAGAAAGAAAATCCAAAAAAGGATTTGTTACATCAATTTGCATAAAGATGTATATTCTGTTAAGCAAAAGCTTCATACACACAGATCTGAAACAGTTTATTTATCATAAGGAATTATTTCACTACTAAAAAGAAACAAATACTAGACTGAAAGGGTTTGATAACGTTGGCTGTTAGAATTGTTAATTATCAGCACTAGGATGGATGATAAGAAATTATCTTTCTTTGGGTGCTACTAATAGGAGTGATAGTGAACATTCTTGTTTTCCTCTGCTGCTGTTTGAAAAAACTGGAGCAGATGTAGAGGCACGGGAGTTGACCACAGACTCAGTGAAATAACCCATGCTAATTTACACTTGGCTTCACAAGAACTCCTCTTTGGCAACCATGAGGACTACAAAAGTAACTTTGACTTTAGGTTTTGTAGAAGCTGATGGCAAATGGGAGACCAACACCAGGGCTAGTGACCCATTCACCAGGGGCAAGTGCTAAAATGCTTTTTAGATTTAATTACGTCTCAGGCACAACAGTATAAATCTAAAAAAAGTGTGTATAGAAAAAAAAAAACCTTAATAAACCTAATTAAGGAACCTAAACTCTGCATCCTTAAGACCACCCTTTCAATGCATATGCTCAATTAAAGACCCCTTCACATCCACAAGCCTTGCCTTATGCCAAAAAGTGACTTGGTCCTTGTATACTACCAAAATAAACATGATTAATATAAATTAACTTCAGTTCTGACCAGCTGGAGCAAAATCCTTCCTTCACAGAAAGGCAAAATAGCCGTAACATTGAAATCTGGAATTTGTTCCGGGGCCTAAGCAGATGCTGACACTCAGAATAAAATGAGGTGACACTATTGGTAGTTGGGGCACCAACTGCCAAGAGATTTATATATTAAAGCCAATATGATAAATTGTCCCAAAATGTAACTCTGAAGCCAGTGGAAAATGCGGAATAGAAGTATTGCATGGTTCTTAGAGAAAAGAAGTATGAAGTTATCTAGTGCGTGGTGCTGGCTGGCTGAAGTTACACTGGGCTTCAGATATAGTTCCGGTAGAACGTAGCACTATGTCTTAGTCATCTCCATAATGAATAAGTGCTTAGGAAACCTAAGTGCTGAACATGTTGGGATGTAGGACCTCGTTTATGGAAGGATGATTCTATTTGCTTCAGACTGTAAAACATAGCTGGATTTTGATACCTTTGCTTGCTAATCCAAAGGTGTTACATCAGAGACTTGAAGTTTGAGTACTTTCATTTATTATTCTTAAATCTATAAAAACAGGCATACCTTCTGTTCAGCGCACCTTAGATATTCTAAAACTTAACAGCACTAAACCTCCAGGAAAACCAGAGTCATCCTTCAAAGTAATGCATATTATTAAGTCCTGCTTTTCAGTTGCCCATTCTAAAGGTGGCCCATGAATCATGCTACGAAGATCAACATTATGATGGCGCCAGAAACGCCCATCAGGTGTAGGGCCCCGTTACACTTTGCACCATACAAACATAGGACTAAACGTGCTTCCTGTAGTTGATCGTTTATAAAAAGCCAGGATGCCTGATAGTCAAAGGCTTTTGTAGCTCTTCGTGCCTTTTTGAGGAAGATGTCAGAACTTGATTTGAATTTCAATCAATGCTAAACTAATTTCTTCCCTTGGTAAGCTTTTTCCAATGGTGGATTAATTGTCAGCTGATCAGAAGATCCCCACACCAAAGCCATTCTTTTTAGGTGATAAATCTGAGGCACTATCCTCAGGAGATGGAGAAGGTTTTGGAACAAATTGATAACTCAAACAGTAGTAAGTCACCAAGACCACATGGTATTCAGCCAAGAGTTCTGAAGGAACTCAAATATGAAATTGCAGAACTACTAACTGTGGTATGTAACCTATTGCCAAAATCAGTCTCTGTGCCAGAGGCGATCTAAGCAATTACAGGATAGTAAGTCTAATTTCAGAACCAGGCAAATCGGTCGAAATTGTAGTAAAGAACAAAATCATCATTAGATACATATACGAACACAACAAGTTGAGGAAGAGCCTTTTACATGACTTTTACAAAGGGAAATTTTGCCTCACCAATCTACTAGCATTCTTTGAAGGAGTCGACAACCATGTGGACAAAGTGATCCAGTGGATATAGTGTACTTAGACTTTCAGAAAACTTTTGACAAGGTCCCTTACCAAAGACTCTTAAGCAAAGTAAGCAGTCATGGGGTAAGGGAATGTCCTTTCATGGATCAATAACTGGTTAAAGGAAAAGAAATAAAGGGTAGGAATAAATGATCTGTTTTCACAATGGAGAGATGTAAATAGAGGGGTTCCCCAAGAATCTGTACTGAAACCAGTGCTGTTCAACGTATTTATAAATGATCCGGAGAAAGGGTAAACAATGAGGTGGCAAAACTTGCAGATTGGCTAAGTCCAAAGCTAATTGTGAAGAGTTATAAAACGATCTCTCAAAACTGGGTGACTGGGCAACAAAATGGCAGATGAAATTCATGTTGATAAGTGTAAAGTAATACACCTTGGAAAAAATAATCCTAAGCATACATACAGACAAAATGATGGGATCTAAATTATTAGCTGTTACCAACTTCGAGAAGCATGTGGCACTGGCCACTACCAGAGACAGGATGCTGGGCTAGGTGGGCTATTGATGGTCTGACCCAGTATGGGCATTCTTCAATTCTTATCGTGGCTAATCGCTCTTAGTCACATGGGCACATTGAGAAGTTGTGCTGCAGTTACACAGATGAAAGAAGGGAAGTGTCCACAACAGTAAAAAGTTGAATCAGTTTACAAAATGAAAAGGAGAAAGCTACAAGTCTAATGTTTACTGTACTTTTAACTTGTATTTTTTGGTAACGTCCTCTATGCCCTTTTTTATTTAATTCCCCCTCAAGTTTCTATTAGACCACTTTCTCGGGTAAAGCTCCATCATGTAAGTTGCAGAGTAAACTGTCAAATGATATTTAAATAGTTTAGGTAGAGGATGGCACTAGGAAGTCTGGCAGTGTGGTCAAGTTGGAGAGTAACCCTTGTTAATTCCATTTTGTGTCACTGTGTAAAGGGTTGGGTTAAACCTTGTTGAAGTTAGGGTATGAGGTAGCATTCATAATTCATTCATGATAAATGTAAAAAACCATTAAGCTATTATATGTAACCAGGTAGCTGAAACAATGAGTACCACCCAAAATGCAGGCATATGGCAAGGCTTGAGGAGAAGCTGAACCATGTGGCCCAAGGGATTTCCCTGGGGACTGATACAGCAAACACAGAGGCTAGGGCATTGACTGACAAATGAAGCACCATAGTCACGGAAGAAGTGGTAGCATGTCTGTGGTAAAAGCTGCACCTCTAGGCACTGTGTTGGTTAAAAGAAGTTAGGAGCTGAGCAAAAACCCCTCTTCTGTTAGATTCCTCCTGTGTTCAGGGAAACAGGGCGACTTACTTCCTCTGTAAATAGGATTGGATTGAATACATGACTTGCATCAGTTTCTCTTCCTAAAGGAAACAGCCTGCAGGGCCCTGAACTTTGGCTAATTACTCAGGTCAAAAAGGGGTAACAGTAGTCAAACCTGACCCATGTATCCAGAAAATTGCCTCACATAGAAAAATTAGTGCTCAGTTGTGGACACCCATCTTCAGCTTCCACTAAGAGCAAGTGTCTGGGAACAGTTAATAATTTGTGCTTGAGTATCCAGGAGGAAAAAAGAAATGTAGATGACTGGCTAGAAAAAATTAATAAAATAGATCTGGAAGCCTATTTAGGGTGTCAGTAAAGACCAGTGGTTCTCAACCTATTTATCATTGTGGGCCACATACGTGGCCCACAAACTGTTACCTGGGCTGCAGGTTGAAAACCACCGTGCCTCCCACCTAAACTCCCCCACAAACCCCTATGGCCAGCATGTTCTGCTCCTGGCCCCACTCAGTGGAGGGGTCTCTGGGTAGAGAGCCGGGCGGGGAACAGGGACCCTGACCCCGCCATGTGGGGCTGGTGGGGCAGCCAGGACCTGGATCCCGCCGGGCGGCAGTCTGAGCCACCGGGCAGCAGCTGGCAGCCCGGACCCTGAGCCCATGGCCTTTAGTACACAGCTGAGCTGGGCTGCAGCTGCATGCTAATTGGGCCACGGGTTGAGAACTGCTGGTAAAGACTCATACTACTGTTAAGTAGAGATCAAAATTAAGAGGGTGTTACATTTGTTACCAGGATTCTTTCTATATCTATCTATCTATCTATCTATCTATCTATATAAAGGTAGAGTTTCGTCCACTGACCTGCTTTATATACCAGTTCAGAAGCAATCCAGGCACCTTGGTTGAGTTGAGGGTGGGGTGGGAAAACAAACTAAGGTTGAAGTAGTGTTAAATTGAGAGGACCATAAGAGAATCTGCTTCATCTGCAAGCACTAGTTAAGAAGTGGTTTCCTCTTGGTTTAATCCTAGCCAAGGTAGTTTGCTATGCTGCGTCCTTTTGAAAAGGACACTTCCTCTCCAGCTGTAACAGGCAGCATTGCACAACTTTTTGTTAAAAGTTGGAAGCTGCCAGCAAAACAAGAATAGAATTAAGATTTTCCAGCCAGATTTCTAGCAAACCAAGTTAAAGTGAGTCACTGTAGACTTGCAGTCACTGGCTCCCAGTGAAGAGCTTTTCTTCACATTTTACTATTCTGGCTGCTCCTCTTGCTGGAGAAAAAATTGCTCGATATGGTGGGGACCTTTTTGAAAATAAAGTTTTGTCAACAAAGTGATATTTGTCAGTAATTCTGGAAATTTTCAACATGGATATATATTAAACACAGCAAAACTTCACTTAAAGGCACTCTTCAAACAAAGGAAAACTTACCAGCTTATACCCTTTCTGTTTGTTTCATATATAAAGGCAATTTCAGATTGAAATCTCAAGTCACTTGCTTTTTTGCTTTAGGCAGTTCACATCTATCGTGAAAGATTATTGTAGTTGAAGAAGTAGTTAAAGTATAACCTCACAGACTGAGCTAACCATCTGAGAGGGGAGTCAATGCTGAAATTGTTAGAAATTTGTTCATTAAAAGTGACTAGAAGAAAATATTTGCTTAAACGAATGTGAGGTGAGTTTTTAAATAGCTTGAAACTTAAATGTTTTTGAAAATTCTAGCCAATAAGTGCCTTGGGATTGAGAGTGGGATTTCCTGTTCTGTGATTTCTTGTGTAGCATTGAGTGTCTGTTGCTTATCATGGAGCAGTTGATGTTAAAAGACCAGAGTCTAATTTGTTGCTCCTCAGAGAGCTTACATCATGGCTGAATGCTGTTATCTTGCTCTGTTTTCTTGACTGTCTGCTGGAAGCTTTTGAAAACCGTTTCTGTGCTCCTGCAGTGTTGTCCAAACAAACCTTGCATGTTACTTTTGTTGCTAAATATAGCAACGGTTCCCAGTGCCAACTTGAAGTTCAAGTGGCGTCCTGCATGGGTCATAGAAAACAGAGGAGCATACGTGCAGTTTACCCTGTAAAACGTTCTATTTAAAGCTCTTCATTATAAGCAGTGCAAGTAGTGATGCCTGTACATTCCATTATAAGACCCATTTTTTATTTGCTTATAACTTAGCCCTAATGGTTAGAGTTAGGCAAAAAAAATAAATAAATCCATGCTAGTTTTCTGCCTCAAGCTGATATGATTTTGAATGATTCAGCTAAAATATTTCAGCCATTAAAGGGAATGAGGTTTAAGAAAAATACATTTTGCCCATGCTGAGTTTCTTATACAGAGATGTACCTTTAGGTGAGGCGCTTCTTTTTTTTCTTTTTTTGGTCAAGCCATACGCCTCTAAAAATTTTAATTTTTGCACATATTCTAGACTAGTTGGAGTTTGGCAGCTAAATGAATCCAGTGTGCTGTGTGTGTGTGTGCCATCTCCACTGAGCATGCGCCAGACTGGGGCTATAAGGTCTGAGCAGGACCTCTCTTGCAAATGCAGCTCAGAGACACTATGGCACTGGGCACAGGAACTGAGAAAAAGTACCCCAGGAACAGTCTGTGGTGCGCTGTGTTGCTTCTGCTCCTCCCCTCCTTCCCCCCCCCCCCCCCCCCCCCCCGGCAGTGAAGAGGAGGAAGCAGCATGAGTGCAATACAGAGGGGTGAAATGTTGGGGTGGAGGAGTAGGAGCAGGAGGGTACAAAGGCATGGGGAGGAAGAAGGGGGGGCCAGGGTCAGGATTTGGAGAGGGTAAGAATAAGAGCAGAAAGAGATAGAGATGGGAGTAGGGTGAGATGCAGAAGGATCTGTGATCTGTAAATCATAATCGCACTCTACTGCAGAACCTGGGCTTAAACCCATTATTCCCGAGTGTTAACAAACCCTGGTTGTTTAACAGGTAGCTAATCTATTGGCTAAGTGGTTCATCCCTGTCTAGTGGAGGTCAATGAAAGTTAGCTTTTTCCTGCAACCACTTTGTTAGCTCAAGTGGTAGAGGACTGCGTGGATGTAAAAGTCCCTGCTGATAAAACCATGTCAGGGTACTGTGGGTCTACATGATGAAATACTTATTTTGTACACCTCTATTTTTAATTTTTTTTTTTAAATACATTAAAAGACAAGCAAATATTACACTTGCAAGTCAAGCACTCAAGTCTGTAAAACCTTAATTTGGCTCTCCTGTGCATATGCATTATGATTGTCTTCAATTAGTGGATCACATACGTATAGTTTCCATAGGACCCCCTTCTAGTGCACAGGACAGACTGAGCTCACTGGGTATTTATTGTTTTTTTTTTTTTTTTTATCTTTTATCATCAACAATCGTTGTCTGGTTGCAGGTATTTACAGCACTCCCTCCAAATACTGAACTAAATACATATTTATTATGTATTAATACTAAATAAATATTCATTTCCCTCTGGGCTTTTGCATGGTGAGCTCATGATCATATTCAAATGCTTCATAAGCATTAATGACTTCACGTTCACAACACTTATGTGAGACGGAGTTTTCCCCATTTTACAGCTGGGCAATTGAAGCACAGATTAAGGCCAAAATTGTCAAAAGTGGAATCCAAAGTTACTTTCAAAACTTGAAAACCTTGGGGCCTTAATTTTCAGAATATATGGCATTTCATAGCACTTCATGTAGGAGCACAGCTCCCATTGAATTCTACTACAAGTGGTCAGCCCTTATGGAAATAAGACACTTGGTGATTCAAGTTGGGTACCCAAAAAGTGAGGCTCACACAGTCGCCACCCGTGAACATTTTAAGTAACTTGTCTAGCATCACTGGGGCAGAGACAGGCCTCATTCACTACGCATCTTTCAATTTCTGCAACAGAGGAAGAAAGGGTAGTATAAATAACTGCCTTCTCTACAGTACCCTGATTCATCCCCAGAGCAGGTCTGGCCTATGCACTGAAGGAAGTGTGTGTGTGGGGGGATCATGTGGGGGGGGAAAAATTACATGGTCACATAGGAAAGACTACATCATGCATAGGCACAAAGGTAGTAGAGGTGTATGTGAAATAACATAGCACAGGCAACCTTAATGTTGGTATTGGCTAACCTGAGTGCTTTAAACCTTTGAAACCTTAATGTTCTTTCAAGATAATTTTTTGGATGTATTTAAATACGAAACTTTCTGTATACGAACGTTGTCTTGTAGCTTAATGTCAGTGGAATGTAATACACATTTGGACTTGAATATTTTTTAAAAAAGTAACCCAAATGATAAATGACAATGCTTTCATGGAAACACAAGGAACATGTAGTGAAATATATGATTGTATTGAGCTGAACTGAGGCCCACATTTTCTTTCCATCTTGGCTGAAAATGCTGCTCAGAGTTTCAACAAACTAACATGACATCACTTCCACAGGACAATGTAAAACATTTGAGAAGAATGGCCTAGTGCTGTGTAATTGAAATTATTGAACACAAAGCAGTGGTGTCCATGTGAACATCAAGGTCAGGTAAAATTGATCGTGGGGAAATAAAAGAAATCCTTCATAGGGGAGTTAATCATATAGAAAACTGACTTGCATGACAATGATATTTTTCAGCAGTATGTAGCAGGAACACACAAATGCACCCAAACCTGGATTTTTTCTCTTTGTTGATTGCCAGAACACACGCCCAGGAAAAATGGTAATTTGCTTTCTACTGTGGGGTACCTCATACTGTAATTAAAGTAATAGACTAATTTAATTATTTACTTAAAAGCCAGAGTGCGATGACTGCCTCCACAAAAGGGAGCAGAGACACTTCTGCTATTCTGCACCCTCCAAGGGAGGAACACGTGACTCCCTTCCCTCGCTCACTTTATTTACTTCTGGTGGAATTCTGTGCCACTGTGTGTGCGCAGAATTCATGTTCCGCGCAGATTTCTTTGCTTCCCTGCAGAAAGATGACTTTCTGACAGGGAAGCTGCAAGAGCAGTCACACACCGCTCCCTAGCAGTGCAGGTACAACGTTTCAGGCACCCAGAGTAGCCGGTGGAGAGGTAAATCACCATGGGGTTGGGGACACCCCAGCCAGTGGCTCCTACCCTGAGTCGGGATCAGCTGCTAGTCCTGGCTGGGTTTGAAGCAGGAGAGGATGGGACTTCCTCTGCAAGGAATGGCTAGGGCTGTGTCAGACCCACCCCCAGAAACCTCCCCCAGCTGCAGGAACGCAGCATCCTCCCCTGCTTCCTGCCCCCATCACTCCTCAGCTGTCATCATCCACCCAACCCCTGTGCATCTGGACCTCCCATACTCAGACACCCCTGCCAAGCCTCACCCAGTACATCCAGAACCCCCCTAGCCCTCCATACCCGAACTGCACCCCAATGAACCTCAACCCCTGTATCTGGAGCCCCCCCTCCACTGATCTCCCTGCACTCAAATTCCCACCCTGATGCTGCACCCTCTGCACCACCCTGAGCCCCCACATCCAGACCCCCATGCCACTGATGGCCAACTAGCTGCACCCAGGCCCCCACCCCACCAAGCCCCACTCCCCCAGCACCCAGACCCCTCTGCTGAGCCCCAACAACCTTCACCTGGAAGCCCCTGCAGAGTCCCATTGCCCCTGCACCTGGAACCCCCCAAGGAGCCTTTATGCATCCAGATCCCCCCCACATCTAGATTCCCTCCCCCCCGTGAGCTGCCTGCACCCAGATGGTCCCACACAGAATCCTCTCACCCCACACCTGGATCCCCCACATTGAGCCCCTCCACACTTGGATCCTGCCTGGTTGAGCCTGCCTGCCCCACACTTGATGCACCTGGCACAGAGGGGCAGGGCTCCAGGGTATTTTTGGGGGCAGGCCCAGGCTTGTGTTGTGTCAGGGTTAGGTGCAGCCTCACCGCTGAGTCAGTGTCCTGGGGGTGGGCAGTGAGGGGGACTGCAGGGTGATCATGTGTGAAGTATGTGTTAAAGTATTCAGGACAAGGGGCTATTTTCTCTTTTGACACAAGCACCATGGATTTCTGTAGCAGTAGGCTTAAGTCTTTATGGTAATGAGTAAAGGTGCCCCTCTATTATATAAACATTTCAACTGTTTTCTCTTTAAAGAAAAATAAGGATTTCTTTAGAATTTATGCATTGTGTCTTTCACCTTCTGACTGTACATGGCATTCATTTGGCAGGAAGAGAAGCTGGCATTTCCATCTGACCCTGCAGTTGTCATTCTGCTCAATGAACCATGCGGCTATAAGAATAGAATCATGATTGGCTTCCACAGAAGTTAATCAGGCAACTTTTCAACTTGGCTAAACCAATGGCATGATATAACAGCTATATCGATACTTCAGAAGGATCAGTGGAATCTTGGAATGACAAAATGGGGAACACAAGACCATCTAGTTAAGATATCAGTTTTTGTTTTTTTTAAAAAGGCAGCCAGCAGGTTACCACTAGACTTTGCCAAATTGGTGCTCATAACATACAGAAAAAGAATGCCTAAAACTTACAGGTAGAAAAGTCACTTTGGTATATTTATGCTTGCACTAATAACTGATCAGTAGTATAAACTTAAAGCTTTGACGACTTGATTTGGTTACAAAGCAGGAATATTTCTTCCCTCTGTAAGAAGTGATCTTGTTGTTCATCATGAATGAACAACATTAGTCCTAGCAAGTCTGAATGTCTTAGGCCTGAAACTTTAAACTTAAATCTATTTGAATAAGAGTGAAATGAAGTGATTTTCTGTGTACTTTTTCCAGTTTGATTACAATGGAGAAAATTTGTGTATTCTAAACCTGCTCTTACTATGTTTTCATGTGTCTTAAAGAAATATGTTGGTCCAATAAGGCGGAGTATGTTTAAATTTCTTTTATTCTGTACTCTAGAGAAGGTAGAGATCCTGCAGGTTTCTTTGCTACCTAGCTCAGAGGAAGAAAAAGTAATGGTTGCCTTAAAAAGAAAAAGAAAAACATTCAAACTAATAGAAGTGGCAGGTTCTGTACGTCCACTTGGGTTTTTTGTTGTGGATTACTATCACCAAAAAATGAAAGATGGCTTCAAGTTATTGAACACTGTTAAGATATATATTCTTAGTGCTGATGAAGATAGCACATAACAGTATCTTACACAGAGTAAATAACTCTTTCACATAGGGGGGAATTGAAGTGCATGGAATCCAAGTGATTTGCTCAAGATACACCAATCAAGTCATCCATGATTGATCTTTGGACTGGAATCCAGGCCTTTTCATGGAGTAGAAGTACTCCTGTTTTTTGGCGGATACTGCTGCTCTGAAACCTATCTGAACTATGTTTTCTCCCTTAAAGCAGATACTTCACTTGGCCATTGCTAAGAGAAACCATGTAAGGAATTGGTTCATGTTATCAATACCACTTCAGAGGCCTGAACTTTCAGAGGCATTCATCACTTACATCTCCCATCAGTTTTAAATGGGTCGTTCAGAAAAGCAGCGTAATACACAATAGATTAATTTTAGTCCTCTAGATTCACTTTCTGTTTCTCTCAGTTGGAAGAGTAAAACTAGACCAGCCATCCATTTCCTGACCTGCTGCATTAGGATGATACTACCATCAGGTCTCCCCACGTTAGAGTTGAAAGTCTTTGCTTTTGTTTTTTTAACTATACAAGGCCATCTTTTCATATCGCAGATAAAGCCCTTAATTTTCAAATTACTAAATTTCAGGCCAAAATTAAATGTATAGCTGCTATTAAGTTATTCAGTTAGCTCTCTTTTGGAGTTAGCGCAGCTTACAGTACTTGTGATCAACTGGGAGCTATCTCAGCTTTTTTGGTCAAAAAGTCTAACAAGAATTTAAAATTAAAAATAGTGGTGCACACCTCACCATTTACAGGAAAAACCCAAGTTAAAATGACTTAAACTACATCCCTACGGATATCACTGCTCTTTGCAGCCTAAGCAGATGCTGATATCACTTTCCTTACAAACTTAATTTTGACTAAAGGTGTTAAATTGCTGCCTCTCAATGCACGGTGGGAGCAGAAAACTGACTTGGAGCAGCCCAAGACATTAGGACCTAATGTCACCATTTAACAGAAAGCAGTTAAACTGCAAAGTGTTGTCCGAAAGGAAACTTGGAGGAATGAGGCAGAATTTTTTTTTTTTTTATAATAACAGGATGACTATGGCTTAGCGTATCTAACATAAGACTTGTTTTAGAAAGTGATCTGCAAAGCTTATTTTTTTCCTCTGTCTCATGCTTAAAAAAGATGATAAACTTGAATGCAGCATTCTTCTCTCAAGAACTAATGTTCTTACAGCTGCAAACTGGTAAGCTGAACTTCTCTACCACAAGCAGAGTTCCTTCATGCTAAATGCCAATGTCAGATACAGGGATTTCTTGTTAAATAAAGGCTGGAGAAGAGGATTGAGAGTTATCACTTGTACTCAGTGTTTCAGCTTGTGCTGTCTTCCCTTTCTATAGATTCAGTTTCACTTAAGTTAAAAGTATTCTGAAATGGAGAGAGCCTTGCAAAACTTGCTTTTGTAAAGCCTAGTGAAGAAAACACATCTACTTTCAGACAAAATTGTTGCAAGGGCCTTATGGGAATTGGTATGCAGATGAGTGGCTTGAGTTCTTACCCTGATGCTGTTGTGAGCCACTTTTATTATTTTAGTGGGACCCCTACACTTCAACTGTAGCAGTATAAGATTTAATACAGAGCTTTCTGGACTGGGCTGTAAGCCTAGCTATAAAGCAGGAACTTAAGGTAGCGACATTAATGGGCAGCTTGGCTTTCTCTGGGGATACTGTGAAGGATTTGTCTGCTGTGTAATGGCCACTTTTCTAATATGGTATTTATGGTATTTATTGATCTCACATTGGTCTTCCTGTGTGGTACAGGTAGCTGCTTCTGTAAAACACTGAGACCATGTCTATACCACAAACCGCGATCAACACCAGTTACATCTGTGTACACCCACTGCAGTTTGTATATCACTCAGGGGCGTGCATATTTGGCCTCTTGTGTCAGCTCTGTATGCGCTCACCAGGAGTGCTTGCATTGATGCAAGTGACGTGCACCACAGGTAGGTATCCCAGTGTGCCCCTTGCCACCATTTGGCACAATGCCTGATGGAATATTTTTCCTAAGTCTTGGTGGGGAGAAATGAGTTGCCCTGGGAGCTAGGAGTCAAGTTCCCAACTTGCAACTTGCTCCCATAATGGATGACATAAGGTTTCCAGAGTGTGTGGCTGCCTTCCTTAGCTCATGCTTTTGATGCTCTTTATTCCAAAACAGTTCGGACCTAGAACTAGAGTTTTTATTAAATAGGGGTCAAAATGTTGGTTGAAGTTAAGTGAAAGGAGAAAAGCATTAACCTGAGTTTCTTCCTTGGCTTCTAGTTGCTGTCACTGTGAATATACTATATGGTGTTAGCTGACTGGCACAAATGTAGCGGTGATCTGATTTGTCCTGTTCTACCCCAAGGAATAGAACACACATCAGAGGTTCCTGAACTCATGTGCTTCAGATATCACTCATGACTCTGACAGTAGGCTCAGATTTTATGCTACACTACAACATGTCATTTGTGTGTGTGTGTGTGTGTGTGTGTGTGTGTGTGTGTGTGTTTTAATACTGTGTCACTTGTAACTAGCCTCTATTTAATATTTTAAAAATCGGGTGATGTCAGTTCCATTTTAAATAACAAAAAGTGCAGAGATTATGCAAACGATCTGGCTCCAATCTTTTGTCGGTGCGTACTGTCAAGATCATCTTGCTTATGCTTATCAGGTACTTTCTGCCTATCATCTTCACTTAAAATAAATGGATAACACTTTTTGTTCGATATTCCTACTTCTGTTGCGCTAGTGGCTGTTTAACAAGCTACTGGAGTGTAGTTTTTCATTTCCAACTTTTGTACTTTATATAACGTGCTAAATGTGATTACAAAGGCATGGTACTATCAACCGTAGTAACCAGTTGGTCAAACTGTCGTAAATGTTAGTGCTTTTGTTGAACAAAGCTTTTGAAAAACCCTGAAGCAGAGGTTTCCAGACTAGTCTGAACCACTGATTGTCTACTAGCTGATTGGTCACTTGGCAGTGGCTCCTCACTTCCACTGTCAAAATAATATTAAGATGGCGAAATGTTCACTATCTCACTAACATTACTCAAACTTCAGAAATTGCTTTTGTCAAAGGGATGTTATTTAATGGTAAAGGGGAGTGGAGGCTGGCTGCTTGATTTCAAATGGGAGGGTAGGGAAGACAAGATCCGTATTGACTCAAATAGAAAAGTTTGAGAAGACAAGTTAATTAAAACACGCAGGAACTTCCTGGTTACAGTAAGATCATTGGGGGAATGATTAAGACAACATGCGCATAGATAAGTGATCCTTAAAGAAGGGTTACCATAGAGTTTTGAAGAACAGGAATGTGACTGCCACTCAGTCTGAGCTAGAAACTGGAGAAAAAACAAATGAACTGATACTGGAGCAGTGTCCCCCATGGATTTCAAGTGCAAAGCATGGGAGGCAGATGAAATAACTCTGGTCACATCAGCTTCAGGTGGATGAAATTTTGATATCTTAAAATGGTTTATGCAGGCTGACTTCAGGGTGTTGGTAGTCAGGAGCAGCCCTAGTAATTTCCACAGTCAGGCTGGAAGACATTTGCTGGTGCTCAGGGTGAGTGCTGTGCTCATCTGACCCTAGAACCAGCTTTGGTAGTAAGATATTTAAGCAAGCTACACTTGAACACATTAAGTGTACCTGAAGTTGACTGCAGATGGTTTAGTGTTTGTCTTCACCTGGGAGAGGCTGCATTGGTGGTTTATTACAAACTGAAGCAACAGTGTGACATGCAAATTTGGGTAATCATCTGTCTTCATAAGACAAACAGCTACGCTTCTGTCTGTCCAAACTAAATCCTTGGCCTGACTGACACATCCTCAGGAATGTCTGGCCATCAGCTCTCTGTTTTCCCTCCTGTGTTTCTCTTCCTTTTCCAAGCTCTACCACTTTCTACCTTGCCTTTTACATTCCAGCCATATTTAAGTACTGTCTGATTTCAATTCTCTCTCCATTATTTTTGGAAGTGCTAAAGTCTGGTGTAAAAACATACTGGGTTGTTGCCAGTTGTAAATGCACCTTAAACTGACCAACTGTTTGGCACGTTTATTGAGTATGTGTCTTGTTTAGGAAGGGTTTTTAAACTGTCTGGAAGTCTTAACAGTCATTTCCCTGTAGCTAATGGGATGTTGTCTTGTGCAGGAAGATAATGAAGCACCCACCAGGTGAAAAAGGGGGAAACCCTTGGGTTGCTTCATCCCAGAAAGCATTTAGGAAGAAGATCTGAAAATGAGCCTGCAGCGTTAGAGGAACTGGCCATGTCTATACTAGCAAAATAAGTTTCTGTACTGCATCAATTGCATCAGTGTGGCAGCTGTACTGGTGATGGCAACAGTAAATGTTAGTGCAGACAGAGCCCAAGCATCTCCTTCCTGCTGCCTACTTTGAGTCACTGCCTACTTTGATTGTGTTCTTTATCATGCTCCGGTGAACACTTACGATTTTTAACTTTTATAGGTTCCTATACGGGTGCTCGTCACTGTAGTATCTACACTAATGGCTTGGGACTCGTGCAGCTGTTGAGTTGCTGCAACCAAGGCACACGTTCAGGTAGCGTAGATGCAGCCTGATTAGTTGGCAACAAGGCAGCTGACTACAGGGCTATAAAAACAAGGAGCTGGAGTCTGGAAGCAAGGCAGTGAGAGGAAGAGGGCTTCTAGTTACAGTAGCTGGATTTGCCTGATGGGGAGGGGAAGTAACCAGCAGTTGGCCTAAACAATGCCAGGGTGACTTAGTGACATAAACACACTTAGGTCTGTGACCCAACGACCTCTTGATGCCAACTGATGGGGTATATAAGGTTACAGGGATCTCTGGGGTCTGCTATTTATATTCTAGTTGAGAGTCTCCTATAAGGTTTCTACTGAAAGCCCATGTCACACTGGTCGTCGTAATACTTGCAAAATGTATGTGTGAATAATATGTAAGGCGTGGGATGTGTGTGTATCTATTGGAAATTATGTTCTTAAGGCCTTACAGTGAAAGGCAGGTCACTCATAGGTAGTGTGTTGAAACCGACTTCTCCAAACATGAGGTGGGTAACACTTATCTCCGTAGCTTACCATACCATTATGAATTGTGTGTCTTACAATAAAAGTCTATTAGCATACTGAGTCAAATGCTAATGAAAAGCTGACAGGGACTTCAGAAGGAAAACTAACAGGAAGAGGTAAGCAGTGGTGGGTGGAACCCGCTTTTACAGATGAAGAACAAAGGACTGGTCTAGTATATGTGGGGTGTGGGGTGCAGAGAGACGTTCTGGCATCCTTCATTAGGGAGGCAAGTTGCCAGTGGGCTTTTCTCATGAAAAAGGTCTCAACCATCCTGGCTGAAAAATGCTGAGAGAGGGACTTTGGGGTAAGCAGTAATGTACTACACAAGAGGGCATCGTGTTGCGTTTAGGCTCTAGAATGCATGTCATGGTTTTATTTTATATGTAGCTGTTTGTTTCCAGTATTTCTGTTTGCTATCATATGAATCTATTCTTTGTTAAATAAAACTTGCTTTCTTTTCTAGAGAAAGCAAATATAAATGTTCTGTGTTAAGGGATCTGCGTTCTAAGGTGAACTAGTAAGTTGTGGTGTACTTTTCGTTTGGGAACAGCGGGTTTGGTGATTCTGAGAGTGCCCGGTAAATAAGGGGCTGGACACACCAGGAGGACTCAGGGATTGGAGTGTATCTATCACTTACCTGCAGAGGGACAGTGGAGCCCGTGGGAGGGGAAGTACTTGTGCTTCCTGTGGCCGGGGTTGTCCAGGAACTATGCCCTGGCAGATAAAGATATGGTTCTCTCACACTAAAGGCAGCTGATAGTGAGATGCCTCACAACCCTGGGGTACCCCCGGGGAGCATCAGTCACTTAAATAGTATAGGTTAGTCTCAGTGCACAAGTAAACAATGTCTTAATGTCAGGCTTCCTAGTGTCTCAAGATACCTGAGCCCGTTAGAAGCTGAGATTGTATGTGTCACACTGGACTTTAACTTGGTAGATCAACCTTAAATGGCCTGAAAAATTGATGAGTGGTTTCTCCAGCTTCCAGGCTGTAATGAACTCGTTAAGGTAACTGCTGTATCTCAGCTCAGTGACATTCACTTTTTTGTCTTGCGCCTAACTTTTGTGTCAGGGAAGGGAATCATGTTTCTTTTACCACTGGATAAATAAAGGTACTGAAGGCTGGCCAAGAACACTGGTCATAAGGGATGGTGCTGAATCAGAAGGATACTCTAAATGGAGTTCTGTTTAAAACAGACAAAATTCTCCCCTTTTCTCCCCCCGTGCTGCTTAGATGACTAAATTGCTCATTTCATACATGACTTAAGTGTGACTGGAGCAGTGAATCAGTGTTTGTCAGCACTTGGTATCTGGCTGGTCTTCCAACTTTCCTTATAAAAGCTTGAGAGGCCCTTTGTGCCGCTACAAACAATGTCATGAAAAGTCTCTTAACTCCCCTTGTTCTGAGTGGGTGAAAATTTTTGGCAAACTCATTTGAATCAATTGCTTATTTGCTTTGCTGCTGCTGTTTAAAAAGCTGCACTGTCCTTTTTGTTTTTAGACAGATAATCAGTGTCACTGTCTTAAAATTTGATTATTTATTTATTTATTTATTTTTCAACAGGGACAAAATGGCTTTGCTTAGACAATCTTGTCTAACAAGAAACACTTATGAATGGCCTTTCTGAAAGTTGATTTACTAACTTGCTTCATTCTGTGTCATTTCTCTAATTTCCTAAGTACTAAGACTAATACCATACTCTGAAGTTAACCTTGATTTTCCCAATTTTTTATATATAATTATTTCCAGAGACTAGTTCCCGTTTTGTCAAAGTTTACCATGTTAGGTAGGAAGCCTCTAAGAACGACTTAAGGAAAGAGGTTAAACTGAAGGTATGTTGTTTGTTTTCTTCCTAACTTTTGACTTGGTCTTAAAAAACAGTGGCCATGTCATTTCAGCTGGCCAAATGCAGGTGCTGAAAATGGAAAAGTAAGGCTGTATTGCTAACAGGAAAGCCTTGCATTTCTATTTTGTTCTGATGTTGCTGACAACTTTAGAATTTAAATGGGGGAAAAACATATTTCCATGATTACAGCCTTCCTTTGGGAAGCATTTCAATTGTGGCTTCCTCAATGTGGCTTCCTTTCCTTCAATAGCATCAAAATGCGTATGTCTGGTAGCTACTTAGATTGGTAGGTTTGGCGTGTGGGGTTTGTATTTTTAAGATGGATGAAACCAACTTCCAATCAGTGTTCTCTTTCAACGAGTCTATATAGTAGGTCAGCTTCACACAGTTGTAAACAGGATTGTACTACTGGATATGCGGTGATGGTAGAGAAACATAGGGCAAGCACCCTTCATATACATGATTTGCCTCATTTTATGATGTGAGGATTTATGCATTACTTTAATGTAAAAGCAAACTTTTTATGTGAGTCCAATTGGAAAACTTATTCTACTTGTTTAACATCAGAACTGGTTACTGACAATAAGAACTTCTGAAAGTGTATAGTCATATATAGTGCCTGTACTTAAAAATATCTATAAGAGTAAGCTAGCATGGGTTTCTTAAGCATCTTAGTTGCTAACAAACTTTAGTTCTTGCACTTATACCAAAAGAGTGACTTCATCTTTATCTTTGCAAAAAGCCATTGTTTTGTGATTTGAAAATGTATAACTGAAAGTTATTCTTCCCCCACAGCAAATATAGGACAGATAGGTGCAGTGTCTAGGCCTGCTACCTCCCTGGAAGCGCACCCTAACTGACATCCTCAACTCCTGTGACTTGAGTGTGAAATACCAGGGAAAAATGTTGCAGTTCACAAATCAAATGAGTCCTTTGGACCTTGACTGAGGTGTGCAAATCTGACTCCTTGTTTGCCAAGTGTACACAACATTTTTCACATGCATAATGAGCATTCTTCTCAAATTTTTTTATAGTGCCCACGAATATCTTAGCATTATCCACAAGAGTGCATTTTAAGTGCACACACTAGAAATACAGCTGAGCAATGCCTACTGTTTTGTGATGTGTGCACTCGTCCATTAGAAATGACATTAAACCCTGCCTATTGGTGGGTCACTGAATGCCATTTCTCACATAGAGTAAAATCTACGCTTTGAAAGTGGAGTTGAAACACTGACTTGAGTTTTCTGTGGGCTGGTGGAGAAGGTGAAAGGAAACATTTTCCTTGCTTGCAGTGATGGTTAGCTACCTTGAACCTTTTATAAAACCGTGGCATATAATTTGTGATACTGTGTTTTGATGCTATAAGCAATTGCCCTGAAGGTTAAATATCTTTTAATCACTTAAATATGACTTACTATGAGGTACTTTGTGTTCAGGGTGTGGCACATTGGTTATTTTTGTGTTCATGCTATACAGGGGTATGTTAACCAAGTAGTTCTGATATCTGACTGCATTCCCCAATCAGTGAGCAGTGGGAAAATGTCTGGACATATAGTCTTAAGTGGTGATGATGTGCAAAATTAAGTGGGGCAGTTGGTAGCAATATTCTTTCTTGACCCCATCAGTCTCATTTTTAAAAGAAGGAAAAACACTTGGGTAGCTTGGGAAAAAAAAAATGTCGTCCCCCCGTCCCTCCCCACCATCCCTGAAGGAGGTTGGTGGGAGAAAGAGGCACCCACTTCACCAAAATTTAAACATCTTCTTGTAAGTAGCAGGATGAGAGAAACTGTATTGGCTTCTCATGATTCCTTCACTATTCTTTTCAATACTGATTTTTCCTCCAGTACTGGATTTCCCTGCAGTCTTCCTCTGCCCACACATAATCTCATTCACCAACAGACTCTAGTCCCTCTGTAGTGAAGCTGCCAACCTAACCTAACCCCATCTCCCAGTTTTGAAACATCTCAAGCTTTCTTGAGCCCAGCCCGCACCTACTCAAACCTATATAGATCCTGTTACCAATCTGAGAACTTCTTTGTTTTCTGCCTAAACTCTCTAGAGCTCGGGCTCTGTAGAAGCCTATATTCCATGCTCTTCAGTCGGTAGTTGGTGCTGTAGGGCCAGAAATCCCCTGGAGGCAGACAGGTGTGCTGCAGCCTCCAGAAGTGTAGGCGCTCTAGCCCCACCAGGAGTCCCCCAGGGGCAAAATATATTGCTGCACTCTGTAATACATAGATAACTAAATAACTCTTGGTATGTCTACCCTGCAGTGTAAGCCCAAGGTTTGAACTCCGGCTCAAGCCTAACCCCCCTTTCATCTACATACAAATTGCCCTAAACTGGGGCTCGGACCAAAGGTTCCAGGACCCCACAGCAGTGGAGAGTCCAAGTCTGAGTCAAGGTGGGACTGTAGTATGGATGCTGGAGTCCCAGGCTTGGGCCTGGGATAGAAAATTCTTAAATTAGGGTTAACAATCCATGTAGACACTCAAGTCCTGGGTTTTCTAATCTACCATCTGCTGACTCAAATTCCACTAATCCTGGGTTTACATTGTGGTGTAGACACACCCTTTGACACTGTTGGTGGGACTAGCCCCACCAGTCCCTATAGACTAGTTGGCCCTGCCCTCTCTCACATGCAAGCCCTGCTAAAAATATTTTTCCCTGTAGTCGTTAGCTTTTTTTTTTTTTTTTTTTTTAAGCTTCAACTACTTTTGCCAGACTCAGTAATAATTCATAAACAAACGCAGGTTGTCTTAATATCAACGTTTTCAAGTGAAATGAAGCTTACCTTGTGGTGGAGGTGGGGGATGTGTCCTTCCTTTCTCAACTCCGTTTTTACCAGGTATTATACTAACTTACCTACATTTTTTGACAGACTCTCAATTCAAATCACTCCTCTTAACTCCTTTATTTTTAGTAGTCACTTTTTTTTGTAAGACATCCCCTTCAACACTTGCATTTAGAGCCTTGTGGGAGTCTAAAGTAAGTGAACAAAATAAAGCAAATAACTTGAAAAACTTAATTTGGTTTATCCATAACTTGATCTGTACCAATGTAGATTACAGGGCTCTGAGAATCATAGAATATCAGGGTTGGAAGGGACCTCAGGAGGTCATGTAGTCTAACCCCCTGCTCAAAGCAGGACCAATCCCCAGACAGTTTTTTGCCCTAGATCCCTAAATGTTCCCCTCAAGGATTGAACTCACAGCCCTGGGTTTAGCAGGCCAATGCTCAAACCACTGAGCTATCCCTCCCCCCTGAAGAATAGGTCAAAATATTTAGAACACTTTATCCATTGGGGGAAAAAAAAAAAGGTTATTTTTCTTGGCCTTTTTGAGTCAAACCAGAATCTGAAAGTACCATAACTGATTTTAATATAAGCTTTATTTCAAAGACATGAGCTATTTCTCCAACTTGAATAATCTTGGGCAATACATTGGTGGCATATATAACATAAAACCACAATAAAAATGCAATCTCACTTCAGAGTATTTTGGTAATATTGAATTTGGGTTGATTCCGACTATCAGTTTCTAGGTTCATAAAATGAAGAAAAAATTAAGCTCCATTATGTAGACCTCACAAATATGCCTGAAATCTCTATGGTCTGAAGGAAGAAACAGGTGTAGTGTTATCTGTAAAATTGAGTGCTCATGGTTGAATTAACACAAACTACGTGATTATATTAATAACTTGAGCTACGTATCCACTTGAGAGAAAAGTATATTTAAAGGGGGAAGAGCAGGAGGGTTTTTAAAGAATTCTACTGGTATATGTAATAAATGAAGAGACTTGAGTATAACTGCATAGAACCATGAAAATGTAGATTTGAAATGACAGTGGTGTCATACTGCTAAGCTGGAGGGATGAGGCAGAGGTGTTGCTTAGGGACGCTGGAGCTGTGCAAGGTACTCCTCATTCTTGAATGGACTAGATTGTATTAACTTCTCTAAACATTGTTAATGTGGCTTTGAATGTGACTCTGTTATATGAAAAATTGCATGGTTTGGTGTTTTTTATGGTAGACACTAGTAAAATTGTCATGACTTAGAATCATGCTGGATTTCTGCCCCTCTTCCTTCAATCTGATGAAACACCTCCTGGAAAACAGTACCAGTTGTATCATGCACAAATACAGTTCATACAATAACTTCATTCTAGTTCTGCTATACTTGATTTAGAAGCTTTTAGTCAAGTAGTGCTTTCTTTATTTTTATGTGATTTGAATAACCTTAGGGCATGCAGATGTAGAGCGCTGTGAGTTAATCCCGCCTTTGTAGAGCCCAGTAGAGAAAGCGCTGCAGTCTATCCACACTGACAGCTCCAAGCACACTGGCGTGGCCACATTTGCGGCACTTGCAGCGTCATTGGGAGCGGTGCATTATGGGCAGCTATCACAGCATGCAAGTGACTGCAACGTGCTTTTCAAATAGGGGTGGGGTGGAGTGTGACAGGGAGTGTGTTGTGTGTATGTGGGGGGGAGAGAGTGGGTTTTTGGGGTGCTGAGTGTGTGTCAGCATGCTGTCTTGTAAGTTCAGACCCCCCTCCCCCCACGCCTCTCTCTCACTCAAAGCAAACAGTAAATGTTTGCTTTTCCCGGCTTGAATGGAGCTTTTGAAAGGGCATTTCTGCATTCCTGCAGCCGATTTCACAACAATGACAAGAGTGGCCACTTGACTTAAGGGGATTATGGGACGTTTCCGGAGGCTGATCACAGTGCAGTAATGCAACACCTCGTTCACACTGGCGCCGCAGCGCTCCGGCGGGGGCACGGCAAACGTTATTCCACTCGCCGAGGTGGAGTACCAGCAGCGCTGTACCTGCGGAGTCAGAGCGCTCTACGTGCCTTGCCAGTGTGGACGGTGAGTGAGCTAGGGAGCCCGGGGCTGCTTTATTGCACTGTAACTCGCAAGTGTAGCCAAGGCCTTAATTGAGGATGAAAAACTCAGCAGAAGTTTTGCTGGTTTGGACTGCTTTATAGCCCTCTTAAAACTAAATACCTCTACCCTGATATAATGCGACCCGATATAACACGAATTTGAATACAACTCGGTAAAGCAGTGCTCCGGGGGGGTGGGGCTGCGCACTCTGGTGGATCAAAGCAAGTTCGATATAACGCGGTTTCACCTATAACGCGATAAGATTTTTTTGGCTCCCACGGACATCGTTATATCGGGGTGGAGGTGTAGTTGGATTATACACTAAATCTTCAGGGCTAAAGTTTCAAAAGTATTAAGTCACTTCTGAAAATGGCACCTGTGAGCTTTAGAGTACCTTACCGCTTGACGACATCTCAGGCTTAAAATCAAATTTAAAACTGTTTGTTTAAGCTTGGTAAGTGTAATGTGCATGTATAGTAACTACTCCAACTTGTCCTGCTTCATATAGAGTAAGACAAATTAACAGTGTACTAGTTCTATTTTATTTGCTCATGTCCTGGCCAGTGCCCAGCCAAAACTGAGTCAAGATTAAAAATAATGTATTTTAAACACAATGCAGTATTAATGGGGAAAGCAATCTAATGTTAAAAACATAAAACTTCTGGGGTTAAAGGGACAGTCAGTTTAATCACACTGCCTACTGTTGACATAGAATGATTTAGTTTTTAGCAATAGTAATTGAAAAATAGATAACATCTATTTACTTTAGGCATTTGTCAGTAATTTGCAGTTATTGCCCCATTTGTGTTTTTGACAGCAATAGGAAGAAAACTTAAAATGGGGGAACAAACACTGTAAAACCACAAATTGGCAGTGAAAAACCCCAGGATAAGTAACATCTGAAATAGCAAAACTATTTTTTTTTTAAAAATGTGGTTTCAAATGGCTTATGGAGCCGCAAAAGAATCTTAACTCTCCTTGCAACCTGATCGTCCCAACAATTGAGCTTAGAAACGTCTAGGACGGGGCGGGCAAACCTTTTGGCCCGAGGGCCACATCTGGGTATGGAAATTGTATGGCGGGCCATGAATGCTGACGAAATTGGGGGTTGGGGTGTGGGAGGGGGTGAGGGCTGGGGGGGCAGGCTCTGGTCTGGGGCCAGAAATGAGGAGTTCAGGGTGTGAGAGGAGGCTCCGGGCTGGGGCAGGAGGTTGGGGAAAGGGGTGCAGCTCCGGCTGGGGGTGCAGGCTCTGTGGGTGGGGCTGGGGATGAGGGTTTGGAGGGTGCTCCGGGCTGGCACGGAGGGGTTTGGAGGGTGGGAGGGGGATCAGGGCTGGGGCAGGGGGTTGGGACACGGGCTAGAGCCAGCGGTGCAAGCTCCGGGTGGCACTTACCTGAAGCAGCTCCCAGAAGCAGTGGCATGTCCCCACTCTGGCTCCTACGCAGAGGGGTGGCCAGGCAGCTCTGTGCGCTGCCCTGTCCACAGGTGCCGCCTCGCAGCTCCCATTGGCCGTGGTTCCCGTCCAATAGGAGCTGCGGAGGCAGTGCTTGGGGCAGGGGCACTGTGCGGAGCCCCCTGGCTGCCCCTGTGTGTAGGAGACGGAGGGGGGACATGCCGCTGCTTCCAGGAGCCACGCGGAGCCACAGCACGCGTGGAGAGGGGCAAGCCCATGACCCCAGCCGGAGTGGGGAAAGCCCTGGATCCTGCTCCCCACTGGGAGTTTGAGGGCCAGATTAAAATGCCTGAAGAGCCAGATATGGCCCCCGGGCCGTAGTTTGCCCACCCTTGTTCTAGAACCTTTGGACACTGCTGACTACTAATAATGTAATGAGTTAGGTATGTGATGTGACTTCTCATCTCCCCTCTATTGGCTAGCAATAGGGCAGCAACTTGTTTTGGTGCGTGTGTTACTTTGACATCTGTGGCTAGTTACATCAGTATTAGTCTCATATGTGGCATGATGGGGCTCCAGAAAGAGGCTCTTGGGCATATTACAGTCCAGATATATGCTGGGTGGTGGTGGTGGGGTGTTCAAATAGGAAAGGGAGCAATTATTCTGCCCCAAACAAAGCACTGTCTGCTTGGAAAATGAAATTGAGATGCCATCTGGAGACTGAGATGAAAAATCCTATATATTGTTCTGGGGTCCTTGGGTTGAGCTTATTCTTGAGAGTTTGGATCCCCTGCTGGGATCTGCAGGATTGGTTTCCCCTTAGTATGGCTTGAATCATCCCCAGGCTTTCTGGCTCTGCTGGTGAGACTGAGGAGACTTGATAGTGTACTCTCAAGTCCCACTCACTGATGCTACTCAAAGCAGATGTGCAAATATAAATCTCCTTTCTTAAATGCTTTCATCACCAATGCAATAGTTAATAGACATCTAAACTATTCTGGGAATTTAAACACCACTAAAAATGAACAAAAGCAGCTTGCACCTTGCAGTGTTATTTTAAACTCAGGCAGACAAGACTGCATCTTTCACACTCAGTTCATGTTTGGAAGGAGTTACTCACATAGGAGGGCTACAGGTTTTCCTAAAATAAAATAAAAGCTGAGGTTTTGGACTACAGAACAGTAGCCTGAAACTAAAAGTACCAGCTTATGAAGCTGCTGTGAATCCGATCATGTGAACCATGTTTACATTTACCAATGAAGATGGACTGCTGAAATTCCACTTAATATTAATATAATATAATATATATGGAGATATACCTATCTTAGAACTGGAAGGGACCTTGAAAGGTCATCGAGTCCAGCCCCCTGCCTTCACTAGCAGGACCAAGTACTGATTTTTGTCCCAGATCTCTAAGTGGCCCCCTCAAGGATTGAACTCACAACGCTGGGTTTAGCAGGCCAGTGCTCAAACCACTGAGCTACCCCTTCCTTCAAGTACCATGGCACACTGAAGTACCCAGGATCCTCTTAGTCTAGTTTTTCTACCCTCACTTAACTGTCAGCTTCCTGTAACAGTTCCAGTAACAAGTTTAATTCCCCCCCCCCCCTCCAAGAATGGTAAAGCTTACATTTGCAACAATGAGTATGGAAATCCAGGAATACTGCCGCTTCATTCTGACCTAACTGCTTGTAGTTTGTAATTTAAAAATAAGTGTAAATACAACCTACAGCTTTCACCCTATATGGCAAGATTAGTTGTGGGTAGTGTAAGAACTGTGTACATCTCAGTCCTTCCTTGCTGTCAATTGTTTGAAACTTACACAACTACACTAAAGTTTTATCTTGTGTGACCAAAGTTTAACTTCAGTTGATGTCAACAAAATGGTTAGCATTCATTCAGTTTGACAAAACAGTATCAAGAGAATACTGACAAGTACTAATCTATTATATAAAAGTAACTTTGGTTGGTAGTTGTGAGCAGTTTGGACTCTGGAAATGCAGCATTGGTGGTGGAGTTAGGTTTGACTTTTTTTTAAATGTTTTACCACAAGATATTTACACTGTACAATACAAAGACAACAAGGAAATTGCCAATTTTTATATTAAACATCAGTGCCCAAATTTTGTAGTGTTATTACTTTCACTGTTCTGGGGTGCAATCCAGGTTGCCACTTCCTGCCCTGTAACCCTGGGTGGCTCACAGTACTTTGCTGCTGTAACTCCCAAGCTGGGCCACTCAGAACCAGCCTATCAGCATGCAGGTCACACCTACCCTGAGTGTCTATATGTAGGTGCAGCCCTGGTTCAGCAGCTCTGATCCCACCAGCCTGTCCGCAAAACTCCAGTCACACTCTGGCTTCCACCAGTCTGGGTTATTACTTCCAGGGTGACTCCAATCTCAAAAATGTGTTCTGCAATGTCCAGCCCTCTCCTGGACATTTCAGATATTAAGATTTGTTGCCCCTGCAGAGAGTCACTATTTAAGGGTTTGTTACTTTAACTGGAGTTACCAAACAATTCATTTTAAACACAGCATTGGATTAGTTTAGATGAAAAATTAAACACATTTATTAACCAAAACAAAAAAAAAAAGATAGGCTTTTAAGTGAATTCAGGTATAGGCGGTAAAGTTAGAAATGGTTACAAACAAAAGTGAAAACACGCATTTAAAATTTAATCTAGTGAGTTTTGGTTCAAGGCTTCCTTTAAGATGGCCTTGCTCACCCACGGTCTTCCAGCCAGATGGTGACTGACCCTTTCCCTGGTCAGGGTCTCTCCCAGAGGCCCAAGGTGCTGGTGCCATTGTCTTCTTAAGTGAAAGAGAGAACTTGGGGGTTTCTGCCCCTTTCTTTTATAGTCCAGTGAACAGTTGAAGTGGACTCTTCTGAAGATTAACCCGCAAAGCAAAGTTGATCCAAGCGGTGAGGAAGGTAACATGGAGCCTTGTGGTGAAGGAGGCTACATGTTCTTTCTTCACCTACTTACATTTTCTAAAACGCAGATTGTTCTGTTTCCTGCCATTTCCTTCCTCTGCTCTTTTGAGCACCCTGTTTACTACTTATATGTAAACTGAGGTAAATAGACTTTCCTTTGATTAGGATAGGCTTGTTTAACAACTTTTGCCTAGACAGGGCTGTCCAGTTTTGAACATGTGCTAATAACATCATATGGGGGGAATTCATAAATTTACATAATGTTGGTACATACATTTCACTAAGATATTACTGACGAGTGAATTTAGTCTTCAAATGATACCGCACAGGGCATATTTTGTACAAAGATCATTACAGAGGTGTGTAGGGCAGGGATGGCCAAACTGCGACTTGCGAGCTGCATGCGTCTTTTGCAGTTAAAGTGCGGCTGGTGGAGCCCTCCATTCTCCGCCTACCAGACTGCGGGGGGAGCTCGGGGCTTCTGCCCTGTGGTGGGGCTAGGGGCTTCTGCCAGAGACGTCCGATGCCTGCTGAGGGTGGGAGGCACAATTTAAAGGTTTGCCCCCCTGACAGCTTGGGTCACTTCCCCCCACCCTTACCCTCAGCGGCCCCTCCTTGCAGCTCCCAGGGAAACTGCAGGGAGGGGTCGTCAGCAGTTGAGAGGCAGCAGCTCTCCCTGCAGCTCACAGCCACCACCTCTCCCATCAGCTGCAGCTCCCATCTGGCTGGCTCCAGCAGCTACCATGCAGGGAGGGGGCCCGGCGGTACCATGTGACTGAGTGGGGCCAGAAAATCCTGGCAAAAATTGGGAGTGGGGGGCATGTGTCTCCTCTGGCTTCTGCCGGGGGCGGGGGTGTGGGGGAAGGGGGATTCATTGGGGCTTCAGCCCTGTGGGAGGCACACCCTGGCTTTTGAACTTCTGAAGATTGTCCTATGCGGCTTGGAGGGTCAGTAAGTTTGGCCACCTCTGGTGTAGGGTATGAATACAGGGTGCTTTTGGCCACAGTTACTAATAGTGGAAGACTTTTCAAGTCACCTGTAAAGCTGGTAAAACTTCTTTGGGTGGCAATTCAGTGAAGGTTACATGGAGTGTGGAACCATGTCAGAATTGCTCTTTTCTATTCCTAGTTATACTGGGGGGGATGAGAGATGTTTTAGTGTAGTTTTACCGAATAATTACAGATATGGAAATTGAGTATCTGATATTAATTTCACTAGCTTGTCTTCCTGTGACTGTGGCAGTCCTCTGTTAAATTTTCCAGTGTGTGCCACCACACCCAATTTATAGCTATTGGAAAAGGGTGGTTTCTAGCTGCACCCTGGTTATTGTCAAAATACTCAGCCAAGTATAGCAGTAATAAAACTGTATGTTGAATGTTTGGAGGTGGGGACATGACTAGAAAATTGGATTTCAGTGTAGTAATTGAGATGTTGTATATCTAATTTTCCTAAAATTGTACCTTTTTTGATTCTGTGAGTAATCAAGCAATTTTTTTTTGAACAAACCTAAATGGAATAGGGGTTAAAACAAATTACTCCTTTTCTCCCCCGTCCTTCAGGGAATATTGAAAATCTGTTGCTAACAGTGTGCTCCTTAATTTGTTACTATGCTGTTCTGTAGTAGAACAGGCATGAATTGTCAGTCAGGTGCTAAATTCAGAAGTAGAAAATAATTTGTTCACTAAACCCAGAGGAATCTTATAAATTTAGTAATTTTAAGATTACATCACCAACCGTATGATGTAAGAACAGGTCATCACCTCTTCAATCACCAGCATGGCTGGAAGACGACTACTGATCTGGAAAAATTGATTAAAAATTGCACAAGCTCAGATTTCCTTGGGAAAACCAACAGCTTCTGCTGCAGGTGAATCTGTTAGTTCAGAGGCTTCGAGATGAGAGATTTGGGCAATTCTGGTGTAAAAAAATGAGGGACTAGAGAGGGTTCTTTATTTAAAATAAATAAAGCTGTGAGTTAGCAACTGTAGCTAGAGGAGTCCTAAGTTTCTCATGTCAGTAGATCCTTGATGGAATAGCTTCTCCTGCTGTTACAGTCAATAATTGATTAAAGCTATTCTGCTCTAATAGACAGATGTAAAGTTGAACCTTGCTAATGCACACTGATTGGAACATAGTGAATGACCATAATTCTTCTCATAGTAACACAAAGCATTGATAGAGTTGCAAAACTACTATTACTTAGGCTATGGCTACACTGGCGCTTTACAGCGCTGCAACTTTCTCGCTCAGGGGTGTGAAAAAACACCCCCGAGCGCAGCAAGTTACAGTGCTGTAAAGCGCCAGTGTAAACAGTGCCCCAGCGTGGAGGTGGAGTACCTGCAGCGCTGGGAGAGCTCTCTCCTAGCGCTGGCACGCGACCACACTCGCACTTCAAAGTGCTGCCGCGGGAGCGCTCCCGCGGCAGCTCTTTGGAGTTTCGACTGTAGCCAGTCTTATTTGACAAGTGTAGTCTTAAACGTTAAGTAGCGTATTGCTTAATGGCATTCTGTTATATCTGAAGAATGAGAAGATGGCTGTATGAATGAGTGTATGTGTGGATTATCAATGCTTGATCACAGAATTGTGTCAATGTAATTAAAATTCCTTTCCCTTGCCAGTACTACAAAAGAAGTAACAATGGGCAGGATGTCTTGTCGTCTTCCACCTCTAGAGTATGTGAGAACTTGGGTAAATGTACACTTCAGCTCTCCTATTGGCACTACCAAGGAAGAAAAACATTGGCATGACACGGACTACTGTGTATATTTGTGAACTACAGTGCATATAGACAAATGATCAGAAGGCCTTTTGTCTTCACTAGGGGAGAAGTGTGCTCTTACCTTGAGTTAATGTGGTTGTGACAGGGCTGGCGTCTGAGCCCGCGTCGCTCACCAGTTCGTGGTGTCCTCTTTCGGACCACTGCCCTCCGGCAGTGCCCCCTTTGTCCATCCACACCCCCTTCCGGGAGTGTGTGTGGGTCAATCAGCTATCTTTGTGCCCCAGCCAATGTGGGCAACTGCACCCCCAAAGTCACACCCCTCTTGGCAGGGGGTTGGTGCAGCCCAAGACGGCCACTCCTGTTGGCCGGGTGTAAGGCAAGGGGGAAGGGGGGGACCCAGGCCCGCCCACTACTCTGGGTCCCAACCCAGGGACCCTCTAGTGGCAGCCGTCCTGCCCTCCTTCTCTCCCTCCGTCTGTCCACATCCCTGGGCCGCTTCTTCGGCCCCTGACACCAGCTAGGCCCTTCCCCTCAGGGCCTGCAGCCTGGCAGACACCAGGCTGGAGTTCCCTTCTGCTCCGCCGGGCCTGCCCACCACTGCGCTGTCCCAGGTGCTAGTCTCCCACCTCTGGAGACAGACCTTCCCCTCTTAAAGACCTGGGACAGACTGACTGCTCTCTCCCTGAGCAGCCTTCTTATGGGGCTGAGCCTGGCCCTGATTGGCTCCCAATAAGCCCTCTTCCTATTGATGTTTGTCTGCGCAGCCCCACTGGCCTGCTGCAGCCTCATCTAGCATGAGGGTGGGTCAGACGCCCCACCACAGTGGTGTAAACACATAGTGAGATAGAACTAGCTCACTGAAGTTGAGAACACACCACCTTTTCCCTCACAAAGGCCTGCACTGAAGTTCAGAGGCAAAAATTGGACTGGAATGAGATAGTGGTGGCAGCGGCAGCAGTAGCAGCTTGTCTTCCCACCTTCTCCTTGGCTTAAATGCACACAAGAATGGGTTTAAACCTGTTGAGAATAACACTTATTTCTAAAGCCTCTTGGTAATGGTACCGAGGGTGAAGGGGTGAGAGGGACAACACTTCAAATATATTCAAGTGATAGGTAATTTCAAGGGCGTAGTTATTTAACAAGATTAGAGGTACAAAACTCACAACACAGAATCTTCTTTTTTTACGCAGTCCAGTACCTATCTGCAAGAAACATATTACTGTTCTGAGGAGGTGGGAGGGCCTGGCAAGGTAACACCTCTTCCACAGGATTGTCCAGGCTGCAATGTCAGCTACAAAAGTAAACATGAACACTTGAACTAACTAAAAGTTTAGTTTTATTACTTCATTAAAATCTCATGATTTTAAGCCAATCTCAGGAGTTTTTCATGTTTGAGGTTGGTGATACTGAAGACAAAAAGGTAATGGTCCCTTTTGGCCTTAAACTCTACAAAATCAGCCAAAGTTATTGAGCTTAGTATAGGGGTAACGGTGAAATTCTCTGGCCTCTCTTACACAGAAGATCACACAGATGATCCAATTGTCGCTTCTGGCCATAGAATCTATGAACACGGAACTACTACTTAAGTGACAAATAGTGAGTGAGTGACATCTTGACTACTATATACAAAGTGAATAGTAAGCAATTCATTTGAACGCTGCTAAGCATCTCATAGTTACTAAATAGTAATGAAACATCTCAGAACACAGTATTTTACATGTCCTCTTTAATGCTATGCCGTTAAATCAATCCAGACTTCAGCATGTCAGTTGTAATTGGCTCTACCTTTTGTAACTATAATGAACCTTCACTTAGCTATGTTTTTAAAAGGCAAGTGAAAATCAGCCAACTTACTTATATAATGCATGCCTCCCCTGGAAGTTACTTAAATGAAACGTTGAATAAATCAGAAGGCTTGTGCTGCTCAACTGAAACTTTCCCCAGAAGAGCTCCAGCCCACTTACAGTGACCCCCATGCTTCACAAATGCAGTACATTTCTCAAGGGTGAAGTGTCTAGAAAGATCTGGTCTGTAACCTAGCAAACTTGTTCTTAAACTTAGTAATAAACCACCATTCTCCTAAAGTTAATCTTTATGCGGCATTGGTATGAAATGAACTGGAAGCTTTTGCTATCCAGCTGGTCACTGAAACTTTCAAAGCGTAAAAAATCTGAAGATGATAGTACAATGAACTTAAATGTTAACACTTGCATAAATTAATGTGGTTAAAAAGGAAATGGATGCCCCATTTCAAACTTTGAAAAACATTCAAACTTCCATGACAGCTCCTTACCTCACCCTTCCTGCCATCTCTGTATAATATTTTTTAATACAAATGTCCCATCAGTTGTCCATCCGTGTAAACTATACTGGTGCAAGAATACATTTAATTGTTTGAAATGTACTCTTAATCTTTACGTAGCGAGTAGTCATAAAATAGTAAAACTATACCTGCAATAATGTGAAAGTACTTTGATTTACAGATAACAAATCTAAAAATGAAGGTCTGGGTTGTCTGTTACCTCATCAGATAACATTTTAAAAATATCTTTGAAATATGGATGGGAAACGCTCAACTATTGCTATTTACAGAACTGGAATGTTACCCATCATGGTGTCAGAGCACCTCAGAAATGTTTAAAAGAAACACTTTATTTCCAGCCTCTAAAAGTAATGGCTTATAGGCTGCTTGTTAGTGGACTTGTTCATGTTTGAGTGGGTGTTTGTATATCTGTGAAGAAATTGAGGGAAATGTCATTTAGACAAGATTCATCTCCAATATTGAGATGCGAGATAATAAAAATAATGGAGAAGTAACTATCATGAGCATTTGATGGGGGGAGCATTTGCATTGTGAAGAGCAAACATTTTAATAAGTGAGGCTAATGTCTACATGGAAAGTAGACTGCAGCTCATGGGAGTATTTGGAATGGGGAAAACATACTGCATCTCGGACACTAGACCGTAGTAAGAGGCGGGTAAAAGATAAAAACTTAGATTTCCACTCCACACACTTCTCTTCCTCCTGTGGCACTTAATAAGACAACTACAACTTGGAACTTGTTTATACATTGCCTAAATAAACACAGCACAAACAGATGGTAAAAGAGCATTTAAAAGACAAAAGTCTCTTTCGTGGTCTTTTGTTGTTAAATCTTTCTAGATCACACGCGCTTTTTTTTTTTTTTTCCTGAAAAAAATTTAAAACCAATTTTCAGTTAAGGTTTTCATTCCCACAATTTTTACCATTTTAACCCAGTCTCATAACTTTGACCTAACCCAGGGATCGGCAACCTTTGGTATGCAGCCTGCCAGGGTAAGCACCCTGATGGGACGGGCCGGTTTGTTTACCTGCTGCGTCCGCAGGTTCGGCCGATCGCAGCTCCCACATTCCTCGGCCCGCGCCGCTTCCCGCAACCCCCATTGGCCTGGAGTGGCGAACCGCAGCCAGTGGGAGCCGCGATCGGCCGAACCTGCGGACGCGGCAGATAAACTGGCCCGGCCCGCCAGGGTGCCTACCCTAGCGAGCCGCGTGCCAAAGGTTGCCAATCCCTGACCTAACCAATCAGCTTCCTCTTGCTTGCTTAGGAGGGTCTCTCTTCTCTTGCTTAGAAGACTGACTGCATGCCTGCAGCAAGCCTCCCTCCCCTTCCCAATAGTCCTGAATTGGAATTGCCTTTCCATGTAGGAGAGCAAGTTTCTTACAGCAGCTTCATAACACCTGTATTCTTTGTTTCAAGTCCCAGTTGCACTGTGTTCATGTGCACTGCCTCCCTGGTAGGGAACAATTTGTGGTCAGAGGTCATCACCGATTCATATCTCTGTATGTGCAACATGTGAACTCAGAGATTATGAACTTCTTCTATTTGTAAGCCTTTAAGATTTTCTTCATGGTATTGTTGACTCATACTACTTATGTTAAGGAGACAGGGAGGGGCACTTGAGTGTCTCTGAATAGGACTGGAGAGACAAGGTGGGTGAGGTATTCTGAATAGGACTGTCATTAAAGACAAACTAAATACACTGTGCCATACAATGGGATGGCTACCTACTATGTGAAACCAGTTTTGTCCAGCTTGTCTAGCAGGAGCTAGGGTTTGGAGGAGTGGAAAATCCCCAGAAGGGAACAGGAAAATCAGGAGTTAGTACAGGCCTTGTAAACACCAAATCTGAGAAGTACAAGAGGAATTAAGGATTTTAGAAAGAGGAAGGGATCTTTGTAGGTTCCAGGACCAGCCAGTGTTAAAGGAAGCTGTCTGCAGGAGTTGGAAAGAGGAGACAATAAGATCAGGAAGAAAAGCCTGACCTGAGTGAAGTCCAGCAGATGGGGGACCTGAAACCCTGAAGGACAATGACCCAAATTCCAAAGGGCACCTGATTGGTGAGGAAACTGGCCAGGAATAGATAATTATTTTGCTTTATATCTCTTTTGTGGTCTTAAAACTGATTACTATTATCATACGACCTAACAGCTCAAATCCTGGACCAGTACCCCACTGTTCCAGTTGCTGTACAGACACAGAATTTTTATAAAGATAGTCCCTGCCCCAAATAGCTAAAAGTAGAGTGAAATACTTAAAAATCCTTGAGCAAAATTGGTCTGGTTCAACTATCCTGTGTCTCTGAAAGGGTGAACTGTAAGCCAGAGTGCTCAGAAGGGTGGGGCCCTGGGAAGGGGGGTGCTTAATCTATGAGGGTATGTTGGAGTGTCAGCACTGGTCCTGGGGGCTTTTGGCAGCAGTGCTGTGGGGTCCCGCTTTCAGAGGGGGTACCAGACAGTGTGTGCCCAAAACGTGTGCCAGAGATGGTGGCTAGAGCCTCCCCGGTGACAAAGGGGAGCTTAAAAGCACATGGGCTCAATGTGGGGGTCCAAACATGGCAGCCTGAGTGTGCAGGAGGTGAAGCTTCATCAAGACTGCAACAGTCAGCAGTTATTAAAAGTTATTTCCGGCCTCCATTGCATCCCTGAGATATCTCTCTTCATGTGTTGATGAATCTTAGCAAAACATCAATCTAGATGTGTCTACATGTCCTGTACCCGCTCTATTCAGTGCTTATTCCCCTGCTCCCAATAAATGTCCCTGGAAAGAAGTAAATCCTTGGAGACCAAGTAGGTAGCAATACAAAAAGTGAATGGCTAAACTGAGTTTCAGTGTTTTCATACAAATATTACTATTTCCACATTCTTCACAGAAGTAGTGAAAAAAGGATGACCCAGACGGACACTTAATTTTTTTTTTTAAACTCTCAATGTAAGGTTAAAACTTACTGTGAATGGGTCATGTTAAATAGTGAAAGCATGAGGAACTCATGTCAGATACAGCAACTCTGTTGGTAGCATGATCGCTATCATGTGGCTTGTTCAGAGTGCAGCACAAAACTCCCTCTACATTATTTTAGAGGATGACTTGAAGAGTAATGATGCAATAAAATAAAGGACATTTTAGGTTAATAGATTCCAAAGCCAGAAGGAACCCTTGTGATTATCTAGTCTGCCCTCCTGTGTAACATAGGCCAAAAAACTTGACCAAAATAATTCCTAGAGCATATTTTTTAAGAAAAACATCCAAAATTGTCAGTGATGGAGAATCCGCCATGACATCTGGTAAATTGTTTCAGTGGTTAATTACTGACAGTTAAAATCTAATCTGTTAATCATTTTTGTGGCTTTTCGCTGAACCCTCTCCAATTTATCAACATCTTTCTTGAACTGTAGACACCAGAACTGGACACAGTATTCCAGCAGCAGTCGTACCAGTGCCAAATGCAGAAGTAAAATAGCCTCTGTAATCCTACTCGAGATTCCCCTGTTTATGCATTCCAGGATCATATTAGCCCTTTTTCAGAGTCACTGCTCTGCAGGATAGAGTCTCCCATCTTGTAAGTATGGCCCAAATATCAGTGGTGAGAGTAGAAGGACTGAAGAACTGAGCATATGCTGGACTTAAGTAGTCCATCATGAGTTCAAATGGAAGTCTCAACTTGAACAACACAGAACTCTTAAAAACGATTGAAAGGGAACAATTGTGCACTAACATAGAAGGAATTGCAGAGATATGCAAATGATCCATCAACAACTTACAAGCATTGTTGAATTTAAAGGGAATGTTGAGCATGATGGTCCTCATCCAATCAAGACTTGTGATCTTGCTATGAGTACATTGATAAGAGTCAAGGAGCAGCATATTAAGCATAAATAGATGACACCCTAATGGACTGCAGAAAAAGAAACTCAGAATAGTATGAAGCTAAACAAAACATTAGGAATAATGTGTCACTTGCTGTAGAAACCTCTGAAGTGGCAGTACCATGTCCTTTTAAAGACCATTCCTTGGCAGCTCTTGAAAAATTGACTTAAAGCACAGAAAAAGAGAACAGTTCTCTTAGTAGAAAATACTCTGAAAACTGTACCTTTACTTTCCATTAATTGACCCTAAACTACAAGATACCAAAGATTTTGGCAAATGAGGTATGCTGTGTGTTGTATTGTGTGAGGCTGCCTGATCTGATTGGAGCTTGAAGTAAATATTTTGTACATCTTGTGAGAAGACTTCTTCCAAAGGAGGCAGCTGTAATGTTGACTGACAGTGAAAATGGTTGGAATGCCCAGAGTAGGACACATGTTCCTTGAGACAGAATGATTAGGATTTAGCTTTTTATTTACCAGTTCAGGATCTAGCACTCTAACCTTCAAGAAGTGGCTTGCAGCAACAAATAGTCCTTGTCCTTGCTGCAGAACAGATCGAGACACCCGGTGTTCTCTGCCACTTATTCTTGCAGTCAGTTTCTGAACAGATGGCATCCAGGGCTAACTAGAATAAGACAGGTGGGGGGAAAAATACATACTGTTGTATGTTGACATTAGCAGTTATCCCAGACATTTTGTTTTAAAATCCTGGAAATGAAGGAGGAGTTTTGTCAATTTAAGACACAAAACTAGGCTAGCTGGAATATGTTGCTCAAACTGAATTTGTTAGTAGAGGAAGAACCCTGTTGGAGGACTATAAAATGGTTTTCTTCCTCAAACTAGAAGATTATGTCAAAGTAAAAGTCAGAATAAAAAAAATGAGCACAGCAAGATGGCAGTCTACAATCCACCCACACTGATTGAATTAATCCTTTTCAATCTGTTTCACTGTGGTTTGGCTAAACTATTGTTCTCCTTAATTTACCATTTCTAGTACAAATGTTAAAGGAATACTCTAAATAAAGAATCCCAGAGTCTGAGAACATTAAATTAAGTACTGTACTCCAAGAACGTTTACGTTGACTTCAATTATAGGAGACTGGGTAACTTTGATTGCATGCTCAGTAAGGGCAAGAATGAGAGTTTGAGAACTGGCAAATGCTGAATATTCTCAGCTGTTTACATAGCTTCATCTTAGCTGGTAATAAACTACTTCTGTTTAAAACAATCTGATGCCTAATTTTCTTACAGAGCTTCAGGAATGTATGAAATGTAGATTTTAAAATTTCTGTGGCTTTGAACTAAATACATTAGTTCCAAATGATTTTTTTTGTTGCATGATTGCTTTGAAAGTGCCACTCGTTATCACAAATGAAATATATTATGAGAATTTGTGAATGTTTCAGGTCACTTCTGTCAAACTGATAACATATTCTGGATGCTCTTACTTTTTGATAAAAAGTAAAAGTAACAGAGCGTCCTGTGGCACCTTTAAGACTAACAGAAGTATTGGGAGCATAAGCTTTCGTGGGTAAGAACCTCACTTCTTCAGATGCAAGTCTGATGACTTTGATGACTTTGACTTGTTTTCATCTCCATTTTAATTTGATGTAGAGTTTTAAATCTGTTTTTTACTTGTGGATCGGTCATGAAGTGCTTTGCTCACTGCTGGAGCGCCTCCTTCTGGCTGTGTCTGGGCATTAGCTCTGCCAGGCTGACAACCTTCCTGCAGTTGCATTCCCTCACTCTCTATTTTGCTGTTTTGGGACTCAGCTGCTTCATCGCTTAGCCCTCCAGCCAGGCCACTGTGGTTTTTCCCCTTCTGGGGAAACCATTTGCATCAAAGTCTCTCAGGACCCACTGTTCCTGGCAGATTTCTTTTTCACTGCCCCTTAATGGTACCACTTCCCTAGTGGCTGGTAGGGGAGCCCAGGCCTGCCCTCTTCACAGGGGTCCAGCCCAGGGACCCTATAACAAGCAGTCAAGGTCTGCACAGTCCTATCCCTTACTGCTTTATCCCTGGGCTACTACTTTGCCATCTCTCACCCTGAACCCCCTTCTCTCTCTGCAGCCCCCTTCTAATCTCCACTACTGGGCTTAATACAGGCCCCTCCTGCTCATGTAGAGCTGAGCCTCATCTCTGATTAGTCCTTGCTCCCTGATGCCTCCTCCAGGTGTAGCCAAGGTGGTTAAATGGCCCACCTATCCGCCTTAACCCCTTGGGGCCTTGTGTAGGGTAGAGAGCCCATCACAGGGTCACTTAGTGTAGGATAGTTTGGCAGATGAGCAAAGCAAAGGGCTGTGTTTTCCTGAAGAACATGTTGTGTATGGATATTTCTCTAAGGTAAACAATACTTAAGTTTGTAAATAGTAATTATAAAGATCTGAAAATATTTGAAGGGTAAAAACACGCAAGAGGGAAAACCTCAAAGGAGTACAACTAAAAGTTATGGTATGCTAATAAGAGGAAAGTCATGCTGTCAAGGAAATTGGCCACCAAAGGGAAAGTGCAAGTCCCATCACTGCAGGCACTTCAGTATTAGACTGGCAAAGTACGAGTGTCTGTAAAATAGAGAAATCCTGTTTTGGTAGAAAGATTAGGTGACCGAAGATGTTGCTTGTATCTCAAATATTAGATTTTTACTTTTGAATCAAAACTTCACACTATAAAATAACTCTGACTTTTTCTGAAAATCTGGATCTATTCCTGAATAATAAAACACTTGTTCTAAGTATCATGTTGGCACCTGATGGTAGGAACTAATACAATAGTGTGTATGTGAAGCATGTTAGTCTGATCTTCAAGAGAAGGAGGCTGATAGTGAAACTAAGTTACAGCTCTAAGGCTTAATGTTCAAGCGTCACTAAGTCACATTCCAAGGAAACATTTAATTTGGAGGGAGCTGATGGGAATTCAAAAATTTGGCTGATATGCTTGGATTTCATAGCTTTCTTGCTTTATACCAACATGTCAATATCATCCATATCCAAATATATTATGAAATAAATGTCATAATTCTAAAAGGCCCTGTGATCCCTCAGACATCTACAGAAGGGTAAAATATTAGTAATATCAGTGAAGCAGTTAATTTTAAACTTAGTCTGTTATTCTGAGCATGGGCAGCAGCAATGTGTGGTGAGTGGGGTCTTTTGCCTTACATAGGGCTGGTGGTCCATGCATGTAGGTGGGACTTACTGACGGTAATTTTGGAGAATTGTAGAACAAGAATTGCATGGGCTATAGAGTGACATTTAAGCAATGGGAGGTGGAGTTGACAATTTAGTCTTTCCTTCCACTCTTTGGAGTCTAAATCCTTCCTCTTACAACCAGAGGCCTTATGTACACTTAAAACATATAGTAGCATACTTACATGTGTTAGGGGTGTGATTATTTATTTTTACTGACATACTTATGCTAGTATGAGCCCTAGTATAGACGCACTTATACCAGCTTAAGTACTTTTGACTATATACCTTAAATCTCTCGGAAAAAACTATGTCAGTAAAAACATCAGCATGCTAGTGCAACTGGCATCTACACTAGGGGGTTTTGCCATTATATCTGTGCCAGCAAAATTTTCTTAGTATAGATAAGGCCTAAATATAGTATAAACAAGAGCCTGGAAACCCCCTGCAAAATGATATGCACTTGTTCATATAAAAATGAAGTCATAAAGGGTTCTTTGTCAATTCTCCCCCCAAATGTTATAATTCAGTATTGGTGCAGAACTAACGTGTCAGCAGTGTGTGTGTTGGGTTTAAATTAGCCCTATTTTTGAGAAATTCTGGCCGTAATTACCTCAAAATGGGTACATCTGGGAATTCCTTTTACTGAAAGCTAACCTAGGAGAATGAGAATAGGCTTTCAAGTGTGCAGTGACAATTGCTGATTGCTCTGCTCAAATTCTATCTTAAACTCACTTGATGTCATTAGGCAAATGACCATACTTAAAAGTACTGAAGTGTCACGTTGCTAAAATTTGCTAAAATTCTTGGTTCTTCTGGTGCTCTTGCTGTGGAAGTTGCTGGAATGAAGAATATTGGCAGGGTAGAGAGTATCTGCTTAGAAATCCTGCCTGATCATTTAATAGTGTATAATCCCTTCACAAATCCCGGACAGAAGGCCTTAGGCAGGGCTACATTACAAAGTTTTGTCAGCAGAGCACAAGTCTCTCTAGAAACACGACAGTACAGGAGTGTGTGAAATTCATTAGGTTCATTGTGCCAGCAGTGTCCCTCTGCCATGTACATTGGCCAAACCGGACAGTCTTTACGCAAAAGAATAAATGGACACAAATCTGACATTAGGAATCATAACATTCAAAAACCAGTAGGAGAACACTTCAGCCTCTCTGGTCACTCAGTAACAGATGTAAAGGTGGCAATTTTGCAACAGAAAAGCTTCAAAAACAGACTCCAATGGGAAACTGCTGAACTAGAATTAATATGCAAACTAGAGACGATTAATTTGGGCTTGAATAGAAACTGGGAGTGGCTGGGTCATTACACAAATTGAATCTATTTCCCCATGTTAAGACTAACAGGGCTGCTACTCTGAAATAGGATCAACAGAGACCCTTGCTCTATGTCAACGTCAATAAGTTGACCATGGCTTTATCAGGCCTCAGTGCATGGTAAGCCAGGACATGAATGTACTACAAACTAAGTTGCTGTATGGCCCCTGCTAACATGCACAAAAAGTTCTGTAGTGCACTTGGACATTCTGCTCATTCAAACGCTCTACACAGTTGGATGAAAGTGTACTATGGAACTTTCAGTGCACAGTAGCTGGGTCCGTGCAACCAGTTAGTGTTCAGCAAGCTAGTGCACTGTAGATATACCTCAGCTTGTCACGCACTAACTTTCTGTTTAGGCAGGCCTTAATTTAATGTAATCTATCAACTGATGTGCAATAAATGTGTGTGTATAAAGCACAAGATACCCTGGGGGGGGGGAACTAAGAAATCAAAATGAAGAATCTGGAAGATTAGACATAGTTGTGTCATAATGTGAAGCAGTTGCAGACAAAGTGCAAGTGGCACAAAACAATATAAGGATATTGAAGAGGAATGAACTGAAATCTGTCAAGAGCATAAATAGACAAGTTACTTTCTAGAGGAACTTCTGTGCATGGACACAACAAAGGACAGGTACAGCCATCCTGCTTTCCTTTCAGTGTCATAAATGAAAATCTGAAAACAAAAAGTTAGTGATAAAATAATTAAAAGAAATCACAGAAAATGAAGTGCTGTAAAATATCTGGCCAACACACCAATCCTGTTGAAAGCATTTGAAAAGTAGGTCAGTGTCGGCAAAGATATGCTGATAACGAACATACTGTGCATACAAGGGGAAACTAACACTAAAATAGTGTCAAACTTCTCTTCAGTTAACAATATGAGATGGGGCTTATGTACTTCTGTAACAAGACAGGATTGCACAAGTGTATCCCAAAAGCCGTATAAAGTGCATCTGAGCATAGGACATGGCAATAATACAGTTCATGCATCATATCTCAAATATGGAGCGATTTGTGTGTAGTTCTACACTGATGAAAATGTACCAATATAGATCATTAAGTGTTTCTTCATCTTGTCAGAGACAACAAAGGTGGTGTTTAGACTAGGAAAAGGTCGTGAATGTAAGTGTATTCACTAAAATATATTAGCAAACACATTAAACAGAAGTGTACCTAGGATTAATACATGTACAACTCTTATAGCTGGTTATGGTCTGCCTTCAGATTCCCCAGTAAGGTTGACCATGACCAGCTGATGTTTCAAAATGCCTAACATTTCATTTCTAGTAACTCATCACACTTAACTTGTCACATGGTAGATGGCAGAGTATTACAGTATCGGCCAGTCTCTTTATGAAAAGGACTGAGAAACTTGTTCCTAATGTTAATCAACAAAAGGCCTTTTCATTTCTGTCATTAGGGAGACAGGGGCAGTGGGACCGGGGAAATATGTAGCGGGGAAAGTTTGTAAATGGTCTGAGGCCAGCTCTACAATACAAGTGTTTTGCTGATATAGTTATATTGGCTGAGCCCCTTAAATGTTGACGCAGCATGCGTAGTAACACCACCACCCTGAACAACATTATAAAGTTTTGTCAGCATAGCTAATGTAGAACTGGCCTAAGGCCTTCTGTCTCAGATTTGTAAAGATATTTAGGTGTTGCTGAACTCAGGATGGCAACATGTAAGTCTCTTTTTCAAAAGGGATTCAAGCACTTAGGAAGCTAAATCCAATGAGATTTAGGCTCCTAAATTCCTGAATCCTTTTTGAAAACAAAACTCTCCATATCTGACCTCTGTCCTCCTCCTCAAAGGAAACCTGTACAACACCTTCAAGAGACGAGCCTGGGAACTGACATTCGTAACTTGGCTAGACACTACAAGTCATGGACTTAATAGAGACACTGGTTTTATGGCTTATTACAACAATTTGTAACACACCCTACTGCCTATTAACCCTCAATTGCTCACTTAATTTTAAGTGGTCTCTTACAGCATGTGTGAATCTCTTATGCATAACCATATGTCCCAACTTGTATTTAGCTCAGACACTCTGATTACCTTGCCTAGACCTCAAGAACTCTGTGAAGGTCGAAAGCTTGTCCCTTCCATCAACAAAAGTTAGTCCAGTAAAAGATATTATCTCACGTATCTTGCTCCTAAATCAGTTAGGTGTTGCAATGCCGAGCAAAACTACGACTTAAATACCTTTAAAAACCTTGGCCTCTGTTTCAATGAACAAATTGCCTTAATTTGTCTTGGAGTATTCTTGGAGCATGCCCTGCATTTACTATAACTGCTTTTCAAGCTAGCGTTCAAAAGGAATGACAGAGGGAGGCGGTAACTATAGACCTCAAACACTACTTTAGAGCCACAATGCTGTTCCCTTGTAGATCATAACTAGAATAAAGATGAAAATACTAACTCGCTTGTGGTAAAACTACTGCCGTCCTTCTCAGTTGCTCAGAAATGTCATACTTCCCTCATGTTAGTATTGGCTAGGAAGTCACCAGCACTAACTAGGTGGAACAAAAAGGGATTTAAATGTTTTTTATTGAGTAACCTTAAAACTCTGACATACTTACATAGTAAAAAAATTAAAAAAAACCAACAAGCCTTCACCTTAATAAAAAAGTCACCGTGTACACTTGAAATCTTCCTCCTACTGCAGTAGATAATAAATGTAAATCAAATGCCTTACCTTGTAGTTGGCTCATTTCTAATTTACCACTTATAGATGCTAACCACCATGGCAAACCACATATATATTGGTATCATAAGCTACAATGTTACCCATGTATCTTCCCAAGGATGAAGACTCTAATTTTGAAAGACTCCCCAGCTACCTACCTAGCTTCTTCATAGTCCAGAAGTGGCCATAAACTATTAAATGATAGTGGATAATTAGAACAAAACATCTTTTCAAAAATATCCAAGGAAAGACTCAGGAGCACTCTGCAAAGCCTCAAATTAGAGACAAAGGCCAAGGAGAAAAATAATTTTGCTTCTGCTCCCTGCAAGTTTTTCTGTGGGGGCTCTTCTAGAGCTTGCCATACATAAGGCCTTGAAAGTCCTACTTTCTTTATTTTCTTCAGAGTTTGATAGTATGGTGGGCATATTAAGATTGAATACTAATTTCATAGGTACCATTAGTCTATTGACTTTTATTTGGCCAAAAATGAATAATAAAATGCCCAGAGGAAATTGCATATATATTGAAGTATCTAAATTTGTGTTTGGCATACAGAAGAGGGAAACAAGCATCATAGACCTGACAACAGGGTGTTTTTTCAGATGCGTTACAGCAATTTGCCATGTTCTTGAGTGTCTCAGCAAAAGAAGAGGGGCAGAACTTAGCCTTTGGGGTAGAATTTTAATTAATGTTTAGCTGTTTTTTCCCAGTGTTCTGTGTGGTAGAAATGGACGAAGTGCTTGTGCACAAGGTATGTTAAAGGATCTCTCTCCTCCCTCCCCATAGTTCAGGCATCTGCAGTAGTTCATAGAAGGGAAAATGTAGTCTGCCACAGTGTGGTGTTGCTCAGTTTTACTGCTGCGTCTGCATGTGGGTGGAAGCAGATTTAGTTTCCTGTTCAGTTAATGTTGCACTGAACTTAAGCTCAGTAGCGGCATTTAGAAATAGACTCGGACGGGCTCCCATTGGCACACCGTGAGATACTGAGGCCAAGCTTGTGGGTTATATGATTCTGTTAATTATTGTTGGATGAGTTTCTTTGGAATCTGATATTTACTGCAAGTCTAAGTGAATGAAAATAACTCACTTTAGCATCTTCAGAAAAGAAGACAAACATTGACTTCCTTTCTCATCCAAACAAGCCAAGCTACCAGATTGTTGTCCGTTGGCTTTTATGTTTTGTATATGATGGTCATTTCTCTGGCTGTCATTTTTGCTTAAGAAGTGTCTAGTTTCTTAAGATCCACAAACTATTACTTTTCCTTTCTAGTTTTCTAGCCCTCAAACCCAAGAACATATCATGGACCAATGTAAGCTAACTTTTGGAATACTAAGAAGATAGAGTTGCCGAAAAAAGCAAACAAGTTTAATGGTAATGAGATCTAGGTTACGGAGCAGCACTCAAACTCAAGTCACACTGTTTAACAAGAATTCTGCACAGGAGGTATTGGGAATAGACCTTTCTACATGCATGATAACTTGCCAGAAACCAAATTGGCCGTTACAAAAGTTGGAATTAGAACTCAAGTGGAATCCAATTCAAATCACTGGCATAGCCCAAGACCTTCTGTGTACCTATTGCACCCCTACTTTAGATATGGCAAAAAAAGTAGCGCCTTCGAACCATTGTAGTTTAGATGTGGGTGGTCAGCCTATCTGCTCTGTAAATTTTCATAGAATCATAGAAGTGTGTAGGACTGGAAGGGACCTCAGTAGGTCATCTAGTCCAGTGCCCTGCACTCAAGGCAGGATTACCTAATAACTAGACCATTCCTGACCGGTGTTTGTCTAACCTGTTCTTAAAAACCTCCAATGACAGAGATTCCACAATCTCCCTAGGCAATTTATTACAGTGCTTAACCACCCTGACAGGAAGTTTTTCTTAAGGTACGTCTATACTTGCCTCCGGGTCCGGCGGTAAGCAATTAATCTTCTGGGATCGATCCCGGAAGTGCTTGCCGTCGACGCCGGTACTCCTGCTCTGCGAGAGGAGTACGCGGAGTTGACGGGGGAGCCTGCCTGCCGCGTCTGGACCTGCGGTAAGTTCGAACTAAGGTACTTCGACTTCAGCTACGTTATTCACGTAGCTGAAGTTGCGTATCTTAGTTCGAAGTGGGGGGTTAGTGTGGACCAGCCCCTAATGTCCAACCTAAACTGCCCGTGCTGCAATTTAAGCCAATTGCTTCTTGTCCTATCCTCAAAGGTTAAGGAGAATAACTTTTTCACCCTCCTCCTTGTAATAACCTTTTACGTATTTGAAAACTGTTATCATGTCCCCATCAGACTAAACTAACCCAATTTTTTTTCAATCTTTCCTCATAGGTCATGTTTTCTAGACCTTTGATCATTTTTGTTGCTCTCCTCTGGACTGGCTCCAATTTGTCCACAAATTATTTTGTCCAAATGTTTCACTTAATTGTATTAAATGAGACGCAAAAGGTGCTGCTTGCTAGTACTGCTGCTATTAAAATCTAATGTAACATGGTTATTCATGGTAATGTTCGTAAGACAAGGCCATCAGTTGGTGGTGGCACAAACTAGTGTTTCTCAAACTGGTGGTCCTTGCAATGCTTGCTGATGGTTTAGAGATGCTGGGTCAAATGGTGCAAATTTGTGTGCAGCTGTTGAATTGCATTCAACAATAAAGATTAGCAGCACTTCCAGCTGTCAGTTTCATAGGCCTGGTCTACACTAACCCCCCCACTTCGGACTAAGGTACGCAAATTCAGCTACGTTAATAACGTAGCTGAATTCGAAGTACCTTAGTCCGAAGTTACCGCGGTCCAGACGCGGCAGGAAGGCTCCCCCGTCGATGCTGCGTACTCCGCTCGCCGAGCTGGAGTACCAGCGTCGACGGCGAGCACTTCCGGGATCGATCCTGGGCACTTCCGGGATCGATTTATCGCGTCTTAACCAGACGCGATAAATCGAACTCAGAAAACCGATTGTTTACATCCGGACCCGGATGTAAGTGAAGACGTACCAATAGAAGCAACGGCCTTGCTTGCCACAGAAATATTATTGTAAGAGTTGGAGGGTAACTGGTCTAGGCATCTTTGATTTTAAGATGCAGCCCATGTAAGGGGGGGGAGAAGTGTAGAAAGGAAGGGTTTTAGAAATAACCAAAGTCTTGTCTTAGTAGAAGAGAGATGAGGGTGGAAGATCATGACTAGATAAACCATAAAAATCATTGGTTTTCACAGGAATTATGACTGACAAACACATACAGCCTTGTAAAATTATTTAAGTAATGAGATCTCACTACACTACCTTATTGAACATTAAACGTATCAGAGGAGCAGTCTTTCTGTGCACATTAGCGTGTGGATTAGTTCATTTGCTATGGTGCACATTTTAATGACTGGTACCTGAGTATTGGGATAGTTACTCGAGAACTGGAAAATAGTTACGCTTGTCTAGTGACTTGTGAAGTTAATTTGAAGTATCTTACAGCTAAGTATTTCATGTAGCTGGCTGAGTCAGTTGTTGGCTGTAAGGTGACTATAATTTGATAAATTTTGCAATGACTAGCAACTTTAGTGGCATGTGCTTGTATTAGTACAATATATGCAAGGAATAATTACTTAAGTATCTGAAAAAGGAATAGAAAAACCATTTTAATTTAAGCATTATGAAGCTCTTGTGTGAAAGTGAGGTATTAACACAGAAGTCAAACATACCCGTCTCAAGTTGAGGCAGTACACTGACCTATATAACTGAGGCAAAGTAAAGTCACGTGGAGAATTTGAAAGATAGAATGGATTTGTATACAAAAAACAACAGGCTGGTAGGCGTCTCTGTATTTCCAAAGAAATGAATAATTTTGATAAGCGCAGCAGAAATTGGAAGAAGTCCAAGTGGCTTTCTGTGACCTCTTTGAAAGTGGTAAAGAATAGCGTTAAAACTGCTCATGTGTTTTTTTTTGTGGGATGAGTAGTATTAAATATTGCTAATGTATGGAAAGATGGGGCATGTTTATCTTTCTATAATGGGTGAAAATGGCTTTCCTGCTTTTTTCCTTCTTGAAACACTTTCACATTGTTACTGCCAAGCATGAAGTAGAACTAAATGGAATGTTGCAACAGTATATATTCATAAAAGGGTGAATCTCTTAGGTTCTAAGTTAATGAACAAAACACATATGCCTTTTTGTTGCCCTTGGCCTATTTGGTGGTGATAGAACTCATGTAGATTATTTACAAGGGCACTAAAGAGGGTGGTCCAAAGGACAAACAGCATGGCAACACATGATGTCTGAATGCAAAATGTGCTTCTGAAGGCCAAACAAATGGCTGTGGAAAGGCTTCAGGATAAAAGATAAGCTTCTTGATTTAAGGGCACATAAATTCTGAAATTTGTGTCTTGGCTTTGAAATTTTGGGAAAGCTCACGACTTTAGGGTAATGTGTTTAAGTACAAGTAGTCATCTTTTCATTTCATTGGCTTGAGACTCTGAACTTAAATCTTGAAGGTGCATTTTGTCTGCTCTGTCAAATTATTTTTTTCTTTGGATCTGTCAATATGACTTTTTGGTGTGCGGTCAGCATTGCATGCTGGGAATGATGCAGGAGTAAGTTGTCCTGAGCAAATGGTGACTGCAGTAGAGCTACAGGAAGCCCTCTCCCTTCCCCCGACTGAATCCTCAGGTGGTAGCATGAACTGAAAATAGTTCTGTAGTGTTACTATACCACTTCTTAGTGGAAGTTTTCCTGATGGTGGGAAGGCAGAAGGGACAGCAGGAGTGGCAAGAACTAGGGAAGGAGAGCATATGGATAGGAGTTAGTAGTAGTAGTAGTAGTAGTAATAAAAGTATTTTTTAAGAGCAGACTTGCCCCTCCACTTTAAAGGTCTCACCCTCTGCAATACAAACATATATTGTTTTTAGCACCGACTTGTCCTGAACATTCTTAAGCTTTGTTTAAAAGAGCATAGGATCTTGGGTAGGCAAGCTTTTCTGAAGCTGAACCAGCAACATCTGTGCTAACTTATTGTTATTGACATAACACATAATACAGACAAAAAGCTTTTGGAAGGATTTAGCCATGGTGAACCTTCATTTTCAAGTATGAAGACACTCCAAACTTAAAATGGGGTTAATAAAAGTTTAGCTTCCTTGTGTATAATGGACATGGGATGAAATAAGATCCCCCACTCCCCTTGGACCATTAAAATCACAGATATGAAGATTGCTTTAATGAGTCCGAGGCCCGTGAAATAGAATATTGACAGTAGTGTAGAATGAAGTGTGTAGTCCACAGAAAAAAGCACTGTAGAGGCACCAGAACTGTGATTCTCTCTCTCTCTCTCTCTCTCTCTCTCTCTCCCTCTCTCACACCGACTTATTGGTGTGCTTTTGTCCTGTATCTGAGTTCATCTGTATGACCTAGAACAGTGGGTCTCAAACTTTTTTACTGGCGACCCCTTTCACACAGCAAGCCTCGGAGTGTGACCCCCCCCAATAAATTAAACATAATTTTTAATATATTTAACACCATTATAAATGCTGGAGGCAAGTGGAGTTTGGGGTGGAGGTTGACAGCTCCCGACCCCCAGTTTGAGAACCCCTGACCTTGAAGCTAGTTTAGTGTTTCTGCTCACTTTGGTCATATGGTAATTGAGGCTTACAGTGGGGATAGGGAACCAGTTACAGCAGTGGGCATTCTAGTCTGGGTTTTAACTTGTTGGTAAGTAGCCCCAAATTATAGTAGTGCCATGGGAAGTAATAAGAGGAGAACTAAGATGATGGATAAGTTTTGTATAGTTTACTAAGAAGCTTTCAGGTGGCAGTATTTGGTCACTGCTGACCTGAGCCAAAACATTAAATGCTCATCTAGACTCAGAATGAAGTGCAGTATTCCCATGAATATTTTTCTTCCTGCACCATTATTTTCTGCTAAGTTAGAGAATGGCCAGCTATAAATTATGCAGAAATAGCTTTTGAGAAGATTCTGTCTGACCGCAAACCATAAGTAAATATATACCCCAATAATTTTCTTTTATTTTTTTTGGTAGTTTAAGTAAGTGTTTTGGAATCCCAGTTCCGTGACTTGTACTGGTAATTACTATCCTATTATAAAGTTGCTTCTGTTCTCATTTTAAACTTGCGTCCTGCTGCGTCTTTTGCTCTCTGTTTTGGTATTCGGTTCAACCTCGGAACAGGTTGTTTGATAAAACATTTATCACTTGATAGCCACAAATGCAGTATTTTAAGATATAAACCTATCCCTGAACTGTCTGCAGTCCAGAAGCTGCATAGTAGTGCCAGTGTGTGAGAATCCAAGTGAAATGAGCTAGTGATGGAGAAGTTAGCTTCTCACAGCTTGCACTTGAACATAAGTTATGAACATGGCTGAGAGAACACTGCTGAAAACCAATCATATTTTTACTCTGATTTACTCTAGGAAATATCTGGGTATAATTAGATAAGAATGGAAACAAAATAAAAGGAATAAGAATATAATGTCAGAGACAGTACTGGCTGCTTCGAGAACACAACTGTAGTCTTGTCTAGACTAGTAGATGAAGCGCTTGCTGACAGCTGTTGCCAAGAACAGGTACCCTGTGTATTGAAAATGGTTTAGTGTCAGTGGGACAGCACCAGATTTCAAATACATTCTGTGCAATAGCACTGAAAGGATTTTATCCTGTCTCAAGTAGTTCAACTGCTAGCGTAAATACCAGAGCCAGGGGACCCATGGCTGACAACTGTTAGCCACCGGCCAGTTTTCCACAACAGTGTGGTTTTATGAGAGCAGGCTTCTTAGCACACTCTAAATTTCGTAAAATTGAGTAGTCTAAGACCCTCTTGCTAAATTTGCTGGTTGGAAAAGCAGAAAAACGTGGTGCATAAACGGTAAGGTTTGAGTTATAGAACCAGACTTCTAATTGCACTCCTTCACATCATGTGATTATCTGTGCTTCTTTCCAAGTATCAATGGTTTGTAATATCTGATATAACATAATTCCCTTACATAGGCAGTTCTCAGACTGTGGGTTGGGACCCCAACGTGGGTCACGACACCCTTTGAATGGGGTCGCCAGGGCTGGCTTAGTCTTGCTGGGGCCCGGGGCTGAAGCCTGAGCCCCTACGCCCAGGGCCAAAGCCTGAGGGCTTCGGCCCTGGGTGGCGGGGCTCAGGTTGCAGGCCCCCTGCCTGGGGTGAAACCCTTCAGCTTCAGTTTTGGCCCCCTTTCCCGGAGCGGTGGGGTTCAGGCTTTGGCCCCTTCACCTGGGGCAGTGGGGCTCAGGCGAGTTCAGGCTTCGGTCCCCCATCTGGGGGCCGTGAAGTAATTTTTTTTGTCAGAAGGGGGTCGCGGTGCAATGAAGTTTGAGAACCCCTGCCTTATGTTGATATTAAGCTTTTCTTTTGTTTGGGTTCAGTGAGGACTGTATATTTTAATGGATAAAGTACTTGTGTTCACTTGGGTTGCATATGCCATGAGAGCAAGTTTCCTACATGCTGGGTCTCACTTTTTGTGCAGGGAGTAAACATTTGGTGGCATAGTTTATTCACATAGTGGAATAATAAAGGCATATGTGTAAACACAAGACCAAACATTACTGGACATAAGGCTGTTTTTCTTCTTTGCTGCCCTACACAATGTCAAATAATTTATGCTAGGAGAAGGGAGCTATAGATACCAAATTATTTGACTTTTTAGTTGACTGGAATTTAGGGCTGTCCGATCTTAAAAGGTATTTTTCACATCCTTGTCCCAGACTCAAGCAATTCAAATGAAAGCCCATGACAAATTAGCCCCAGGACTACTTTCTTTGCTATTGGAGGGTAATTACACATTTTGTATGGAGAATGTCTGACTTCAGTGTTCTTGGAGGTTATATTTGAAGCCTCATTGACGTTGCCAAAGTGACAGATTATCCATACAAAAATTTCTATTTAAACAAACAAACAACTCTCCGCGCCCCCCCCCCCCCCAAGAAAAAAACATTGGGTCTTATCACTTGAAGCATCAGTTTCCTCAAATCCACAAATATCTGACTTGGCACTGTGTCCTGTGGTACAACTCTCATGTCTCGCTTTTGGTGTTAGGGGAAACGAACTCTAGAAGGACATTCAGCACATGACATGGGGGTTTTAGGTCTGATCTAACTCATGAATGTTATAAATGTGAGGATTTTAGGCACAGTTTGAATACAACAAAGTATTAAAAACCACGTTAGCTTACAAGATGACTTCATAACTAAAGGGGTGTGGGTGTGGGGGAAGGAAAGGAGTGATAAAATCTTAAACACTGAAATACATCAGTTTGAAAGTAAACATGTTTCTAAGTATGTAAATGTTCCTTCTCTTCCTGGGGAAGGTAGGGAGGTACACAGAAGTTAGTTATAAAACAAAATATCTCAAGTGCTGCATTTAGGGTGACCAGATGTCCCGATTTTATAGGGACAGTCCCGATTTTTGGGTCTTTTTCTTATATAGGCTCCTATTAGCCCCCCATTCCTGTCCCGATTTTTCACACTTGCTGTCTGGTCACCCTAGCTGCATTTTGGTTTGTTTCAGTGCCCTTTCCACTGCATCTAGAGGAGTGGTCTCCAAACTTTTTACCCACAAGATCACTTTTTTTGAATTTAAGATCAACCCAGGATCTACCCCACCCCTTCCCCAAGGCCCCGTCCCCATTTCACTCCATTCCTCCCTCCCTCCATCACTTGCTGTCCCACACCCTCACTCACTGGGCTGGGGCAGGAGGTTGGAGTGTGGGAGTGGGTGCAGGCGCTGGGCTGGGGCTGAGGAGTACGGAATGTGGGAGAGGGCTCTGGGCTGAGCTTGGGGCAGGGGGTTAGGATGCAGGAGTGAGGGGTGCAAGCTCTGGGGGGGAATTTGGGTGCAGAGGTCATATTGTCACACTACATCTAATCTCATAGAATCCACTGGGCATTTCATGAGTTTTAATTTTTATTAGTGTCATTTGTGGTTTATAGATCCAAAATCCTTCAGGGATTGTCACAAATCAGTGTAACATTCTGAATTGGGGTGTGCATTGGCTGAGCCTGGGGCAGGGGGTTGGGGTGCAGGAGCGGGTGAGGGGTGCAGGCTGTGGGAGGGAGTTTGGTGCAGGAGGGAGCTCCGGGCTGGGGTAGGGGGTTGGGGTGCAAGGTGCATCCTCTGGCCGGGAGGTACTTACCACAGGTGGCTCCTGGTTGGTGGTGCAGCGGGGCTCAGACAGGCTGCCTGCTTGCCCTGGCCACATGCAGATCCTGGAAGCGACTGGCTGCTGGCACGTCTCTGCGCGCCCATCGGGGGTGGGGGTGGAGGCAGCGTGCGGACCGTGGAGCCACCCCCTCACCCCCCTATGGTCGTGCAGAGACGTGCCAGCAGCCAGTTGCTTCCAGGAGCGGCGTGTGGCCCAGGCAGGCAGCCTGCCTGAGCCCCACTGCGTCATTGGCCACGGAGATCATGATGAACTGGCGGAGACTCCAGGATGAAGAGCACTCCCAATTAAATTTTTTTAGTTTCTTGTAGAATGTTGAAGACGGGCAGGATTTACCTGTCAGAAGTAAATTGTGTCCTGTTAATTCAATATGGTGAAAGCTGAATTGTCTTCGTCAGATGTGTGGCTAATTTTCAGTAGGCTTAATCCATTTCTCTTGAAATGCTAAATGCTTGGCGTGCTAATGGCAAGTAGGATGCATCTGTGGGCTGGTGACCTCCGTAGTCATCAGTTCCGTACAAATGTGACTGCTACGATGTGCAGATAAACCTGATCTGGAGGCCTAACATAGGTGTCCCTGAAAACCTGATGCTGCCCCTAATTATCCAACAAATTTTGAATTTGGGTCAGGCTGCATCAGAGATGTTGCATTGCCATAGTCACCAGATGTTTCAAAACTTCAGGCTTCAGTGTTAATGACCAAATGGGATTAAGATGTGGGTGTCACTCTTGGCTTTGCACAGCATGATATTTAGGCCACACAGCCAGCACTGTTCCATCATTCTGAATTCATGTGTTAGTAACCATTGCTGCTTTTAACTAATTCAGACCGTCTGTCTGTCCCAACGCTACTACCAGCTAAGTACCAAACAGTAAATCTGACTCTTAATGTAGCCTAGGCAGGGCCTTGTCACTCTTGGGTGCTAGAGAATTCAACTGTGTTCTGGTGATGAATAGTCTGGCTAGGAAAGAATTGGATCAGTTCCCTACCGTATGTTGTTGGGGAGAACATCAACTGGAGAACTGCCTACCAAAACAAACCACTTTGTCATTTAAGTAGAATGAATGGCCTGGAGAAAGTGGCACAAGAGGGAACCATTATTTATATGGAGAGCAGCAGTAGTCTGAACTTGCCTGCTGCAGGAGCTCCCAGGACAAACGCAGTAAGCATGGGGGAGAATCCAAGATGCTGGCAGAACACTGAAGAAAGTGGTAGCAGTCACGCTGTTCTATTTGCTATAATCATACACACAAATGAATCCTTTCAAGCAGTTGGCAGCCAGGCTCATAAAATCATGAGTGGGTGAGATTAAAGTAATGCACACACCACTACATTATAGTGAATCAAAACTAACTTTAGCAGGACTTGTACCTGAATAAGGGGAAGCAAAGCTGAAGTGAGTAGCTAGCTTGTGTGCACTTCTGGACTGCAGAGCAAGGTTGCCTCTGTAAATATACTGTTAGTTTGTTCTTTGCTTTCATTTGGTGGGGAGAAAACAGTTTTGAGACTAAATATTGCCTTCCTGATCACAATATCCTAAACTGAGCCACAAGTGATACCTGTTGTATAACTGGATAGTACTCAACCCCTCTGTATTTCTGTTTCTGGTCTAGATGCTATGAACAGCCAAAAAAGTTAGTTTGATAATATGACCTATGGTTTTAGGAAACTGGAACTAAAACAAATATGCCTACACTGCTTAGATTGTCACTGACAAACTGAAAAGGTGTGAAACTGAAGGTTTTATTTAACTGGAATGCCATTAATCGTTAAATATAATACAGATATTGTTTGTTACTGGGATAGCTCACATATACTGTGAGAGCTATGGATAATGCCACACAAACTTGGTGAACTCAGATATTTATAAAGGTGATTATTCACAGGCTTTATTTAATTGAGGAGGGACACCAAACTTAGAATGACCGGTTCATCTGACGTAAATTGCTAGTTTGAGGGAAAGAGAATGCTATCTTTGTCCTTTAATTGTGTGAAAAGAAATAATATGTGACTTAATAGCATTAAAGTTTTTTGGCTATAGGAAATATATTACTTTTCAGGAACATGGTGGACCAGACTTCACAATAAGGAAATATCTGGTTTCTTGAGTAAAATTGGTGCTACAAGAAGCTTCTTGTGAGCCTTAAAATGAAAATTAAGCCTGTTTCTTCCAGAATTGTTTCAATACATCAGCTGATGCTTGGAGACTTTGCAAGAGTCAGCCTGAAAACTTACCTTGCTTTGGTCTGAAAGCTCCATAATGTTAAGTATCTGAGGAAATTGTTTGATGTTTATCTTCTGATAAACTATTAACTATACCCCTTGAATAACGCAAAATGTTTTTTGTGTAACTGACTCACAATCTGAAATGCCTCAAAATACTTTTGCAAAATGGAAAAATTAGACTAACTTACTGATATTCCCAATTAATTTATTGTGCCTCTAAATACATTCTAATATGTACAGCTTTTCAAACAGGATGCTTCTACAATGAGTAAGCTATACAATATGTCAGGATGTGTAGTCCCAAGATAATTGACTATTGTCTCAAGAGGCAAACAGTCTGCATCCCTTCTTGGGGTTCTTAAGAAGTAAACACAGATAAGAACTTCCTTGAAGCCATAAAGAAAACACATGCTGAGATGATTGCTGGTGTAATGGTAAAACTCATACCTATGGAGCTGACAATTCCAAGGACTTGGAGGAGCACTTGATATTACTCCAGTAGCATGAAGAGGTTGATAGAAGAGAGCATTGAATACTATTACTACTCTGCTTGGTTTCCTGGAGGAAAGGAAAGGAGAGTTTGTTGTTTAAAGCAGCTCTGATAACACACATCACATCACTTCTCCACCAAACCCATCAAAAAACCTGGATATTTGGGCCCACATGACTGTACCCTGGCCTCCTTGTGAGTACCCTCCTCCTGCAGTGCAAGATTGAAGACCCTGAAATGTTACTAAGTCCCTGCTTCTTGTGGACATAACAGTCTCTAGAAGGTATGCAGATTTTTCTAAACAGAACATAAGGTATTTAATTTTTCTGACCCACAGACCATTCCTAGTAACATTCAGCTCAAACTCCCTTTATAGTTCCATTGGGAAAGATGAAACCCAGCAAAGTCCGAAGACATAAATGCCTGAGGCAGGAATTGGTCCTGGAAGTCTTCACATGGTACCCTTTCCCTTTCATTTCCTTAACAGTAAGGACAAAGATGCCATTTGTCTGCTTCTCCAAGTGTTTTCACTGTCTTCCATGCCATCACTTACGTGTAGGGAAAAATTTCCCAATTAACTTAAGTAAAGCCACAGTCTTATGTGAGTTACCTGCATATGTGTTACACCCATCAAATAATGTCTTGCCAGATAGAGTTGGTTGCTTGTGATGGGCTATGTACTTGCACACATCTAATTTAGATGGCAAAAGCATCATGTTTAGCGTCATTGTCTTTATTTTGTTCTTGTTTGTTTGTCATCCACCCTGCTAGTCTTCTCTAATATTTATCATCTCTCTGGAGTAGCTACTGTCTCTTAATATATTTATACAGTGCCCAGCTCAACTGGATCTTGAGCATGACCTCTAGATGCTACTTGAATTTAAAGTTTCAGAACCAAGAGACAACACTCATAAATATTTTGGTAAGTAACAAAACTGCTAAGTAGTATACATAGCTGTACAGCCCCCAGCAAGGTGTGCTGAGGAATTAGGTCAAAACAAGGATTGCAGAACTACCAGCCTAAAGTGAGATCTAGAACTAGATGATTTCACACTACTTCCTTTCCTTTGCTTGGACAACTCAACATATTGGGCTACCAGACATCAGTATCCAGTAATGTTGTCATTAATGGAAGCTCATGTTAATACAAACACAATTCAGTGCTCAGTGGTCAAGCAGCTCCAATTTTACTAGTCGAATGAACGAACCTTAATTGATAATACCATTGAAATCATGTGATACCTTCATAAAAGTCATAGGTCAATGTACAAAACACTCTCCAGATTCCTCTTACTAGACTAAGGGCTGGTCTACACCCAGCCGCTAGTTCGGCGGCTGGGGATCGAAGTTCTGGGTTCGACTTATCGCGTCTGGTCTGGACGCGATAAGTCGAACCAGGAAGTGCTCGCCGTCGACTGCGGTACTCCAGCTCGGCGAGAGGAGTACCGCGGAGTCGACGGGGAGCCTGCCTGCCGCGTGTGGACCGCGTCTGAACCGCGGTAAGTTCAAACTAAGGTATGTCGACTTCAGCTACGTTATTCACGTAGCTGAATTTGCGTACCTTAGTTCGAATCGGGGGGTTAGTGTAGACCAGGCCTACGGGTCCCTTGGCAACACTTCTTAAACTTTTTCAAATAGTTCTGAAATCTGAGTTTCCATATAAAAGTGCCTTTTTCTTCTTGTCTATGATGTAGATTTAAAAAGCAAGGAAAACAATTTTGTTGTCGTCTTTTTCTCACTACCCCTGTCAACCCTAAAAAGAAACTCACATGGCTATAGCTTAGTGCTCAAGTGACTTACGTACAGAAACTCACAATTGGAGTCCATGTCATTCTGTCTTTGTATACTGGATGATGACCTGTATTTCCCTTCATTTAAAATATATTTGTATGTGTACATCAGGGATCGGCAACCTTTGGCATGCGGCTCGCCAGGGTAAGCACCCTGGCAGTCCGGGCTGGTTTGTTTACCTGCCACATCCGCAGGTTTGGCCGATTGCGGCTCCCACTGGCTGTGGTTCGCCGCTCCCGGCCAATGGGGGCTGCAGGAAGTGGTGTGGGCCAAGGGATATGCTGGCCGCCGCTTCCCGCCGCCCCCATTGGCCTGGAGTGGCAAACCGCGGCCAGTGGGAGCCGCGATCGGCCGAACCTGCAGACGCGGCAGGTAAACAAACCGGCCCGGCCTGCTTACCCTGGCAGGCCATGTGCCAAAGGTTGCCGATCCCTGGTGTACATGGTTAAGTGAGGATACATTTCAACCTTCTAGAGCAGGGGTAGGCAACCTTTCAGAAGTGGTGTGCCGAGTCTTCATTTATTCACTTTAATTTAAGATTGCGCATGCCGGTAATACATTTTAACGTTTTTTAGAAGGTCTCTCTCTATAAGTCTATATTATATAACTAAACTATTGTTGTATGTAAAGTAAACAAGGTTTTCAAAATGTTTAAGAAGCTTCATTTAAA
>NW_020664931.1:9727861-9733608 GCF_002925995.2 Terrapene triunguis
TCAGGGGTCAGGGCAGAGGGCTGGGGGTGTGGGGGGGTGCAGGGCAGAAGGCTGGGTGTGGGGGGGTTCAGAGGTAAGGGCAGAGGGCTGGGGGTGTGGGGGTGCAGGGCAGAAGGCTGGGTGTGTGTGGGGGGGTTCGGGTTCAGGGCAGAGGGCTGGGGGTGTGTGTGGAGGTGCAGGACAGAAGGCTGGGGGTGTGTCTGGGGGTTCAGGGTTCATGGCAGAGGGCTGGGGTGCTTGGCTCGTGGGGGTGCTCTGAGCCTCCTGCCCTGAGCGGCTCACGGCAGGGGGCTGGAAGGGATATGCCCTGTTCCACCCCCTTCCCCAAGGTCCTGTCCCTACCTCTTCTCTGCCTCCTCTACGGAGCAGCGAGCATGCCGTCACTCGTCCCCCTCCCCCTCTCAAGGGCCATCAGCTGATCGGCGCAGGGAAGGAGAGGAGGAGGGGCAGGAAAGCACCACGCTGGGGGAAGAAGCGGGGGTGGGGGGAAGCTTGGCTGCCGCAGGACCAAGCTTCTGCCTCCTGCCCCTGCAGGGGAGAGCGGTGGGCGGGGGGGCTGAGTGGGGCTGGGGGCCGGGACCGCGGTAGGCAGCAGCGTGCCACTCAAAATCAGCTTGCATGCCATAGGTTGCCAACCCATGTTCTAGAGTAGTCCTCAGAACATCTTGGGCACATAAAGTGGAGAGAGGGGTAAGAATGTCGATGCCTGTAGTGCTGTCAAGGTGGAAGTAATTTAAATATTTTCAGAGATTTTTAATCAGAAGACATTTTTCCTCAGTGTACTTAGTAATCTTAAAGTCCGTTAGTCCAAGACGAAGTACCAAATCTGTTACAGGAGGTGTGCTTGTATGTGGGATTTTTTTTTTTTGTAAATCTCTGTCCCATTACTAAGATTTTAGTACTAGTGCCACCTCAGTTTGATCTTCTACTGAAAAACAGTTGCCTAAAACACTGCCAGCTTCTTTCCTTAGACTGGATTGGTGTACTTATAAGTAGGCTTGGAATGATTAGATTTTACTGTAAAATACTTCACTGTATGCATACAAGCAAAAAAATAAAAATGGATGGGTAGTATTTTAGATATGGTAAGGAAAATTTTAGATAGAGTAAGAAAAATGCTGCTTGAGAACTTACTATAGTTTTTGATTTTAAAGTACTGGTGTCATATACTTTGATGTGGCATTGACAATTTGTGTTAACAGTTAAAAGCTTTAACTTTCTGAATCTCGACCTCTGTCATTATGTAATTGTCTGATTTCCCCCCCCCATGATTTCCCACAACTGTAAAAATTTAAATTAGCAAAAATAAAAAGCGTAAACATCCACATTATCAAAATTATTTAAAAAAGGTCACATTGTGCCAAGCCTGCTTTTAAGTTGAAGAGTTTTGGAATGCTTCTGAGATTTCTTTATCTTCCAGAGTGAAACAAGAACCTCGGTTGTCTCTTTATCGTAGGGAAGACTTGTGTGGGTAAAGGCTAAGGAATTAAGCAGATGCAGCGTGGCTTATAAGAATTACTCTTCAATTTTAACTTTCACCCCTAGTTATTTCAATAATGTCGTTGAGTTAATTCATAACGCCAGCCTATTAAGTGGTGAGGTGGAAAATCTCCTTAAGAAGGAAAATTACTTGCTGCTTTAAAGGCCAACACTAAGGGATTGGCCCCTTCTGAATAATTTTTAACTAAACACACTCACTGTTACATTTTCACTTTCATAGAATAGTTTTTTTTAAAAGTCTGTCAATAAACTTTTTTGATCAAATTGTAGAGCGGGGGTTTTCAAACGGGGGGGTCAGGACCCCTCAGGGGGTCACGAGGTTATTACATGGGGAGTCGCGCTCCACCCTAAAATCTGCTTTCCCTCCAGCGTTTCTAATGGTGTTGTTTATATAAAAAAGTGTTTTTTATTTATAAGGGGGGGTCGCACTCAGAGGCTACCTATGTGAAAGGGGTCACCAGTACAAAAGTTTGAGAACCACTGTTGTAGAGGCTTTGGCTATTTAGCACTTCCATAGAATCAAAACTGACATTCATGTATTTGCATAAGCTTAATAAAGGGTCAGTAAGGCAAAAACAACTTGATGTACATTAAACTGAAGCTGTTCTGAACAAGTCATGTAGATGGAACCTCTTAAGGTGACTTAGTGGCTTCTTGATAAGTCCATCTTTAGTACTGGTCTCACTACTGCATTTCAGGAGTATGTTCCTCATGCATCAGATGTTGTAAGAGATTGGTTCAGCATAGTCTTTCAGGTCTGTTTTTTGTAGGATATGGTCTTTTGTCAAGCCCTCTCCCCTCCCCCCTTACCTTACCTTACTTTACCTTACCTTGTTCTGAAGCAACGCTGAGTATGGAGAATTAAGTATGTGTTTACAAGATTGTATCTGCTCTCCACCGCTGTCACTTGAAAGCACTGTAATTATGGATTACAGAAAATCTTAGTTTAACTGATTTAACAAATTGGAAACCTTGTGCAGAAAGTAAAATGAAAGCTGGAGTTATGGCAACACTTGCTTGCTACAGTGGAGAATCACTTTAACTTTCCAGTCTGTCTCAATCCAGTGAGGGGCTGGGAAGACTCCATTGTCCAGAGGAAAGGAAAGGCGGCTGTCAATTTAGGAGTCTTTCAGCCACTACTGGCACGAAAGGCATCACAATTGGATGGTCTGTGAGTAGCCTTTGTGAAAAGACTTCGCTTTCTCATTCCACTTGATAACAAGACAAATATTTCCATCCACAATTGGCAAGCCTAACATAGGCCAACAGCTGAGATGGGTGTACAGGTGCAAGTACCCTCACCTCTTATTGTAGTCCCTCTATGAGGATGATCAAACTGGAAGTTCACTGTCCAGAAATACTTACCTTCTCCTTTTAGTGCTGTACTTAATTTGTGGATATGACTTCAGTTCTCACTGCCATCAAGTCTACTCCTTTCAGTCAGTGAATACGCTTATTTCATATTAAGCCTCATAAACAAAGTACCTCTGGAGGCAGACGAAAAATTAGAGAACTAAAATTTGAAGACTACTTGGGAACTTGTGTGAAAAAGGTTGGTAACACAACTTAACTATCAATTTCCCTGGCTCTTGATTCTGCCATATTATGCACCTTTGTTAAGGAACTATAAAAGCTCACCTAAAATATACCTTTTACTTCTAATAGCTGGTTGTTGATATATGGTACAGGTCACTGATGTAGAGAGTGAAAAAATATAAGAAGGGAAAACAACAAAATTTTATTGCCCAATATGAGTAAGAAAGGAGGAGCTACTGGTAAAATGGCATTATACTTACCGTAGAACAGTGGTTCCCAAACTTTAACAACTCATGAACCCCTTTCACTAAATTGTGAAATCTCGTAAACCCCCTGCTAAAAATGAATATTTCCAGGGATTTAAGTTTAAATTTCCTCAGTGTGATGGATGCGCTTGCTTTGCTCTGCATAGCTCTTGGAAGTCCATAACCACTGGAGAAAGATAAAGTCTCAGATCTGGTTCAGCATCAAGTCTGTTTCTGTATTTGGTTTTCAGATGTGAATATGAGGAACATGCTTTCTCGCAAAAGTATGTTGTTGAAAATGGTAACAAAACTGTAGTCGCTTTTTCTGCCAGAAAGGGGTACTCGTTTCTTAAACTCAGCCAAAAGTTGATCAATGACAGATTTCTGAAACTCCTTTTCAGTTCATAATCACAGGAGATCTAAATCAATTTCTTTTTTTCTTTAGCGTTCAATATCTGTGTTGAGAAAGTGGTATCATCAAAAGGGTTGTGAATCCAGTCATTATCGCCTGACATTGCTGGAAAGTATTCCCTGAAAGTTGTGCAAAGTCCTTTTAGGTGTGCTGTTATATTGATTTTAGTGCACTGATCCAACTGAAGTTAATGTTCTGCCAGGAAGTCATGAAGATTACTGAAATACTCAGTTTTATTGTTTTCCAAACAACTTTCCCAGAACTGCAACTTCTTTATCATGGATTCAACTTGCTCTTGCACATTGAAAACTGTTATATTGAGACCTTGAAGAGATAAATTTAGGTCATTAATTCTTGAGAAAATATCTGCTAAATAAGCTAGGCTCTGGAGCCAGACATTATTTTTCATGCAGTTGGCAAGGTGGAAAGGGTGGCTATTGAAAAAACTAGGTTTTCGATTCTAAGCTCAAACAAGCGCACAAGGATTTTGCCCCGTGAGAGCCATCTAACTTGGGTATGGGTCAACAGACAATTGTGCATACTACCCATTTCTTCACAAAGTAAGTGAAATATTCTGGAATTTGTTGGCCATCATTTTATGAAATTGACCATTTTCACTGCATTGTCCAGCACTTCCTTCAGTCCCTCAGGCACGCGTTTTGTTGCGAGGGCTTGTCTGTGGATACAGCAATGAGTCCAAGATACTTTTTTTGTTCGAGCTACAAATCCAGTATACTTCCCCATCATTGATGTGGCCCCATCAGTGCAAATGCCTAGGCAACGAGACCAATCTATTTCCTTTTCTTGAAAATATGCATTAGTCAGATTGAAGATATTGTCTCCAATTGTTGTTCTTCCAATGGTCAGCAAAACAAGTCTTCTTCAACCATACCTTCATTCACATAATGTAGAAACAGTAGCAAAATAGCTAGATTAGCTACATCAGTTGATTCATCCATCTGTATAGCATAATATGGACTATTTTTCACTCTATGTACAATTGTAGTCTCTACATTATTTGACATGTTATTAATTCTTCGTGACAACATATTATTGGACAAAGGTACCGTGTCAATCCTTTTTGCAGCCTTTTCTCCGAACCTGCAATGAACTACGACTTTTATACATGGACCAATCAAGCTCTCTGCTATGGTATGGGCTTCTGATGCTTTTGCTACTCGGTAGCTCACGTGGTATGATGCTTCAAGTGCATTTTCATTATCAGTACTTGCTTTGGATATAAAACTGGTGTCACTTTTCCTCTCAGCTAATTTTTGCTTGGAAAAAAACCAGGCTTGTCGAGTTGTGCAGGATGCCTAGTTTCTAAATGGCGCTGAACTAGAAAAGGTTTGAGGCTGCTGTTTGCTAGAACATCACCACAAATTACACACAGTGGTTTTGGACGTTCTTGATCACCAATGCATGTAAAGTCATATGTTATATAATCATCATATTTTCTTTTCTTTGTGACTTTCCAGGACCATCATGATCATTAGACTTAGATTTTCCACAGTGTGGACTTGAGGAAACACTAGCCGATTCTTGCATCTTTACACTTTCCTTTTTCAGCCACTTATTCATTGAACTTGTATACAAAAGTTCTAATAAAAATAACACAGAGAATGCTAACAACCAACAAGCTAGAAAATGAGAAGATTCATTCACGTCTCACTGAAGCAAAACAGCACTCCAGAGAGAATGACTTAGTATCAAATTACTGAGGCACCTTAACGCTGCTACACTGGCTGCAACGTGGTTCCGCTGGTTTGGCGCACAAACACCTTTTCTTCTGCCACCAGGGCCATCCCTAGGGAGGTGCCCCAGGAGGGAAGAATTAGCCTGGACCACCCCCCCCACGTACAGCGTGGCCTTTGCTCACTCTGCCCTTCATGCCACCCAACTTGCCCTGTCTGCCAAGGACAGGGGTCCCAGCTGCCGCCCTGCCCACCACAGGGCTCAGGCTGCTGGCCCTGCGCCAGGGTCTGGGCTGCCAGCTCCGCACTCCGCGGGGCTCGGGCTGCTGGACCCCGTTGACTGGGGCTCGGGCTGCTGGA
>NW_020664931.1:9733618-9776522 GCF_002925995.2 Terrapene triunguis
GGGGCTCGGGCTGCTGGACCCCGTTGACTGGGGCTCGGGCTGCTGGACCCCGTTGACCGGGGCTCGGGCTGCCCGCTCACTGCTCCACTGAGCTCGGACTACCGGGGCTTGGGCTGCTGGCCCCATGCTAACCGCAGGGGCTCGGGCTGCCGGCCCCCACTCTGATGGGGGCAGGGCTCGGGCTGCTAGCCTCAACTGCCCAGCCCCGCTCTCCATGAGGGGCAGAGAGACTGTGTTTTGGGGGATTGAGAGCGTGTCAGCACACTGTCTTGTAAATTCAGACAGCGTCAGGAAGCAACCAGTCCTGGGGGAGGGGGAAACCCCAACATCAGCCCCTCCCTCCCCAACTCTCTGCACAGCAATATCTCTCACTCACTCCACAATAATGGTTTGCTTTGTGTCCCAGAGCAGATCAGCACAGCACACAAGGGCTGTCAGAAACAGAGCTTTGAAAGGAGAGAGGCGTATGCCTTCAGGGCAGCCAGCCAAGTTCAAAACAATGAGCAGAGCAGCCACTTGATTGTTACACTTCTGGAGGCCAATTACAGCACTGAAACCAATTGATGTGTTTACACTGGCAATGCAACCCAGGAGCATCTGTGCTATAAGCCTTAAGTCCAGGTGTGTTTTTGTTTTTGCAATGCTCCAACTGAGGAGTTTCTGCGCACTAAGTGGCTTGGCAGTGTGTACACCTCAGGAGTTACGCCACAGAAAGCTGCTTTACTGCACAGTAACTTGCCAGTGTAGACAACGCCTCAGTGGCAGTTTCAGATATATTTTAAAATGAGTTTCTTACTGAATAAAACGGGTGTGTCTTTTAGTTGGTACAGTATTTTTTGTGCTGTATTGTAAAAGGAACTACACTGTAATAGTCAAAAGAAATGTTTTCAGCTTGGAGTGAAAGTTGGATATTTAGCTATCAGGAAGGCATGGGAAATAGTTTGGAATCTAGCTGGGCTTTTCTGCAGAGAAAGTTATTGACTCCAAATTGTCAAATCATAGATGTATTACACCTGCCCTACAGTCTGTAAGATACATGAAGAGGTTTTTAGCTCTCACTTCTAAACTGCTTAAAATGACATGAACTTGAAGTATATTCAGAGTCAGTTTTGGTCTACTTTGAAAGGTTTGACGGGAGAGTTATGGAAAAAATTATATGTTGTATTCGGTAACAGCTGTATATCCTTGTAGCTTTAGAGCAACCGGTCAGTATCATAAAGAACTGAAAAACCAACAGGTATGTATGATATAAAGTGTTTTCTTAGCTGATATAATAATGTTACCTCTACAGCACAAAAACTATTTGTTTTTTCCATTTTGCCCATAGTAGATAGCAGCCTGACTTCCTTGAAAGAAGTGGTGGGGACAAAAGGTTAAATGCGCTCTGTACAGTAACTAACCTGTGAGTGGAAAAGTCAAGGTAATTATCCCTCTACAAACAAGCATACAACTTCCTAGCCAGGAAAAGCATTTCCCCTCCATTCTGTTTATTTGCAAATTGTGTTCTTGGTTGAAAAGTATTATGTTCTATTACCACTATTAGCAGCTTTTAAGATTTAATGTAAATTCGTCACCCACACACACCCTTCCCCCTTCTAGGAATTTCAGAAATGGCTGCCTTTATGAAGCTGCATGAGAAAATATCCCTTACTTGAATTTCCTAAATAGATCTTTTAAATTAAAAAAGGTGATTAATTAACTGCATTAAGTCTCCCTGAGGCATCTAGGTACAAAACTAATCTGGCAACAATACTTCAAGAAAGTGCTCAAGTTTCTGGCTTTCCACTCATTGACCATATTTAGTTCTACTGTATTGTAGAGCACATCTGGAGGGACATGTAGGTACCTTTGAAATTGTACTTTGTCCAAGTGGTATTGAAATGCAACTTCTGTCTCAGCCCATAACATTTTGAACAGAGTACTTTGGAAGGCTGAAAACCATCTGTAAATGCCAATAATGTAAGTGTAAACCTTGGCTTTGGCGAAGATACATTTAATGTATGAGTAATTAATAAACTAGTTTAAGTCGGATCAAACTACAGTTATAAACTTCAGTGATGAGTTGAAAAGATCTATAGCAGGGTTGGACAAACGTACTGATCCTCCAAGCCTCATAGGACAATCTTCAGAAGTTCGATAGCCAGAGTGTGCCTCCCACAGGGCTGAAGCCCTGAGACCCCCCTCTCCACTGTGCAGAAGACATAGGAGATGGGGGGGACGACACATGTGGGGTTCACATGCCCCCAACCCCCAGATTTTTGCCAGGGTTTGCTGGCCCGCCCCTCTCAATCACATGATGCCACCGGGCCCCCTCCCTGCAGGGCAGCTGCTGGAGCCAGCCAGGTGGGAGCTGCAGCTGATGGAGAGGTAGTGGTGAACAGCTGTGAGCTGCAGGGAGAGCTGCTGCCACCTCTCCCCACTGAGCTAAAGCGGTGACCCCTCCCTGCCACTGCGAGCTAACACCTGGGAGCTGCAGGGAGGGGCTGCTGAGGGTAAGCGGTGTGTGTGACTTAAGCTATTGGGGGGGACCAAACCTTTAAATTGTGCCCCCCACTCAGTAAGCACCAGACGTCTCTGGCAGAAGCTGCTAGCCCCACCACTGCGCTGCAGGGCAGAAGCCCCGAGCTCCCCTCTCCCCCCAGTCTGGTAGGCAGAGAATGGGGGGAGGGCATAGGAGGCTCCCCGAGCCACACTTGAACTGTAAAAGAGCCGCCTGCCGCTCACGAGCTGTAGTTTGGCCACCCCTGATCTATAGCAACCTGTTAGAAAAACTGAAAGTTTTAAGGTTTCAGAGTAGCAGCCGTGTTAGTCTGTGTCCGCAAAAAGAACAGGAGTACTTGTTAGTCTCTAAGGTGCCACAAGTACTCCTGTTTTTTTTGAAAGTTTTAAAAGAATCAACTGCTTTTGAATGCTCTTTACAAATGACACCAACTTAACTGTTGAAAATCTTTTCGTTGAAGTGCTCCTCTGTCAAGGCTCCTTCCCCACTCCGAACTTTAGGGTACAGATGTGGGGGCCTGCATGAAAACTTCTGAGCTTAACTACCAGCTTAGATCTGGTCCGCTGCCACCACTCCCAATGTGCTAATTCCCTTCCCTGGGTAGCCTTGAGAGACTCTTCACCAATTCCCTGGTGAATACAGATCCAACCCCCTTGGATCTTAAAACAAGGAAAATCAATCAGGTTCTTAAAAAGAAGGCTTCTAATTAAAGAAAAAGGTAAAAATCATCTCTGTAAAATCAGGATGGAAAATAACTTTACAGGGTAATCAAACTTAAAGAGCCCAGAGGAACCCCCTCTAGCCTTAGGTTCAAAGTTACAGCAAACAGAGGTAAACACCCTAGTAAAAGGTACATTTACAAGTTGAGAAAACAAAGATAAAACTAACACACCTTGCCTGGCTGTTTACTTACAAGTTTGAAATATGAGAGACTTGTTTAGAAAGATTTGGAGAGCATGGATTGATGTCTGGTCCCTCTCAGTCCCAAGAGCGAACAACCCCCAAAAACAAAGAGCACAAACAAAAGCCTTCCCCCCACCAAGATTTGAAAGTATCTTGTCCCCTTATTGGTCCTTTGGGTCAGGTGTCAGCCAGGTTACCTGAGCTTCTTAGCCCTTTACAGGTAAAAGGATTTTGGTGTCTCTGGCCAGGAGGGATTATAGTCTGGAAAATACTTAACTTGGTCACATATGTGGTAAAATGTTACAATCTTTGGTCTGGAGGTATTAATTCAAGTTTAGGCCTTTACTGGTTGGTTATAAGATGGAGACAAGTGAGAATAGAAAGCAGGTTGTCCAGAGGTGAACTTTTAAGGCGGGCAAGCTTCTGTGTTCAGACCACAAAGGTGGGGGACAGAATGGAGAGTTGCTTGAACTGGCAAGTGTTAATTGTACTGTCAGTTTACACTTAGTGAAATTTTCAAGTTGGTCAGCTTAACTTTGATCAAGATGTAGAAATGTTGAATGGTCACTTTAACACAATGAACTGTTTTCAAATGAAAAGTACTTGATGTGGTACACCACTGTCTGCAGTTTGGCAGCTCGTACTGTGTTCATAAAGGCTGGGAACACCATGTCATATATATCTGAACTTGTTTTCATGATGAATATTCAGTTTTGTCACTGGATTATGGCCGGTAATATAAGCCAGTTAGTGTATGTTGGAAAAAAGCTTCAGTTTGTTCAGTACTTCTTAAAAAAACTGAAGAAGGGTGGGGATGGGGAACAAGGTTGAAATTGATTGCCAAGATGGATTTAAAACATCCGATTTCTCTAAAGTGTTTTGTGGTTGATGTGGAGCATGTCTACATGACAACTGCTACAGTAGCACAGCTGTGGCAGTGCGGCTGTGCCACTGTAGTGCCATAGCTTATGTGTTCTGTACATCGGAAGGGGTAATTCTATCAACATAATTTATCCATCTCTTTGAGAGGTGGTAGCGACGCCTGGGGTTAGGTTCACCTAGTGGTAATGCTAGCGGTGCGAAATTTTTCACAGCAGTGTAAACTAGGTCAATCTAATTTGTAAGTACAGGTCTGTCCCATCTTACGCGCATTTAACATGCGCGATTTCAGCTTTACGCGGTCGGCAAAAACAAAACAAAAAAAAAGAGAGAAAAATAACAATTTTAATACTGTACCTGTAGTGCGGGCGATTCCACCTGCCATTCAACTCAATGTAATTTTGACTATACGCGGTTTTCGCTTTACGCGCTAACCGCGGAACGGAACCTCTGCGTAAGATGAGACTTAAATTAAAAAAAAAGATATATTTTTATTCACACTGTATTCCAAACCCCTTATCCCCCGACCCCGGAGCCCTCGCCCCACTGCACCTCAACCCTCTGCCCGCACTGAGACCCCTTCTGCACCCCAAACCCCTCATCTGTGGCCTCACCCCAGAGCTCGCACCCCCAGCCAGACCCCTCAGCCCCCCGCACCACAACCCTCTGCCCCGGCCCTGAGCTCTACCTCTCCTAGCACAAGTATAAATCAATAAATCAACAGATGTCCTACTACTTTGGGGGTTCCATCCCTGTAATTTCAAAGTAAACAGCATATTTACCAGAGGTTCTTTCCCCTGCATCAGGCTCGTCTCTGCTTGACTGTTGGGACTGGCTGGATTGCGGTGGAGTCGAGCACATTTCCTGGCTTGCTGTGCATCTGGATCCCCCAGTTGCTTGTCCCCTATACTCCTTGTCCACCTCCTCCTCCTCTTTGTTCATGACAGGCGCCTGTAATTCATGGTCCTCGGAAGTATCCATTGCAATCTGGGGTGGGTGTGCGGGGAGTGTCCGTCGAGGATGACTGACAGGTCGTTGGCTCAGCACCGGATCGATTGTTGGCCTCCCTAGCCTTCTGGTATGCCTGCCACAGCTTCTGGGCTTTCATGCATCCCTGCTACTGGTCCTTATTTGTTGCCCTTCTGCTGCATCCCCTGAGCAATCTGTTTGTAGATATCCACTTTTCTGTGGGAGGATCAGAGCTGCGCCTGCACAGCCTCTTCTCCCCACAGGCCCAGGAGGGCCAACACCTTCTGTGTATTCCAGGCAGGAATGTGTCCGCAGTGTGTAGCCAGCATAGTCAGCTGTGCGGTTACACTCAACAGTGGAGAGCTGCTAGGTGTGCTCACCAAGTCAGGCAACCAGGAAAAGAAATTTCAAAAATTCACGGGTCTTTAAAGGGGAGGGGCTGCTTCCTGTCCACCTGACCCCTGGGCAGTAGAGTTCACAACGGTGACCAAAGTGGTCAGTGTGAGTGCCTCCAGGCCAGTAACAGTCAACATAAGTAATGCAGTATCTGTATTATCACTGCGTTGACCTGACTACATTGACTGTGACTCTGCATGGCTCGGGGAGGTGGTGTCATTAAGTCGGTGTAGCGGGGCACTTCTGTTGGCAGGAGACAAATCTAAGTGAAGACGCTTCCATAGCTAGGTCGACGTAGCTAGGCTGCCTTGTGTCAACCTAATCATGTAGTGTAGACCAGGCCTGAGGCTCAGAAGCTTGCCCCTTCTGGCAGCAGAAGTTGGTCCAATAAGATACTACCTCACCCACCTTGTGTGTCTCGTATCTTGCGACCAACACTGGTAGAACAAGAACAACACTGTAAATAAAGAATGCCAGACATTTTAGAGTAGGAGTTGGGGTACGTGACAAGAATTGCAGAAAACAAATAGCTTGAAGTTAGGAAGAAAGTACAATGTAACATGCCAGAAGACTATTTTGTTTGGGTTCAAGCTGGAAACTTTCCTAAATTTACTTTATTTCATTGTAGCCTATCTACTCCCATCCTCCTCCAGGGACTGTTCTTTGTTTAGCAGAGGCATGAATTCTCTGTGAGTTGTTCTGGTAGTCAGTGAGTTAATTAGTATGTAATGTGTAAAGAGAAGAAACAAGCTTTTAGAAGCTTGGAGTTTAGCATATTCTAAATAAATTGGTGAAAATTGTTTTTATGAAATACTTGAATAAAAGTGGAGGAAACAAACGCCATATTGGGTTTGGTTTTGCCGTAGGTTTGCTGTACAATGGTGTGTAAATTATGCCATCGCTGAGTGCTTCAGTTTCTTAATCTGTCAGAGGTATAATATCTACCTGCTGCACGTCTTCCTGATAGGTAGACATGTGAATTGTATGTGATGTTTGTGTCCACTAAACTTGGGCATGTCAAAAATGTAAGTTACTCATTCTATTTGTAGATTTAATTTAAAAATTGGAACTCATCAGTTGCCTTATGTTCTCCAAATCATGGAAAGTTGGATTCTTTACAGGATTACTCCTGTCTCTTCTGCTCTTACATCCCACCTCACATAGCCATGACAAAAAGACCCCATGTGCCTTGCTACTGGCACAACATACACAGTTCTGTATTGAAATGGTACACATACACCTCATTCCTATTGATAATACACATTTGAAGGGGAGGACTCAGACCCAGATCTCCTCATATCACAATCACAGGTCTCCTAAGCTGCTGCAGCTTATTCCTCCACAATTTAGTACAGCTCCCCCTAACACAGTGAATGCAGCTGGAGTGCATACTGATATTTCCATCTCCGGGGAAGGGGAGGCGGAGTTAAGGATTTCATGGCCGTTGGCCGTAACTCTGTATTTCCTGGTTTTCAGAAGTTTGAGTTTTGCTGAACTCAGCGTTCTGGAAGGACATGAGCTATTATCAGGCCACTTTAACTCTGGATTAACTAAGTGTTTTTGGCCATTTTATTAGTATAGTGACAGCCCTCACATTTCTTTAAACAAAGTAAACAATAGTCACAGCTCAATTGCTAAAATTCCAAAAGTCAGTTGGTAGCATCCAATACTTTTAAATGCTCTCCAAACCAAGAGATAGGATTAGGTTATTTAAAAGGTGACACCTCATTTTGAGGCCTTTCGTTTTCAAGTGCATAGTTTTTGACCTTTTCACTTCTCACAGATTCACTATTGGAATATTCTGTTGCTGAATATTAATTCCACTTTAATTTCAAAGTCTGTTTTGTATCTCTGTTTATTCGATGGTGGTTTGCTAAACTCTGTCAGTTAAAAGAGCACAAGTAATTTTCTAAGTCTTCAGTGCTTCATACTTGTCACTGTCACTATGGTCAGTCTCGAAATATTTCACTTTTAGCCATTTGCAAATATTTAAAATGGAGATGGAACGACTTTGGTGGTTCAGCTGAACAGTTTCAACAGATGGAAAAACCACTTGCACTCATTGGTCCCAAAAACGACAGTATCATATCTCTGATTCGGTGCAAGTCAGCTGCCATAGGCCCAGAATATCTAAAGCTGAAGTTTTTTGTTCTGTTTCAAGAAGATTGAGTTCTTACAAATTCCTCCAGAACTACATCTTAAATAAGTAAAATAACTCTTACCCTTCTCTGTATATCAAATGGTAAGCTTTCCCATTTTCCCAATTTTTCTCAAATTATGGGCCCACAATATTAATGGTGTCTTTTTCCCTTGTTAAAGGCTGTTTTTCACTCAAAACATCTTGCCACAGCGGCTTAAAGTTTACTAGCCTATTAGATAGTCATGGTTGTTTTCTGAGATGTCCTTAGAGTAGTACCAGCAGTACTGATAATAAATAATGCTTAGAATTTTAAGCACAAATTTTCAACCTGTACAATAAACTTGTTAATGTGGTCATTTCACCTAATTTAAACTTATAGCACAGAGTGATTTGTCCCCCCCCCCCCCCCCCCCACCCCCGACATTTGAAGCAGAGAATATTATGAAAACTGAGAGAGGGTTGGGAAGTTCTTCCCTCTTCCAGCTCTTACCTGGATTTTAATTTCTCAAGTTTTGTTTACCCTTCCAGCTTTCCTTCTATTCTCTCCCCCCCACCCCCCCTTTCCCCCATTAATCACAGATTTAGCTTCTGGTTCTTCTAAAAACAGCCGTTGTGAATCTGAGACTATATCAACGTTTCATTGCTGCTCAGCCATAACAGAGAAAATATGTAGGTCTTCAGTCAACTTTATATTGATTTTGCTGCTGCTGGGATATTTATTACAAAGGAAACATAACCTTTTGTAATTTATATTAATTTTTTTTAAGACGAAGGAACAAATTTGCAATTGAATGTGAAATTCAGTTACTTTGCTTTTTGATAGTATACAAAGTATAATCAAAGACAAAAGCTGTTCCTTCATTAAGGTTGAGAATACATATATGTAACTTAGAGGGAAAGAAAGAGTATAGATGTCGCTAGGTCAATGGAAGGATTTTTCTGTCAACCTAGTTGTCACCTCTTGAGGGGTGGATTGACTACAGCAATGGAAAACCCCATTCCATCACTGCAGCAAGCATCTGTGGTACAGCACTATGGCAGCATAGCTGCTGTGCCACTGAGTGCTTGTAGTGTAGACATGCTGAGTCTCAATGCCTTTGTGCTATAAGGACTCTTCTTGCACTCTTGTGTTTAGTTCCCTTGGCAGTGCTCCTTCACTGTGCAGTGCAGCAAGTGTAGCAGTACAACGGGAAGCATTTCAAGCACTGATGGCCAAGCGAGTATATTGGGCAGCTGTGGCACAATTGTAACTGTTCTTCCGAGGTTCCAAGTGATATACTAATGCTAGCTCTTATCATGTGCCCTGTCTCCCTCACGTTATTGAGACGTTGCAACAGTCGTTGCATGCAAATGAGCTGTAGAGGGAGGGTAGTGACTGGCTGAGTTAGTCTGTCAGGGTCTGAGGGTATGTCTACGCTACAAGAGCTACAGCTGCAGTTACACTGATGTAGTATGCACATTTATTACAGCAATGGAAGGGGTTTTTCTGTTGCTGTAGTAAATCCCGCCCCTTGCCCCCCGTGCTCCCTTGAGATGCGATAGCTACGTCGATGGAAGTATTCTTCTGTTGACTGACTTGCATCTACTGTGTGATTTAAGCAGACCTAATTACATTGCACAAGGCCTGGAATTTTTGACAGCTCTGAGCAATGTAACTCAGGTTGACCTAAGTTTTAGGTGTAGCCCAGGTGTGAATCTGAATCCTTCCCACACCATCAGATGTTCCTTAGGGCACAAACGAGGCTCCACCATCCCTGTCTGTACAGGGCTGCTGTTTGCATGTCCTCCGTGCTTTAGCATTCCCTCTCTGAGTTGTGTTTGATGGAGGGATTCTTTCATTTGGGCGTTATGTCATGTTCCTGCAGCTGCCCAATAGCATGCCTGCCATGGCAGATGCTCATTCTTACACCATGTCATAGTGGTCCCACTTGGGTAAGCTGAGCTGTAAAGCATGCCTATGTCATCCTAGCAATGAGAGGAGAAAATGATTAATTTCTCCTAGTTTCAATTTAATTTCTTCAAACATAGCCTATGCATAAGTTTGTACAGGGAAGGTTTCAAATGTCTAATTATTATGTTAAGATCACTGGCAGCAAGGAAACAACTGAAACAGATCCTAAACTTAAAGCACCTTTTTTGTAGGCATTTCATACGTATCCAAAGAATAAGTACTGTAAATATGGGGAGGGTATGATGCTATATTTTTTCATACATAAAAAAGAGATTGAGTCCATTTTTGCAATTTAAGCAGGAATTCAGTTTTAATTATGGAGATTGTGATTTCATGATAGGGAAATTACCTGAGATGAGGATCCAGAAGATAGCTTTCTTAAAGCTAACAAGTCAGTATCCCATGTTTCTGGAACCTCTTAGCTGAAGGGCATGTGTGCTGCCCACTCAAACTAGCTTCCGATTAAATGGAACTGTCATACTCCTGACTTGTACATGCACTTCTAAAATAATCCTGCTTTAACAATGTGACCAGTATTGTTTCGGTTACATAAATGTGAATTAGTTCTAGGTCTTTGGGAAAGTTAATACTTGTAAATGTAATAGAGCGAAGGGGGGGGAGGGGGGAGGAGGACCAAGTCTGTTCTTAACTGGCAATTTAACCAAATTAAGTAAATTGTTCTAGGAATAGTACACAAGTACATTCAGATTGCTGGTATAAAAGAAAGGTGTCCTGACAGAGTTGGGAGCATTGTTAATTTAGGAATTACATAGATACATAATCAAGCTGCCCTTTTATATTTGTGCCTGTGTTTGGTATTAACTTTTGTTGCTCAAGAAAAGAACCAAATAAAGACTAAACCAAATATTGGACAAGGAAATCTTGCACTGTAACCTTTTATGGATCAAATAATTTTTTTTAGTACTTTAAGTTCTAGACTATCTGAGCCACTCCGTTTATATACAGTATATGAGTTGCCTACTCTTGTAGCTGCTAGCGAGAGCAATGGAATGGGACTTAAAAAAAAAAAATTGCTTTAGATGCATTTTGATGGACTCCTCAAATAGTATCTAGCAACCACTTACCTGAAAACCTTTTAAGCTAAAATTAAATTGGGAACAAACTGTTTCTCCACTTGCAACGTAATAAATGCTTAAGTAGACCCTTGTACTTGGAGACTCAGAGCTACATAATCTGTTGAAATGTAAGGTAAATTTTTGTTGAAGTACCGTCACCAACATTTGAAAGCTTTTTAAAAGGGTCATTTGTGGAGAAAAATCGGGGCACGTTTTGTACCCCATGAAAATACAGGGCTAAAATTTTGTTTAAAAATGAAAATAGGGACTAGGCCTTAGTAATACGTATTACTGTAAGGGTATATACAGCATTTTCTGCCTCTTGTTTAGATGGAGTTACACTACAGCCAATCTCTGTATACTGAATTTGTTTGCAACCCTGTTGAAATAGGTACACTAATTTTGTGTGTTTACAACATGGCTGCATTTGTCTTTTAGGGTAAGGAGTGGCTTGCTAATGACTCATGTTGCTACAGAGAAGCACAGCTGAATTAATTCCTTCATTTCCCTGCTGGTGGGAGGCACTGGGGTGTGTGTGTGTGTGTGTGTGTATTGCAGTTGCTGGATTGAAGTCAAAGTTGTAGGCCTGATGCAAATGGGTGTGGCTGTGTGCAGACAGTTGGGAATGAGAGACTCTACATAGTTAGTGTTTGGCTTGGAGCTGAACTAGTAGGTAGGATTCTCTTTTTTTTTCTTTTCCCTTCAGTGGTGGATAATTTCTTTAATTCTTTGATATACTTGCGCACATGGATTTGGTAAGGTCAGTATTTAGCAATACTTATAGATATTCACTAGTTGGTGGTTAATTTGTTAGCTTTCATGCTGAATGGCAAATCGGGGTATCCTGTTACATATGAAGCTATTGGCACAGTTTTAATAAAGGAATTGATGCTGTATGAAATGGAATTCATTGGCTAAAGATATCTTCACCTCAATCAGAATTGCTTTCATTCATCAGATTCACACTTGTTGGAAATATTTATCATGGAATAGCTGATGCATTTCCCTATTTCTCCCCTCCCTCCTTGCGCACACACACACTTGAATAAAATATATCTGCAGTAGTTGGAAGGCTTGTCATTTTATAGTCAAAAAATTGTTTGCCAGGATTCCAGTAATTTTGTTTTGTTTTGGATTGAGAAGGAATCATTGGGCCACAGACTATGGACAACAGGCTCTTTGTTGTACTCTTGGAAAAGGATAAAATTATGTCACAGATTTCCATGCTTGCTTCTTAGACACAACTTGAACAGATTCTCGTCGTACATTTAGTGATCAGTATGAGTTTGTATTTATTTAAATTAGTTTCTGGTAGCAGGTTTATGAAGGGGGCTACTGCACTCATTGTTCCCAATAATTAAAAGGACACCCACTTGAAATTAGTTTAAGAAAAAGCTTCTTACTGTACCTGCTCCTGAGTTTTCCTGTCAATTCTAGGAGCTCTCCAGTAATTAACTGTCTTGACAAAATATTAGTGCTTTGTTGATGCCTGAAAGGAAAAATACATAGAGCAAACAGGCTGTGCGAAGCGCTGTGAATGGTGTACGGGAAACTGGAAATAAAACGATCTGTAATCTCCTTAAGTGCATCTGCCGTAAGATCTCAGATCACGTCTGCATATCAGCAGTGTAGCACTACTAGTTGTAGCAAAAGTGAAAATGTTAACACAGACAGGAAATTGACTGAATCATGTCTGTTGGTGTTTCTGTTATAGCTACCACCAGGAGAAATGACAGACACAGTGACTAGTGGTCCAAACTTAGCTAGGATAGATGTGTCTTCAGTTACAAACATTAGGTGTTAACTTGTAACAACAGTAGGCTTAAAAGTTAAAACATTGAGGCTTATTCATTTTAATTGCGTGTGTAATGTAAAAGTAAAGGAACAACCCTCCCATTTCTACTTCTAAACTGGTTAGAGTATTGCAAAACGAAGTTCCAGGTCTGCATACTACTGTGTGTCTTCATACCACGTAGATCTAAGTGAGGTTTAGGTTCATATACTAGTAACATGTCCTAAAAGATTGATTTGTTGTTACCTTCAGTGGAAAATGACTAGGGTGCTTAAATGATTGTGGAATAGAATTCTTAAGTGTAATCTTACCTAGCTATGGGTACTCCAAATGGAGTGTGCCTCATCCTGTTCTGTCACCCCTTCAGAGGGTATAAAGCAGTGGTATCTACTGTACTTAAAACTTTCAGAGTCTCATTCAAGTGGGAGAAAAGCTGGAGGAAAGTTTTTGAGCTAAAATAATGGATCCCAAACTGAGTGTCAGAACTACTTTTAATAGATTATATCCGTCCTGTGCTATCTTGATGCTTTTTCTTTGGTTTCTAATTTAGTCCCATCAGCCCAGTTCCCCAACTTTTTGCTCCTTATTACAATGAACTCCTGTATGATTGAGACTTATACTGAAGTTGTAGCATCTAGGGTGTTATGGATAGGTAGGTGCTTTTTCATTAATTATAGGAATAAAACTAATATTAAAAATGGGGGTTTGGATATATAACATCCTCTAAGTCAAGATGAAATATGATCTTTTCGTTTGCCCTGCTTCGAGGGATTTTAAGACCTATTCCTCCTCTGCTTCACTATAACCAGAAATCACTGTTTTTTCATTGTGTAACACTTAGACAGTTTTTTTGGTTTTAACAGTCAAGTTCAAAATAGACTGAATCTGCACTGAATTTTAGGTATCTGCTTTCTGTTTCTACATCCATTAGTCTCTTTGGTAATTGACTCAATATCTTGTTCAGGTGGAGTGCTGATTACTGTTTAGGCTCTTGTGCGTTTTTATTTCCTGAAGAAACTTGTGAGATGACTGGTTCTAGTGCAGGCGGAATCAAACGTAAACAGTCACATCAGATATTTTATCCTTCATATTTAGGCAACTTCAGGCTAAGTTTGAACTTCAGTCTGGTGGCGAAGTGAAGGTGTCTCCCTTAATAATCATTCAGGCAATAAGTGAGAAGGTGTCCTGGGAACCATTTGAACGTGTGGATATTGCGGGGATAACAGCAAGACTCTGATGTGGGTATGAACTGAAATGTCTGGGTTCACAGACAAAATTATTTCCTGGTTCCTTGTGATTTGATCTCTTGAGCTAGAAGTTCAGTACATACTGATGTACAATTGAGTGTTGCTTATCTCTGAGGTCCTGGTGAATTTGGGTACTGGCAGTGATCTCCTGTAAGGAGAAGAGAGGAGAAAAATCATGCATCTTCTAGACTGTATTTAGGAGAAAATGATTGTGCAGAAAATTTGTCTGGTAGAGCAACCTTAATTCCTTCACTCAACTGTATATCTAGCATAGACATAAGAAAACAAAGTCAATTTCTTTACTTGGTCTCTTTCACTCTTCACCGGAAATCACCACTAACTTTCTGGAGGTGGCAGGTAATTCTGGTGCTGTTTTTAAACATAGTAAAACTTAGGGTGTGTCTATACACTTAGGGTGTGGCAAGGTGAGGTGTCAATCTACAGCACTCTAGTCCACAGCACACTAAATAGCTGTGCGGACCCACTGAGAGTTCTGTGGGTTCAGATAGCAATAGGTCAAAGTGCACTGTGGAACTCTGAGTGCGTGGTAGCAGGGTCCACGCAGCTATTTAGTGCATGGCTGCCTACAGGGCTCTAGGTTGACCCCCCCACCTGCGCCACCCTCCTCCCTCCCCCACCATATAGACAATCAAGTAATTGTGCCTAACAAAAATGATGCTGATGATGCACAGATTTTTGTTGCTTGTAAAGTACTGTAACAAAAGTAGTAAATTACCCAGCCAATACACTGCCAGTTAAATTACCTTTATTTGTGACAGCATCATTATCTTGAGTAATGCTCATTTGTATTTCTTAACAAAAATCTGCATTTTAAGCAGCACAAAATGTAAATATGGAGGTGCTTGATTGGGTTAACATGATCTGATTAGAGTACAGAAGCAGTGCTTCTTTCTCAGGAAGTTGTCTTCCTCAGTTGTTCTGCTACTAAAGTGTTTTTAGCATATGACTTCAGTCTTGTGGGTGTACGGCTGGTTTTTGTTGTTGTTACTGTCGTCCTCACTGGAACAGTTGCATCTGGGTATTACAGAAGATTAAATAGCAATCATTGTCAAAGCCTATTTGGTAGTAAATCCAGGCAGAGCAACTGTTAAGCAGGCGGACATTCTGACAAACTCTACAGGGTGAAGATGTGTATTCATGTGTATGATTTGGGCTTTGGAATATGGATTGTACCTTTTTTGTCAGGTTTCTCATGCACAAGAATTTTCGAAGCAATTTTTGACCTTTGAAATATAACTTCCTTGAGACAGTGGAAAGTTAGCAGTCATGGAAAAGAAATTAGATTCAGCAGGCACCTGATTTTGAGAGACTGTAATTCTGAAAGCTTGACTCATTGAGTCGGAGAGAGGGGAAGATTTAATTTGATGCTTTTTTTTTTTTTTACAGAATCATTTTTTTATCCATCTTGTTCACCATGCAAAAAAATAAGCCTTAGAGAGGAACTGAAAGGGAACTGAATTGTCAGTTCTTGGGCAGTTAGATAATTTCAAGTACATGCTCCCTTGGTTATAAGAGTCATGTACTGTAGATACTTACAAGTAGTACGCAGAACAAAACAGATGTGGTGATATTTCTCATGGTAAGCCACTTGAGTATTCTTTTAAGTACTCCCTTTGCAATAGCATGATGTCTGCTAACGTAAAAACATTGATGGTGTTAACATAGGTGCAACATGAGAACGTTATAGGAATAGAATCCCTTGTTCTTTTAGTTAACTCCCTTGTAAAACAGAAGAATATAAAATAAAATTGATAGACTGACATATCGGTTAACTTTTGATGACAGTTCTTGAGTATAGCATGATACCCCTGTTTTTATAATGGTTCTTTTTCCAAGCAGACATGGACTACACTTCCCATTTCTAGTCTGATATAAGAGGTAATGGCAGCTATGGTATTGGATTGCAACCAAAGGAGCGTGATTGTAATTCTAGTAATCTATTTTGGAGATATGACAATTCCTTATTATAAAGGGAATGTCATTTTTTGGTTATGCTTTCAAGGGCAAAATGGCAAGTGTAAAAGTATGCAAATCTGAAATGAGGTAGGACTTTTGTGAATATTTCTCCGTGTTCTGCAACTAAAAAGTAACAAATTTTCCACTCTTCAGGCTGGTGATAATAGTTGAATGTTTGCTTCAGTTTTGGTATTCTGGACAAGGCAGAGTTTGGAGATCTATATCGCTAACTGTTTAGTGTGACTCCCATGATTTCTGCTTTTATCTCTTCAGCTGCAGTCTCCAGTGGTATCCTAATAAAAGCTGTTGTTTAGTTTACATTACCGTAATACTGATGAGAACCACAATGCAGTGATTACTATGTCTGATACCTGTATTTCCTCACCACGAGAAATGCAGATGAACTTCAACAGAAATCTTGCATACTTAGATGTTGACTTTTTTAATGTGAAATTTTATCATTTTAGTTTTGCGTTGTCTTAAAAAAATGGTTTTGAACTTACTGCATATCAGCTTCTAAGCTAAAGCACTACTGGCCTGAAATTTGATTCATACTGGAACTTGATCTGTGACTTAATTCAGATTATGGATCAAGCCCTGTTTCCACTTCAATGGCAGCTTGGAAACTAGCTTCAGCAGAATAAAATCAACCCCTTAGTCATTCAGCATAGTAATGGCTAAGGACGACGACTACCCTTTCTGAAATGTAAGTGCTTATAAAAAAATATTACAACATGCGAGTCATTGATCATATGAGCAGAGCATATTTTTCTTTGCCATCTCAGTGGATGTTTGATGAGACCTCAAACACTATGCGGTAAACAAGAAAAATGTGATCACTTTACTCCCTGTTTTTAAAAAAAATAATTATGGGATGTTCCTGTAGTAGTTGATTTGGGGATGATGGATTAAAAAAAAAAATAGTGACTTTATTATAGAGTTGACAGTTGTCCTGGACTCAACAAGGAAAACGTGCAGCATTTACCATCATGGATTTAATAAAATCTAACTTGTCATATGCTGTGTTGCCTACTGTTCTGAATGTGTGGTCACTTCCATTGTGTTGGAAGAAGTGGGATGAAGAAAATGCTCTGTATCAGAAGTATGTTACTGTGTAATAGAAAATTACAGTGGATGGGTCTGTTGACAGCAGTAATATGGCGAAATTAACAATCTTAATCAATAAACAATTGCACTGTTTTTTAATTACATGTTATTTTTTTGATCATGTGTTTTTAAAACAGTCTTGGATACAAAGGGGAAAAACCAGCTTTACACCTGCAGCTTTATAAAGAACACGTACAAAATTAACCCTTTATTTTACTTCAATGAATTTCTTGTTTTCATATATAATTACAGCCCTCCATCAGACTAGTATGTCAGTGTTAGTCTTAATATTGTATTTCCATATATCATGTTCAGAAGTTGAATATTTGGCTAGTAATGTACTTTTTAAATTGTGAATTGTTAGCATAAAATTACTTCTGAGTAGCACCTCATTACTGAAAGTACATTCATAGGAACAAAATAAAGCTTGCAAAAGACATGGGGTGGACTCAGTTAATGTTCACCAGAGTCCAGGATCATACAGTAAGTGTGGGGGGAAAACAGAATGCGTGCTACCTTAACATATGTATTACTGAACGAAAACAGCCTAATTGACTGACACCGGTATTTAAACCCTAGTGAAGATCAAGTGCAGAGACATCCTTAAACAGATGTCAAGATTAACGGAAGTGCAGACTGGGTGGGGAGAAGACACAGAAAATTTAAATGGACAAAGCACTAAGACTGCTCAGGGTTTAGAAATTAGTAACTGAAACAGAACATGTTCAGGGATTTAACACATGAATAATCTTTGTCAACCCTGCAGGTCCATGTCTTGGCCACTGCTGCAGTACAAATATCGGATCAGTATAGTCAGTCCCACTGTAGTATCAAACCCATTCTTAATAGTATGTCATTTGTATTTGTTAATTTTGGCACCCATTTGCCCCAAGTACAATTGGAGCTCTTGAGCTTGCTGCTCAATATAGCCAGAGATGTAGGTATGGTGCCTATTAGAAACTTCCAACTTCCCTGAGGGCAGCATACAGCACTCTACATGCTGGGTGCACCTGTAAACTAAGGGGTATAAGAACTGAATTATTTTCTAAGTTGACTACTAGCCTTGAGTTTGTGTCTTGAAAAGTAATGTGGCTTTCTCAAATGGGAGTGTTAGATCCTAATTTACGTTCCAACAGAAAACTAAGGGAGAGTTTTGCATCACACACAAGACAGACTTGTAAGTTTGTTTTGTGTTTCAGCTGGCCACTTCAAAACTAAATGATCTAATAGATTGTCAGGAAATAATTGTTGGCTTTCAAGTATAGAAAACCTATTATACAGTGGTAACTTTCAATCTTCCATGCTTTCCACTAACATTGAAGTTGATTTCATAGTGTGGTTACCTTGACTCTAAATCAAGGAGAGTATTGAAAACATACCAAGAATGTTTCACAGGCTTGTAATAAAAAAAAAAAAAAATGCATTTGCTTTGGAGTATATGGGACCACTGTTAGTAAAATTGCACAATCCTCCTCAAAAAGAATCTCCATATTTTTGTCACAAGAAGTTAAGAAATTAACAAGATGTTGCTACCTTCTGAGCTCTGGAAGAAGAGGGGTGATTGTAGTGGAAAAGCTTCAGCAGTTGAACTTTAGATACTTTTTGGCCGTTTGTATGCACACTGAATAAGATAAATACAAAACTAGATAATGAAGTATGGTTCTCTTTTTACATACTTACCATTTCAGAACTAAAAGTTCACCAGGTTTTCCTTTGCAGGCACTTAAAATAGTTTAAGGTGTTTTAAATTCACTATTAATGTGAGTAGTATACCTGCAGTTAGTGGTTTGTTTCCCCCCCCGCCCACACACACACACACCCCTTCTGTCTGTCATGTTTTTTTAGACTGTAAGTTGCTTGGCACAAAGACATACTCTTTCTGTACAGTGCCTAGCACGACTAGGCCATTATCTCCGTTGAGGCCTTTAGGTGTTACTAGAATAGAATACAAATGAGAAATTGTATTACTCTTGTACAGTGGAAATGGATTAGTCTAATTTACTTGTGAATTTAAAGTTTTGCTACACTTACAAGGTCTAATGCACTTGTACAATGTTGCAGTATTTGCACTGCAAGGCAAATGCCTAAAACATTGCCTTAGAAAGATGAAAAAACTAAGTGAACTACAAAACAATTCCTATTAGTCTTAGGGTTTGTAAAAGTTTGTTTTTAACAAAATTTAACAAATTTACCCTGACCCTTTTTCAAAATTTCTTGAACTCCAGTGAGTGTTCAAATCAATCTTAATTTTGAATGAGTAACAAAACTAATACTAAAAATGTTCAATATATGAAATAGCTTCAGTTTGTGAAAGAAATGCTTCCCCACAACATAGATTCATAGATTTTTAAGGCTAGAAGGGACCCCCAAATCTTTTTCAGAGGCACTGTGTCCCAGGATAGAGTCCCCTATCCTGTAAGTATGACCCACACTCTTTGTTCCCCGATGTATACATCTCCTTTTAGCCATATGAAAACACATATTGTTTGCTTGTGCCCAGTTTACCAAGCAGTTGCTTTGAATCAGTGACCTGTCCTCTTCATTATTTATCACTCCCCCAATTTGTTTGTCACCTGCAAACTTCATCAGAGAGGATTTTGTTTTCTTCCAGCTCATTGATGAAGATGTTAAATAGCTAGATCTCTGCAGGACACCACTGGAAACACACTCAGTTGATGATGATTCCCCAATTACAGTTATACTTTGAGACCATTTAATGTGTGCCATTTTTAATTTTATATTCTAGTTTTTTTATCAAAATGTTTTAAATTTATTGCCAGACTCACTGAGGGCAACGAACTTGAGATTCAAAAAGGGATTGGACACTCATAAAGATAACCGGTGTATCCAGACTTGTTAGAGTTAACACTTCAGAAGAGAGATTACACATCATGCTTTAGTATTTAAGTCAGTCTCTAGCTGTTCAGAGATCAGGCTGAGCAACAGATGACCCCACATCTGCCTATTGCAGCGCTGTTACACCTTCCTCTGAAGCATCTGGTACTGCCCATGGTCTGAGAAACATACTGGGCTAGATGGACCTCAGGTTAGAAATTGCCATACTGGATCAATGTTCCGTCACACATACTCTGACAAGCTTTTGATAGCATTGTTGTTTAACTAGGTCCCTTACTCCAATACTATAATACTGGCTAACCTAGATACATCTTTCTATATTAAAAGAACCCACCAAGTTGTCTTACAATCTCCTCTCTGTAACTCTTAACCTTCATTTCATTCTTTTCCTGTTGGTCCACCCACAATTGTATATGTAAAATTTTAGAGTGTAAGCTTTCTGGGGTAGGGACTTTCTAGAGCATGCTAACCTTATTTTATAACACCAATAAGTATCAGTAAATGTTTTGATGCCCCAAAGCAATTGATGTCCTTGGATTCCGTGGGGGGGAGAGGGGGAAATGAAACAAGAACTGGTTTATATTTTTTCCTGACGGCTGAGGTTCCAGTGTAACTGGAACTGCTTTAAAGCAGTACAGATTTGGTGTGAAGTTGACAGTTCGAAGACCTTTTGGCAGAAGTGCATATTACTGGCTTGCTTGGCAGCCCTTTCTTTGAACAGTAACCAGCCATGTATTTACTTCTTGTGGATTTAATGCAGAATTTGCGAAACTGGAACCTAGTTGGTGTTAGACAAATCTTAGAGTTGCCCTGCCCGTGATAGGAAAGGGCAATGGTGAGCTGAAGAGGTCTGTGTGTTGCAGTGGACTAAGCCTTGCTGCTGACCTTGATGGTAAAATACGAAATGTACAGCGAGTCACTGACTTCTTAGACAACCTGCAGTTACTGTAGATCCTAGACATTAGTGTAAATGATCTCAGACATTTCCTCTTAAATTTGAAGGAGTTGTTAAAACTGTACTATTTTTTCTTCTGAAATGTATGATACTGCTGTAGAGAAGTATGTTATTGGCAGTAGATAATGGTGGAAAAGTGTGCAAAAAGTTCACACTCAACTGAGTAGTAAGGGGAACTTGGGTGATTGAGGTGCAGTTGATCTCTAACCCCAGGAACTGTGCAACAGATGACCTTATTTAGGATATTTGGTTACTCTTAGTGCAGGAGGCAGTGTCTGTCTCGAGTGCATTCAAGTTCTGTTAAGAAAAGTCAGAGAAGAGGAGGGGACAACCACTGGTGGAAGCGCTTCTGAAGGCTCCCGTGGAAACAGCTTGTTTCAAGGCTACTCAATTCCACATTGTATATTGGACACAACATGTTTAGGCCAGCCTATCAGCTTGCAGCACCCACTTCCCTCCTATTACTAGATATTGAGTAATAAAAAAAACCATGCTCATCAGCCTTCTTGGTATGTCTCTTCTGATTTCTCAGATCTCACCCATACCCATTCTCCCAGTCTTGGATGGGTGCCGAGTACAACAAGGAACTAATGACTTTTAGGGTTCGGTATCATACCAGTTGCCAGGATAAAAACAAACATTTCTAACACTTTGGAAATTTGGAACTTCAGTATTGGAATAATATGAAGGATTGGTTTACAGTTTTGACAAAACACATGTGATATTGGATCTTAAAAGAGAGCTGGTATGATTTTTTTTGTCCTCCCTGAAACAGAAGTGGATCTAAATCAAAAGTGCTTCTATAAAGACAGTGCTTATTAATTTCATAGTATGAGGCAGATTTATTTACACAGTCACAACTGATGTATAGGCTGGATGTGCCATGCTGTATTACTGTAGTAGACTTCTCAACTAATATGAAAGACTTTAGTAGAAGGTTAGTTTGATTACTTTTGATTTGAAGTAGTATGGAAACATTTATCTCTCAATTTCATAATTTTAACTGGAATTTGTAACAATTTCTCATGAAAGCATGACTTAAGCAGCTAATGAAGCATGTCAGTTCACCATGAAGTATATTGGATGGTTGATGCTTAATCTTAGAGTAAAAAAACAAACAAACCACCCACTTAACTCCTGTTTTCAAATGCCACATAGGATAGATATGCCTGCACAGGGATAAAAATACCCATGGCTGGCCCGGGTCAGCTGACTCAGGCTTGGGCTCTGGGCTGAAAAATTGTCATATAGACGTTCAGGCTTGGACTCCAGCCTGACCTCCAGGACCCTCTCTCCTTGCAGGGCTCCTGCTGAACCAGAATGCCTACACATTAACATTTCAGCCTGGAGCCTGAACCCCATGAGCCCAAGTCAGCTAGCCCCAGGCCAGCTGTGGGTTTTTTATCCCTGTGTAAATGCACCCTTCTATGGTTAAGTGTAAATCCCATTGAATTTCAATGGGATATAGGATTCTGAGACACTTAATCTCTTTTGAAAATTTTACCCAGGATTCTTTTAAGAAAGAGTGCGGTGAGTTTCTTTGAGGTAACGTCCTGTACTTGTGTTTTGGCCTAACCTCTAAAGTACTTGCATAAAGAAAGCAGTCAGTATAAAAGGATGCCTTCTGTTAATGCAATTGCAGCAACATATACTACTATAAACAGATTATCCCAAAAGACTTAAATTCACGTGGTAGAATATTGTAAAACATTTATAATGAAGAGAAACTTCAGGCTCTTGGGCCAAAAGCTTGTTTAAAAGGGACTGTATTTGGGGAAAAATCTCATCGTATGGTGAGAATAGCACTCATTCTCCTAGTATCTCTGGAGGATGTTAAACAGAAGCTATTCAAGTTAGACATTTTTAAAATGAGGGGGTCCAGATAACTTGCATCCAAGAGTTTTAAAAGAATTGACGGAGGAGCTCCCTGGACCTTTAATGTTGACTTTGCATAAGTCTTGGAGCATTGGGGAAGTTCCAGAAGACTGGAAGTCAGTTAATGTGTCGGTTTTTAAGAAGGGTAAATGGGATGACCTGGGTAATTATTAGGTCTGTCAGCCTGACTTAGGTCCTGGGCAAGATAATGGAGTGGCTGCTGCAGGACTCAATTACTAAACAACTAAAGGAAGGTAATGTGGGTTGTGGACAACTGATCCTGTCAAAATAACTTGATATATTTTTTTTTTTTTTTTTAAATGAGAACAAAAGTTTGATGGATAAAGGTAATAGTGTTTAAAGTAATATACTTAGGCTTCTGTAAGGTGTTTAAATTGGTAACAAACATTTTGATTAAAAAAATTAGAATATAAAATTAATATGGCACACATTAAATGGATGAAAACTGGCTAACTGATAGCTCTCAAAATATAACTGTAAATGGGGAACAATCTTTGAAGGAGTCTGTTTCTAATGGTGTCCCTCAGAGATCAGTTCTTGGCCCTATGCTGTTTAAAATCTTTATCAATGACCTGGAAGAAAACACAAAATCCTCCCTGATAAAGTTTGCAGATGACACCCAACTTGGGGGAGTGATAAATAATAAAGAGGGACAGGTCACCAATTCAGAGTGATCTAGATCGCTTGGTAAACTGGGCGAAAGCAAACAATATGTGTTTTTCATACGGCTAAAAGTAAATGTATAACCCGGGGAACAAAGAGTGTAGGCCATTCTTACAGGATGAGGTACTCTATTTTTGGAAGCAGTGCTTCTGAAAAAGATTTGGGGGCCGTGGTGGATAATCAGCTGAACATATACTTCCAGTGTGACACTGTGCCCAAAAGAGCTAATGCGAGCCTGGGATGTTAAGTGAGAATCTTGAACAGGAGTAGAAAGTTGTGTGACCGCTGCTAGAATACTGTGTCTAGTTGTGGTGCCCACAATTCAAGAACGATGTTGATAAATTGGAGAGGGTTCAGCGAAGAGTCACAAAAATGATGAAAGGATTGGACTTAGCACGATGGACTCACAGAGCTTGATCTGATTAGCTTAACAAAGAGAAGTTAAAGGGGTGACTTGATTACAGTCTGCGAGTACCTACATGGGGAACAAATATTTAATAATGGGCTCTTCAGTCTATCAGAGAAATGTATAACAGGATCCAATGGCTGAAAGTAAAAGCTAGACAAATTCAGACTGGAAATAAAACATAATTTTTTTAAAAGTGAGAATAATTAACCATTGGACCAATTCACTGACAATTTTTAAATTAAGATTGGATGTTTTTATAAAAGAGCTGTTCTAGCAAATATTTTGGGGAACTTCTGTGGTCTGTGTTTTACAGGAGTCAGATTAGATCAGGGGTCGGCAACCTTTCAGAAGTGGTGTGCCGAGTCTTCATTTATTCACGATAATTTAAGATTTTGCGTGCCAGTAATACATTTTAACGTTTTTAGAAGGTCTCTTTCTCTAAGTCTATAATATATAACTAAACTATTGTTGTATGTAAAGTAAATAAGGTTTTTAAAATGTTTAAGAAGCTTCATTTAAAATTAAATTAAAATGCAGAGACCCCCGGACCGGTGGCCAGAACCCAGGCAGTGTGAGTGCCACTGAAAATCAGCTCATGTGCCGTCTTCGGCACGCGTGCCATAGGTTGCCTGCCCCTGGATTAGATGATCACAAAGTCCCTTGTGGCTTTAAAATCTATGAATCTATGAAAGGTACTTTCTACAGCAGTGGTGGGCAAACTACGGCCCATGGGCCGCACACGTGGCTCATCCCCACTCTGGCCAGGGTGCTGAGTTGGGGCTGCGCCAGTGGCTTGGCCCTGCTCTTCCTGAGGCGCTGGATCGGGGCCACACCAGGTGGCTCTCGGAAGCCGGCATGGCCCCCCTCCGGCTCCTACGTCCTCCAATGGGAGCTGCAGGGGCAGTGCCTGCGGATGGGGCAGCGCACAGAGCCGCCTGGCTGCACCTCTGTGTAGGAGTTGGAGAAGGGACATGCCACTGCTTCCGGGAGCCGCTTGAGGTAAGCGCCGCTCGAAGCCTGCACCCCCGACCCTCACCCCAACCCCCTGCCCCAGCCCTTATTCCCCCTCCTGCTTTCCAAACCCCTCAATCCCAGCCCGGAGCACCCTCCTGCACCCCAAACCTCTCCTCCCCAGCCCCACCCCAGAGCCCACACTCCCTCCCACACCCCAACCCCAATTTTGTGAGCATTCATGGCCCACCATACTGTGATGGGTTGGATCACAGAAACCCCCTTGGGAACTGCCACCTGATGTGCCTAGACTACCTCTGATCCTGCTTTCCCTGCCCTTTACAGCTCAGATGGTATCTCATGGCCTCATAACTAGCACCCTGTCTGAAAGCCTGGGAAAACAGCACCTTGGATCAAGGAGGGGATAAAGATGCAGTAGCTGATTTCCAAGTCACTAAGCCACTTCCTGTCTAAATGAGGAAAGTCTGTGCATCTCTGCTGACTGCAACTGTGACAATATCTGAGTCTGGTGGTCTCATAAGTAGGCAGATCTCAAGCCACTTTAAAGTGCTTTGCATGTTAAACCCAACACGATAATTTTTTCCCAGACGCTAATGGGCAGCCTCACTTTGGTCCAACTGAAAGTGAGAAGTAAGTTGCTCATACATTGAACTCAACACTTGTGATGTGTATGTTACTCCTGAGGGCTTTCTGCGCCAAAACATTAAAAATTATGTGCACAATATTTTAAAATTCTGCAAATGTTATTTGTCAAATAAATGTGGAGGCTCCCGCATGGCACTGGGGAGCAAAGGCCACAGGCTGCACAGAGGTGGGAGATCACTGTGCAGCTCCCCCCCAGGACACGAATTTAGCAGTGAGGCTGCACCCAAACTTGACATAGTGCAAGGATCCGACTTGTCCCAGAAACACCCCAGGGCCCTGCCTCTCTGTTCCAGGTGCACCAAGTGTGGGCAGGCAGGCTTAGCCCAGCAGGATCCAAGTGTGGAGGGGCTCAGTGTATGGGGGAGACAGGTTTGAGTTGAGGGGGTTCTTTGTGGGGCAATCTGGGTGCGGGCAGCTCAGTTGGAGATTTGGATGCGGGGGGAGGTGGATCTGGATGCACAGGGGTTTGTTGGGGGGGGTTCTGGGTGCAACGGTAATGGGACTCTGCAGGGGGGTCCAGGTGAAGGTGGTTGGAGCTCAGCGGGGGAGGGAGGGTCTGGATATGGGGGGATAGAGCTCAGCAGGGCGGTCTGAGTGTGTGGAGTTTAGTGGAGGGGGTTCAGATGCTAGGGGAATGGGGCTCAGTGGGGTGGGGATCCAGATGCAGCTGGCTGGGGCTCGGTGGGTTGGGGATCAGTGTGCCAGTGACTCATCTGAGTGGTCCAGGTTCCATGTGTGTGTGGGGGGGGGAGGCTCAGTGGGAGGGGGAGGTATGAGGGGGTCTGAATGAATGGGGGTTGGGGGAGCAGCTCCCTGTACAGTGATCCATCCCCCTGCAGCTGAGGAGTGATGGGTGCAGGAAGCAGTGGGGGGAGGGAGACTGCAGAGCTTCCTGGAGCCTGGGGAGAAATCAAGGGCGGGGGGGGGTCTGACCCAGCCCTGGATGCTGTGCAGAGGAAGAGGAAGTCCCTTCCTCCCCAGCCCAGCTGGGACTAGCAGCTGACCCTGGCGCAGGGTAGGAGCCACCAGCCGGGTCTTCTCCAGTCCAGCTCCCTGCCCCACAGTGATTTAAACCTCTTCTGGCTGTCCTGGACACCCAAAACATACTGCTGGGGAGGGTTACATGACCACTCTTGTGGCTTCCTTTTGCTTTCTCATCAGTGAGTCATTTTTCTGTGGGGAAGCAAAGAAATCTGCTGGGGACATGAATTCTGTGCACGTGCAATGGTGCAAAATTCCCCCAGGAGTAGTATGTAGCAGTGCCTAATTCAGAAGTCCTTATATGAACAAAATGTCTGGTATAGTCAATAGGATCATCAAGTAAGGATGGCAGTATTGGAGTCTTTGCTTTCAGTTATTTAACTTCTAACAGGGTTTAGTTGCAAACCACAGATTGAAACTGCATGTGATGTACCAGCAACTAGTTGCAGGTGATCAACACACTGAGACTTAAACAGCTATTGCCCATTTCTAGCCATGGTCAGAATTTAAATATATTGTGATTCACTGTATTATAAGCAATTAAAATTGGTGAATGTTAAAGTAACTGCTCGTGCACTAAATATTTGGAGTTGGTTGTATCTATATAGTAGTACACTGTTTTGATGTAACATTGATCTATAAAACTGTAAATGCCACAGTTGGTAACTTGAATTTTACACCAGTCTAATAGATGAGTTCATTGTTTCTGCAAATGCCTTTTTTAAACAGCACTTCACTCTGCTTACTTGGTCTTTTTGGCTGGTGATTTGTTTCCTTAATCTTGCATATACTGCCTAATCCTTATTAAAATTGAGCCTGCAGATGCTTTAATCATGAATCTGGGCTAGTCTGAGATGACTTGGTGATAACTCTTGACTTGCTTTGAGATCTGGATTCAGAAGTGCACTTTCAGGATTTAGCAGACTTGTGAAAACTACTAAGCCTATTGCATACATAATAATTTTTCTCTACTTACAGGCGTAGTGTAACTTGAGTTACAATGTTGTTAAGCTCCCAGCTTCCATAAGGAAAACTTTTGAGAAGTAGCTGAGTGGAGTGCTTAAGAGTAACAGTTCTCAACCAGGTGTCTGAGGCTCGGTGGAGGGGCTACAAGGAGGTTTTAGGGGGTCTGCCAAGCAGGGCTGGCATTAGACTCACTAGGGCTCAGGGCAAAAAGCCAAAGCCATGCTGCTCCGAGCCCCACCACTTGGGGTTGAACCTGAAGCCCGCACAGCTTAGCTTTGTGGGGGCCCCTGTGTCGTAGGGCCATGGGCAGTTTACTCCTGGGGGAATTCTGTGCCACTGCGAATTTATGTCCCCCGCAGATTTCTTTGCTTCCCCGCAGAAAAATGACTTTCTGACAGGGAAGCAAGGGGAATCCACAAGAATGGCCATGCAACCTTCTACAGCAGTATGTTTCGGGTGCCCAGGGCAGCTGGCAGAGAGGTAAATTACTGTGGTGCAGGGGGTGGGACTGGGGAAGACCTGGCTCCCTACCCTGCGTTGGGCTCAGCTGCTAGTCCCAGCTGGACTGGGGAGGACGGGACTTCCTCTTCCCCTGCACGATATCTGGGGCTGGGTCAGACCCACCCCTATATTTCTCTCTCAGCTGCAGGAAGCTCTGTAAGCTCCCCACCCTCTAGCCCCCCACTTCCTGCACCCATCGCTCCTGAGCTGCAGGAGGAGGGATCCCTGTACAAGTAGCTGCTCCCCCATCCACTCAACCCCCGTGCATCCAGAACCCCTCATACCCAGACTCTCCCGCTGATCCTCACCCCCCGCACTCAGAACCCCCCCAATGAGCCCAACTCCCCCTGCACGTGGACCACCCTGACAAGCCTCACGGATCTCCACCCCACTGAGTCCCATTCCCCCAGCATCTGGACCCCCTTGAGCCACCCACGCTCCCCCTACCAAGCTCTATCCCCCCACATCCAGACCCCCCCCACCTTCACCTGGACCCTTCTGCAGTCCCATTACTGTTGCACCCAGAACCCCCCAACAAGCCCCTGTGCATCCAGATCCCTCCGCATCCGGCTCCCCCACTGAGTCGCCTGCACCCAGATTGTCCCACATAGAACCCTCTCAACCCACACCTGGATCCCCCACACTAAGCCCCTCCACACTTGGATCCTGCCTTGCTGAGCCTGCCTGCCCCACACTTGGTGCACCTGGTGTGGAGGGTGTGTGTGTGTGTGTTTCTGGGGCAGACCCAGTCCTTGTGCTGTGTCAGGGTTGGGTGCAGCCTCACCACTGAGTCAGTGTCCGGGGTGGTGGGGAGCTGCACAGTGATCTCCCACCTCTGTGCAGCCAGTGGCCTTTGCTCTCCAATGCCAGGCTGGAGCCTCCACATTTATTTGGCAAATAAAATGTGCAGAATTTTTGTTTTTGGCGCAGAATGCCCTTGGGAGTTGCAGTTGCCCTGCTTGTTACCCCCTAATGCTGGCCCTGGCTTTTATATGCAGAAAAATGGTTGTTATGGCACAGGTGGGCCCTGAAGTTTTTATAGCATGTTGGGGGGCCTCAGAAAGAAAAAGGTTGAGAACCCCTGCTTCAGAGGACAGTAAACTTTGACTCTGCAATATGTACATGAAACACAGCTCTAAAATATTTCCAGGTGCATCTTTTCCCCATAAGAAAAAAACAACACTAGTACAGTAAACTACTGTGAAGTTGGCAGGAGTGGGAGGCACTCTTCCTTTACTCTGTTAGGAGAGTGACTAAGTGTACAGTACCCACCTCCCTTGTGGAAAAAGACAAAATCAGTTGATGGGCCAAATATTTTAGCTCTCATTCTGGCAAAACTACTGCTGAAGTTTAATTCATTTGTCTGAGTAAAGGCAAGAGGATCAGGTGCTGTGTTTGCTAAATTGGGCTTTCGCTAGAGGGGAGATAGCCCCTTCTTGCTGCCTTGCCCAGATGGCTCGGTAAACCACATAAGGAGGCAAGATGGCAATGGTTTGTGACAGTTATGTAAATCTTCAAATTTTGTGGCATTTTAGGGTTTCTAACTGGTTTCTAAAGAGCAGTATTTCAAGAAATGAGGCAGAGCAGCTCCAGGCTAAGTGCTGCGTATAAAATATTCCTCACTGGTTCAGTGATAGTTCAGCTTTGAACAAAGATGATGTAATGGGTTCTGCTGCAAGTACTGCTGATCATGTAGTACCCACACTGTCATTGGCTTCACACAGATAGCACTGTACTGCTCCACTTCAGCATCCCAGGAGCTAGTATGCATCTGTAATACAGTTGAATTATTGCTAGTGTGACTTTGTCTCCTCTATGGCTGCTGTTACCGTCAGCTTGATAATACTGCACATATGTACTGGGTGTGCATATGCACCTCCCCAGAACAATTGAATTACCCTTTCTTTCACAACACAGGATCACAAACATGAAAGCTTGTGGACATCCGTTCAGGCATTGGATGCTGGTTTTATCCTCTCTTCTATGATTGGGAGAGGGAGGGCAGGTTGCTATTAGCAACTACTTGCTCATTTAAATATAAGTGAATTGCACAGGTTTTTCATTCTTTGTGGATTGCTCACTTCCATCCATTACTGAGACCTTAAAATTGAGATTATGGCATATCCAGAGTAACTGCACAAATGAATCTTTTTAAGGAAAAAAAAGTTAAAAAAAAAAATCTGTTCAGTAGAAAACACTTCTCTGGTATAACTTGTTTAACTATGCCTTTTAAGTATCTTTAATAGATTCCTGTGTCACACTGAATCTAGCTAGCATGTATGTGAAGCTAGCTGCAGACTATTCCTGCCTCTTCTTGCCCCAATAAAAAGGGTTTCAGCATATTGTCATGCTGAATAAACAAAAGAAATGTCTCTTTTTTTGCTTCCTACCATTTCTCCCTTCTACATGCACTCTAACCTACCTTGGAATCTTGAACCACCACAAAATCTAGTGTAACTTTAACTAATTTCTGGTATTTAAGATTATTGCATTTAAGGATCATTAAAAGGGAAAATCATACTGGACTACTTGTGTTAAAGTTGTTCAACATAAATTTTGGCTGCTAGATGGAAAATAATATAGTTTGTTTATATTGAGATCCAAGTTAGTATTAACTTAGCTTGATCAAAAATACAGCATAAAATTGTATGGCCTAAAAAGACTGCATGTAACACTACAATGCTGTGTGAATACTGGTTGGTCAACTCCCTCAGACCTGATTGATTTTAACTAAGGGCTGGTCTATACTTAGCCGCTAGTTCGGCGGCTGGAAATCGAACTTCCTGGTTCGATTTATCGCGTCTGGTCTGGACGCGATAAATCGAACCAGGAAGTGCTCGCCGTCGACTGCGGTACTCCAGCTCAACGAGAGGAGTACCGCGGAGTCGACGGGGAGCCTGCCTGCCGCGTGTGGACCGCGTCTGAACCGCGGTAAGTTCGAAGTAAGGTATGTCGAATTCAGCTACGTTATTCACGTAGCTGAATTTGCGTACCTTACTTCGACTTGGGGGGTAAGTGTAGACCAAGCCTTACTCTTGGCGGATAAATCGACATACCAAAGAGCCATGGAAGTGTGGATACTAATGGTGAAACTAGAAAGAAACTTACCAGGTATCACATAACTAGAGAAAAATAAAGTTTAAGGGGTAGTAAGACCCAAAGACTGCACCTTGGTGGGAAGACCAGCACAATCACTTGCCTCAGCTGCTGTGTGGGGAAATATACTGGGTCTCCTAATAACGTATGGTACCAAAGCAGAACTTACGACAGAGGTTACTCTATCAATTTGACGCCCAGCTGAAATAGAACTTGCCATGGCTGCTGAGCACAAGGTGGTGAGTAGAATTCAAGTCTCTGCCTGTTTGGGGTGTTAATCTTCAGTTGGTCGTCTTTCCTTGTTCTCCTTTTTTCTTTTTGCCCATAGCCATAAATGCAGGCTCATGCCTCAACTCTTCTGCTTTTAACTGGCAGCAACCACAAAGCAAAACACTCTTTTCTTGAGTAATGCAACAGCCTAGTCAAGGGTTAGGATTTTCTGCTGTTCCTGGGATGGGATAGGTAACTATACATGATCTCATTACACATTAAAAAATCATAGCAGATCATCAGCAAGAGTAGTGAAATTGAGCTTTCAAGAAAAAACATATGGTGCTGAGGCTGGTGCCCCTGGGAATTCTTTTCCTTGTATACCTGCCCAGTAACTACAGCCAGATGGGAGAGTCCATTTTTCTAGGCTTCACAAAGACTTAGGGATGATAACAAATCTTGAGTCAACACAACTTGACCCTAACGTTGTGTTGTTAATAGTTTCTAAAACAATATATTGGTTTGCTGGGTACTTAAAATAGTTTTTTTTCATGCATTAATAAGCAGTACTGGAAATCCATTATGTCACTATAACATTTTAACTGTTCACTTGACCTATATATTTGTGAATTATGTAATTAAGCACTACAGAAAAATCTTTCAAGATATAGGAAAGTTAATGCTGCATTCTTGTGGGAAGCTGCTGGGAATACCATACCTTAATTAGTAGGCTACAGCCACCTAAAGCTGCCAATTTAAGTGTTACCAATGGTTGTGCATCAAACATCAGAATTGCTTGTGGCACACAAGATGCCCTTACGTACAAGCACCTTTCAGGTTCTAAAATGAAATAAAAGTAATGTCTTCAAGCTCATAAACCATACCATCAGTGGTATTAGCACCTCTAAACTAAATGTCTGCAGTACCAGCCAACAGAAGAAATATGGAGCTGGCGATAAGAACAGTATGGTAAAAAACAGCACATAAAAGGCCTATTGTTTCATGAGTGAAGCAGTATATTGACGCTTTAGACAGTATTAATGGGTGAAATAATATTTTTCAGATAAAAATGGATGACTTAAAGGCAGGAACAGAAGAAAGACCAATGGACATATAAGTTTAAAAACCCAACCTACTGAATATCAGGGAAGCAGTATAGGTCACCCTTGATATTAATTTTGCATTTATTAACAGTTTAGCATCCATTATTCTATAAACATCAGTCGTATGTGTTATAAGCACTTTAGTGGAAGGTATTGTAAATGGTTGTAAGCCAGGGTGGTAAGCTACCAATTACTTGTTACCCATGAATTGACCTTTAAACTTTAAATGGAGCCTTAATATAAAGTGTGACCACAATATTAAACTCAAAGGTTTGTTCACAATAGATCCAGTCAGGGGGGTTATTTTCATTTACATTTTAGGTCGTTCCCTCTTCTCCCCTCCCCAACAACTATTAATTAGCCTGTCCACCTGCTCGTTCACCCCTTGTAGTACTGCTTGTGTCTCATTCAACTGTTATGGCTCGTCATCAAATCAGTTTGTAAGCATTTTGGAACAGGGACTGTCATTCTGGTTTGTACAATGTCTCAAATATGTTTTAAAATCACTCCTGAGCACTTAAGAACAGCTGTCATAAGAGCAACCACGTGTCTGTCTCACCCCTCACATCTGTCATGCTCTTTCTCCTTTGGCTCTAAATATTTTGGTGTGTTAATTATCTTAAGGTTTCTGAAACAAGATAAAACTTGAATACCTTAAATTCATTGTTACTTTGAGGTTTACAAGGTAACCTATCACATTGCTTCAATGTACTATTGGAGTAGTGCAAATTGTTTGCGGCCATTGTGTGGTGTCTCTGAGTTCTCCTCACCGTCTCACATACAGTTGGTACTAGCAAGGGAACAGTGAATTTTATACCGTCCAAAACAATTGAATCACAAAACGGATATCAGATAGTGTGCATTTGTACTTAGCACTCGGTTGGGTTTTTTTTGTTTCTTGTTTTTTGCTAAGAGCTAAAAAACTGGCAATAAATTCCATTCTCTATTGTGTTGAAGTAGTTCCAGGCTGTCCGTTCTAATTTACATGCATGTCTGTGAGTCACATGCAGCCCTGCAGTCTGACGAATAAAGTGTGGTCATAGTGCAGGATATTCCTCCCAGGTTGTGTGGGGGGTGCATGGGTTAGGGAAGTAAGGTATCTGGAGCAGCAATCATGATGAGCAGTTGAAGGTTTGATGATGTAATGTCTTGTGACTGGTGAGTTGTCAAGCCTGACCAGAGCTGATTTAGTCAAAAGTACAACGGCCTCAGTGCTCTTGAAGTCTCCTAAAAGTTGAGGATAGTATTTTAATGTTAACTTATAGACCTCTTTTGGGGTATGTCCAGACTACCCACCCTATCTGCGGGTAGCAATCGATTTATCGGGGATCAATATATTGCGTCTCGTTAAGACACGATATATCGATCCCCGAACGCGCTCCCCATCGACTCCGGAACTCCACTGGAGCGAGCGGCGGTAGCGGAGTCGACAGGGGAGCCGCAGCCATCGATCCCGCGCCGTGAGGACCCAAGGTAAATCCATCTAAGATACTTCGACTTCAGCTACGCTATTCACGTAGCTGAAGTTGCGTATCTTAGATCGATCTTCCCCCCTTCTCCCCCCAGTGTAGAGCAGCCCTTAATTTGACCAGTGTGGCTGGTGAAATTAAATGTAGAGGTATGTTTCTGATTAAATTGTTCTCTTCTCATTCCACTGTAACTACATATTAGAAAACCTAGAGGTGGCTAACATTAAACAGTTTAACTTTGAATGTGTGATCAAACACCACTACATGGATACTAAGGTACATAATGTTTGGTATGTTGCACCTCTTGTTGAATGTCCTTACACAATATTCAGAGGCTGAGTGAACCGAACAGGATGACATTTTGTGTATGTTTTTTTGGCAGAGAGGAATAACAGTGACATTTGTTTTTAAATACGACCTGTTAGTCATACTTAAAATTCTGATGGTGTCCTCTGAGCTGTGGGATTGCCAGCACATCCATTATAAATTGCTCTTTCCAAAGGGTGGACAATGCTGGTTCCTTTAGACTGAAACTTGGGGGGAAATAGTAAAATTGCATCCCTTAGTGAGTACCCTTGAAATCTGCCTTTGAACTTTGCTGAAGTTCCAAAGATTGGGTTACTTCTGTACTACCTGAACTGATACATTATAGGCAATATCTAGAACTCTGCTAAAAGAGAGCAATTGAGATAACTAAGGCAGTTGGCAAGTTAGGGATGACCACTATATATTGCAGTAAAAAGCGTTGCTGGAACACTTTGTAAACTCAAGAACACAACCACGAGACTTTCTAGATATACCTACAGTAAAATGAGACTAATGGCTTCTAGTCCTGAGAAACATGGCAACTACCATCCACGTTGTCATAGTTTTCTCGTTCGTTATTATAGATTTTTACTTCTTGAATTCAGACACTGTTGCCAAATATTCACTTGTTTCAGACACTATACTTGAGTCCACAACACAATTTTCCCGCCTGCACTTCACAACTCACACTAATACCCACCATTGCTGACTATTTGAGATGGAATTAAATTATCCTAGAAATTCTTTATCCAGGTCAGAGTTAAGGCATGGAAAATCTTGCAGTGCCACTGCCTGCTGGTTTTGTAGCTAGTTGACAAACATCTCCCAAGCAGTCACTGTGGTATATTTCACAAGCACTGCATTAATTAAACTTAGAATGAAATGACCACTTCAATTGTGCTTGAAATAACTTTTTTGTGGAATAAAAGGCTCTTTAGGTATCAGCCTTGGTGTATTTGCACATCGCTATTGAAAAACACCAGTGAAGTCCAGCATAATGGAATATAGTGCCTAAGTGGGAGAATGATACTCTTTTATTGTCACTTAAAATAAATGAGAAGAAGGGACATGTGAAAAAAGCTGGAGCTTTATAATACTGTCAGATAGCAAGCAAATGTTTATATAATAAAATGGGTTGTCAGAGAGGTGAGAGGGCTGTGATCAAAGCTCTCTGCTTGGTCTATGGAAGGAACAGTAATGAAGTGGTATAGACCATGACTAGGAGTCAGTGAATTTCATTACTCTTGACTCACCTGCCCTTTTTTAGTCTTTCAATAGGCAACTGGAAATTAGTTTCTCCCCAAGATGTAACTTTCTGGGGAGTCATTTTGGTTGCATCTCATAACTGTACTAATGGCACTTAACATTATATATTTTATCAAAAAATGCAGAATACACAGAACTGAACCATAGGTGTTAAGGTCTGGTGGTCAGTGTGTCACTTTGTTTCTACAGTTTCTATTTGCAACCATTTGAATTCTTAAGCAGAACAAAAGTTGAAGGAAATGAAAACTAGTGTTAGAGCAAGTTGCTTCTCTTTGCTCACTGCTCCTGGGGAATTGCCTTTAGAGATGAGAATTCACTAGACTGTCTCATTGAGCACACTGAAGTAGACTTGCCCCAGCTTGTGATCCCACTTCACCCACAGAAGTGAGAATTCATCTTTGTAGTTTAATGTACTTTTGAGAGCGCTAATGAGATAGGCTTTAAATGTTCTCAACCTAATTGTTTGAGGCTTCTTCTGATTTAAAAAATAAAATCAGTTCTTCAAGCTTCTTGAAAGGCTTTAAAAATATATTGCCTCTACAAAGGAGATGCTTTTTACAGATGGCCATTTTCTGTCACTAATTTCTTTTGTTACCTTGGAGAAGGAGCACACCTATAAGATCAGACTTCGAGCCAAATATGTATTCTAGGTCTCTTATCAAACTTATTTTAGACCCTATTAAATTATATGGAAATTTCCTGTAATATTTTCAGGTATGATATGAGACTACTTCTTCACGTCCATGTAAATCTGAAATTCCACAGCCTGTTCTGGTGGAAAAGGGAGAAGACCGTGTTAGAACTGGGAAATAGGGCTCTCACCTGGGGAATGAAGCTTTTTTCTCAAAGTTTCTCCCACACTCAGTATATACCTTATTCACCTGTAGGTTTATTAATATATTTAATTTATTTCTTTCTCTTTTACTAAAGAACTCGCTTCTGTTTGTTGGGTAATCCAGGTATAGGTTAGGGAAACAAATTGAGTCATAGTTTATAATTTCACTGGAATATTATCCAGGTGAATTAACTGATCCATATTTAGCAAGAGACATACCTCTTCATAGGGAATAATTCTGCTTTTGGAATTACGTAATAGTATGTAGACAAAGATTTGTTGAAAAAATACAGAAAGACCATTCTGGAAATCGTAGTTCAGGTTTAAGGTGCTTGCACTCATTACTGTTCTTGCTGTGGAGTACAGGTGATTTGAAAGGAAAACTACGAAGATTAACTTGTTTTTCTCTTTATCTATTGACCAATTATTACTTGAAATTTAAAACTGAAGCTTATCTTTGGACCAGACTAGTTTGCCTCCCCTTATGCAACTGATGTGTGTGTGTAGCTGTGAAAATGGCAGACGTTTGTCTGCTGCCTGGTTCATGTGCAGCAGCAGGGTGACCTCATCCTGCTTATGCACTGATCTGGAAGCAGGCAAGCAGGCTTCCCTCTCTTCTTAAGAAAGTGCATGGTGCAGTAGAATTGAACACCATTAGAGCTAAATGTTGTGTTCCATGTGAAGTGGTTTTCCACACATTGTGAGTGGTGCCAGCTAGCTTCCAGATTTGCAATACAGAACTGTAGAATAGCAAATGAAAGTGACAGGATTTAGATTTCTACAGTGTAAGAGAAAGGAGTAGTACACACCAAGGTGGATAAAAATTGGATTTTTTAATTTAAATTGGATTTTTTTGATAGGATTTTTCCTCAAAAAGCATTTTATCTAAAGATAGTTTTAATTAAGATACATTATAACTCAAAGATATCTCATCATGGAATAGGGATTATAAATTCTAATTCTATAGTATGAGACAATATATTTGTGTAATGTTTAAGAAAATTTTTGTAAATGAGTTCCAATAGTTCATGGATTAGGGACCCAGTCTTATGGGGTTCCAAGGGCTTCTATATAGATTATTTACGATAATCTTTCTAACTACCCAATGCGACTCAGTGCTCAGTCTAGAAGATACCATCAGAGATGCTTAGTTTTGCAGTTTTCAAATTGTGGATTTGTGTCTCCAGAGGTAACATGCGTGTTAACAGCAAAAATGTTGTTAAATAAATAAATAATATATAGAGGTGAGAAATAACAGACCTCAACCCTATTGTCCCTCTGCAAATTTGTTACACAGAGTCAATCCCTTACCTCTCTCTAAAAGTGCAAAGTTTCAAAAAGTTCAATGAATAGATGATTGCTGGGGGCGGACTAGATCTGGACAAGGAGAAGAAGTCTGGAGATAAATGTGAGAAGGGAGGGACAGGCAGTAGAAACAAAAGTGAAAGTGTTTGAGCAGCATATTCCAGAAGTCTTGAGGTCTTTCTGAGTGTAGCCTTCATTGATTTGAGATCTACCATACCATTTTCTCACTAGAAGGGAAAACCTATAATGGCAGCAGCCCGTAAAAGAGACCCAGTTTGGGACTAAGAATTATTCAAGAAATATATGTTTGCTGATGATGTTTTAAAGAAAGTCACACAAGTGAACTGGTGGAAGTCACTTAAGCACTTGGATTTAGAGACTATTGAAATGATAATATCACTTTTAACAGCAATAGCTTCTTCTGCTGGTGTAGAAAGAATATTTTCTTCTTTGGATTAATTCATTCCAAATTGAGAAATCGTTTGGGACCTGAAAAAGCAGGAAAGCTTGTTTTTCTTTTCCAGATTATGAACAAACAGGAAAATGAAAGCGAAGACGACTGAGTTAGCTGCGGAAGCCAATATTTTAATTTTCTCATGTTGACCTGGCTGACATAGTCGATTTAATTGTTTTTTAAATATTTCATTTAACTATTTTAGTTGAAAACAATTTTAACAAAAAAAAAAATCTGATTTTAAAAAACATGAATGTTTAACTAAATTCAAAAATTCATATTCTTGCTTTGTTAAAATATTATATGTTTGCTGTTGAAGAAAAGAATCCAGAATACATAACGTTGTTTTAGTTAAATAAATGTCTGTCTGGTGATGTTCTCCTCCTAATACAGCATGGCAAGAAAATCCTCCAAATATTAATGAATAATGTGTTGAATTGGAGATTGTTCACCTCCCAGTGATTTCATAAATATCTGCTTCAATTACCTTTGGTAAATGAAATAACCAAACAATCATTCATTTTCTGATATAGCTGTAAAACTAATCTGAAAAGTTTTCAGAATAAATCACTGTTTAAAAATGTATAGTGTGTATCCTCTAAAAATGAAACCTACATCTATCTCTGAGTTGTGAATACGTATTAAGGTTATAACAACCAACAAGAATGCACTTTTATGTAGAAATCCATGATTAAATCAAGTTTTCCTGACTAGTGATTTAAATCAATTTGATTTAAATCAAATCCACCCTGGTACACACACTGCTGAACTGTTCTTTTTAGTGGTTTCTCCTTTGGTGGGCATTTTTCTCCAAGTGATTTAAGGTGCACACAACCTACATTTTAAGTAATGGGCTGGCTGGCTCTATCTGTGCTGTTTTCCAGTGTTGTCATATGGCTGTATAAAATCCTTAGCACAGGAAGTGGTCTCTTAATCATCAATTAAACATCTCTCAAATGTCCTTCAGTAATTGCAAGGTGTGTGGTACTTGATTATTTGCTTTATGTCCTCAGAGTTCCTTCAATTCCACATCACCTCAGTATTTTGATACCATAGTGGTGATAGGGGGCCTGAGAAGTTCAAGCAAAAGTTATTTTCCCCCTACACTTATATTCAAATATTAGAAGATTTTTTTCTGAGTGTTTACCTAATTCTATAAAATGTAAAGTTTATTAGTATGACTTCTGGTAAAGCAAGAGGAAGGGGACCTTATTGAATTCCACCATCCTTTAGACCCTGATAGCCATCTTAATTCTCTGACTACATGACTTAAATAAAATGTAACAAAAACTAGGGACCTACTAGCTAACAGTAACTAACAAAAAAAGAAACATGAAATGGCAAATTGGTGTTAAAAATAAATACTAAACTTCACAATTATTTGAAACGAAAACCCACATTAAATCTTGGTATTTTTGCTTGTATAAAACCAAAAGAAATTATAAATGAAGCTGCTATTTGTTACTCTTTTTCTTAATGTAATTTTACTACTTCTCATTAAAATCAGGTATTCAGCAAGCAAGAAATTGCTTTGTATTAGCTTTGAGTGGTGAAAAACTGATGTAGAAATAGTGTGCAGTGTATTAAATAGAGACTTTATACAGGCAAATATTGTGTTGAATGGCTGCAAATGCTATTGTATGAGAAATGAGATCAGCTTCAGAATTCCAGTCATACATTTTTTCTAATTCAAGCATGTATAAGAAGTCCATTCTTCAGTTAAAGCTCTCAATGTAGGTGTGTGTGTGTGTGTGTGTGTGTATATATATATATATATATGCTTCTACATCTCAAACCTTTGTTTGCTTGAACACTATGCCACCTTGTGCTTCTCGAAATCCTCTGAATACTGCAGGCACTGCAGTGAAAAAGACAGCAGCAGCAACTGCAGACTGGCCTGGTTTGAAAGGATGACATCACCTCCATTAATGTGTGATAAAGACTGCTGGCTCAGAGAAAGAACAGGAGTACTTGTGGCACAGAGGTTGCTGAGCTGTGTAGAGATTGGTGCAGATATTTTTGGCACTGCTCTTGAGTACGTTCAATGACTTTCTTCAATAAGTCTTACTAAACCTACAAATCATAAGTGCTTTGTAGTACAATTAACCTTAAAAAAGATAATGTTCTGCTTTATTTATTGGCATGATCACTCCCCCATGGAGTTAAAAAGAGCACATGCTCTTTCCTTTCTTCCAGCACCCTCTCACCCAAATATAACCCCTGCTGTCTTTTGCCTTCAGTAAATTCACCATTGTAGAACAGGCACAGAAATAGGCCCTTAAGGGGACAGGAACATGGAACTTGTACACCATGAGCCTTTAAGGGCACAATCAGCTGCAGTGAGTAAATCTCGGAGGCCCCAATTTAGCAAGGTGCTTAATCTAGTGCCTAACCTCACTAGCCAGTCATTGAAATCAGTGGGATTATACACATTCTTAGGTATCTAGTGGAACTGGAGCCTAAGGCAGACTCTAACATACAGAACTAGCCCCACACAATAAGATTATTTCTGCATGAATTTCTATCAGATAAAACAATGTTTTTCACCTTAACCTTAATAAAATCAGCATCTTAATTGGTCCAGTGTGGCGGGTGAGGGAGTGGTATACAGAACCCACAGCAGGTTTAGGGTTGATAACTCAGAGCATTACCAAAGAACTCTGCCTCTTGAAAAAGAGGCTGCAGAATACGATCACCTTTCTAGAGCTGGTGGTAATGGTGCTATTGCAGAATAAATGCATTTACAAACATGCTGGCAGACTTGGTTTTTTTTTCATCTAAAGCTGCTGGCCGTACTCTTGTCCCCAGTAGAGGTACAGCTATCATAGAGGGAGCTAGGATATATCAACAAAAAGTTGCTACATGGAATTACTTACAGCCCAGAACATGAGTGGCTCCCTTGAGCAGCTGCAACCTGCGGGACCTGTGATGCTCAAACAAGGATCTAAAACTTCAAACCATGCCCCCACATTAGTTTGATGGATGTGGAACAGCTCTGTATCTAGGAATGCTGACCTGTAACCTATCGATACCATATGTGATCCGAAGAGTGAGAGTTGCTCTGTGGCTATATTGGCTTATTGGGCTGTAATCTGAATGTTTTGATTCACTTTTAATGGTGGCTTTTGGAAGAACAAGGAGGAGAGCAAGACAACAGCTCTAGATAAGCAGCTTCCTGATAAATTTGGGGGCAGTTACAAAACACTGGCCAAATAATTAGTGGTGAAGGTGCTATTTCCCGGCTCCAGCCCAGAGCAATGCAGCTCTTTTGCCAAGGCTGGGAGCCTAGAGATCAAAGCGATTCTTAACAGTTAAGACTTGGGGGCAGGGCGGGGGGGATTGTCAATGAGTTCTTCCTGGGGACAACAACTGACATAATCACAGACAGGTCATGCAGGAGTGTCTGAAGTAGAGGCCTTCCCAAGCTTCCAGGAGGGATGGTAGGCCTAAAGGAAGACAGGCCTCAGTATTGTTTTTGGTTTAAGATCTGACTCTGAAATGTGTTGGTACTAGTTAAAAATACACGGCGTTAAGAAGGATGTGTGGTCACTGGATACCACTGGCCATAGCTCTCGAGGAGAAGAAATGCACATACTGAACGTAAGGCATGCCTCCTTAGGTAATCACAGTTAGTATTCAGGGACGACAGCCTAAGTCCCAGTCTCGATTCCATTCTGAGATTATGACTTGAGAAAGAGACAAGAAAGGGCCAGGGGTCTAGTCACAGTTAGCAGGGAACAACTAGCAGAAACTCATTGGAGTAGAGGCAACCTCAAAGCCACCTTCCCTCACTTGGGACGAATTACCACTGGGGAGTGGGGGGTAAGAATGAGCTTGTGTAAGGCGCAATATCAGTTGCACCCTTTGGCCTTTTGTAGGATTCAAGGCCCTACGGGTCGTGTGTGTCTCATGTTTAAATCTGCATAAAATCTTGCCATTAAAATGCTGAATGTGACTAAAAACTGGATGAATTTGGTTTTTAAAAGAATCTTTTTGAAAAGATACAATTGAAAATTATGAATTATGATTAGTCGGGATGATGTTCCACCCATGGAATACCACCTGTTTTGTTGACTTAACAGATTCTGCAAATGAGAAAGTTGTTTTATCTTGTTTGCAGGTATTTCCCGAAGAGATTGCCTGTAAGGAAGCATTAATGAAGCACCTTAAAAAAATTTCTCTTTGCAAGATAGAGTACTCTAAGCACTATGTATGTGGTTGACTGGGAGATGAAAAGGGGGATAGAAGAAGGATGCAAACAGATTTCTAGCTGCAGGCCATGGGGTGGCATTACTTTGAATGCTGGACATTTACAAAGGGGTTTAGGATGAACCATTCAGGAGACTTAAAATGTCACTTGCTCTCCATGGAGTGAATGCTTTTTTTCCCCATCTAAACATGCAGGAACTTGGAGTATGTCTGTGCTGCAGCTGGGAGCATGCTTCTCCGCTCAGGCAGACAGTTTCACAGTAGCTCTGCTCGAGCCAGTGCATTAAAAGCAGCAGTGTAGCTAGGGGTAGCTGGGGTAGCTTGGACTTGCTTGAGTACAACTCCCCCCGCACCCCCCCCGGGTACATACTCGGACAGCTACCCTAGGGTTACCATAATCCAGCAAGCAAAAAAGAGGACGGGAGGAGCCCCGCCCCTGTCCTGCCCTAGCCCCGCCCCATCCTGCCCTAGCCCCGCCTCTGCCCCTCCCACTTCCCCCCCCTCAGAACCCTCAACCCTCCCCCCGCTCCTTGTCCCCTGACTGCCCCCTCCTGGGACCCCTGCCCCTAACTGCCCCCCAGGACTCCACCCCCTACCTAAGCCTCCCTGCCTCTTGTCCCCTGACTGCCCCCTCCTGAGACCCTCCCCCCATCCTAACTGGCCCCCTAGGACTCTACCCCCTACCTGTACCCTGACTGCCCCAACCCTTATCCACACCCCCACCCCCAGACAGACCCCTGGGACTCCCACGCCCCATCCAACCACTCCCCACCCCCTGACAGCCCCCCCCAGAACTCCCGACCCATCTAAACCCCTCTGCTCCCTATCCCCTGACTGCTCCGATCCCTCTCCCCACTCCTGCCCCCTGAC
>NW_020664931.1:9791522-9924061 GCF_002925995.2 Terrapene triunguis
GCTTGTCATTGCAGTCCTATTCTCTTCATCTAGGTAGTTTGTCTCCACTCCTCAGGCTTCCCATCTCAGTTCTTCTCCTTGCCCACCCAGTCCCAATCTTCCCATCCTGGTTCTTGGTTCAGTCTCTCTTTCCTGCCCAGTCTCAAGTCACCTCCACCCACATTCTCCCACCACAAAGGCTCCCAGTCCCATTCTTCTTTCCTCAGCTGTACAATCTGTTGTCCTTAACCCCATCCTGCTGACACTTTGTCAGTCTCTTTGCCTAGCCAATCCTAGTCTCATCTCTTCTCTCCCTCCCCCCCCCAGCATCTCATCTGATTTCAGTCCCTTATCCCACTCTCATTTTCCCTCCCCAACTCTAATCTTAGTCTCTCTGTCCACCCAGTCCTCGCCTCCCTCCTTTAACTCCCAGTCCCCCTCTCCCACCTGCTGCGCCACACTCAATCTTGGTTTTTTCTTTCTTTTCCTAGTCTTGTTTCCTCTGTCCCCCCTAGGTCTGGCTGTTGTCCCTTCTGTGTTCAAATCAGATGGCTTCCTGCTCCTCACTAAGTAGTGCAAGCAGAGGGGTCATTGACAGTGCAGGAGAGAAGGGTTTCCTGTTCGGTTCCAATGTCTGACTCGAGTATGGCCCATCTTAGCCCAAACTGCAGTTGCCAGGGAAAGTCCTGCTCAGGCCTGGATTGGAGTATGCCTCGTGTGGATGGAATCTCCTGAGAACTTAATGCTAAACTCTCAGTTTCTACTGCACATGTGTGAACAACAATTTTTCAAAGGCTTATAACTTTGCCAAATGTGGGTGGATTTTCACAAAGATGGCAAAAAGTACATCCCCAACAAAGAGGCCACCCCCTTGCCAAATTTCAAGTCCCTGCTCAACAGTATGGGAGTGCTAGAGCTTCTCAAGAAAGGAGTCTGTTCAGCATGGGCAAAATCATGGTTCCTCCCCGCCCCTTCTAACTTTGTTCTCACGAACAGCTGAATAGTTTTGGCTGAAAACTTAAAACAAAACAAAACCACCAGCATGCAGCAGATACCCAGTCCAGAAAATTTCAGTCCAAATGGCCAAAGTTCAGCAAAGTTGTAAGCAACTGAAGACAGGGTCTTAAAATAGAACTATCAGACAACCTTAATACTAGCCGATGCTACCCACTCTGCCTGTACATTGGGACGTGGAGCACATAATCATTTACTATAGAATGGTACTCTTTTGGTCTTCATGATTACATAAACAAAACACCATAAGTGAGTGCTGAACACTGAATCAGCATGATGTATCAGACAGATCAGGTGTTGATCTCATTCATAAAAATTTATGCCCTAACCTATCCCTCACAATTTAAAGACAACCCAGTAAACTTCGGTCCAGATCCTGGCTCTCTGCTCTCTTTGCACTGCTCTGGTAACCATTAGGAGAGTTGAAACGGCCACATCTCTAGCTACGGGTCCATAGTCCATGGGAAACATCCCAATGGTCATAGAGCCAGTATAGCTCACTCCTAAGCTTCCTCCTGCAGCCCCTGGTGAAGGGGAGCGTTAGGCTGTCATGGAGGGAGGGTGTGGTTGCAACAGGCTGTGAAGTTCCTATCTGCTGGTCGAGTTCAGAGTAGCCTTGAGGCTGCTCTAATCTCCACTGGAACCAGGGCTGCCACAAACCCAGCCTGACCATCAGAGAACCATAACCAGGAATTGGGGCTTCTTTTCCGCAGGAGCTTTTCTTGTAACTATTAGCTCGTGTGCATTGCCAGATGTATATAAACTCGCTGCTTTGATTTAGCTGAAGTACTTGATTTAATTTGAATACTGTGTAATTGTTTTCTTCCGAGAGTGTAGTGATGCATGTACTTTGATATGGGAGGGAAAGGACTGTTAACTTTTTATGTTTGACTACTGCTGGCGAGATATAGATATAGTTGCATTTCTTATACTGTTCTTAATACCATAAAAATACTATTACTGGAGGTCCAGCAAAAGCAATCTGACAGCATCTCGGAAGCAATACTGCACTGACTACAAGGTAGAGTTTAAAGTTTACACCACACAGGTATCTGGCTGATCATTTTGTATACTAAGTTTAATTTAAAAGAGTTGTTTCTATGTCAAGCTTAAAGCTATAAAATGAGCAATGATAGAAATGAAGACATGCTGTTAATTTTAGTGTATTAAGTGGTGCCCCATAATTAAATTTCATTGTCACTAGTAGGTGATTGGGTATACAGTTGCAATCCATTCATCAAGCAGAATTTGTTTACTTTGTTCACAAAATTACGGAATAAAACCACTCGGATAAAAATGGGGGAGCTCAGAGGCAGAGCTGCTAGCCAATTATCCACATGTTTTATTGGTCCAGTCTATTACACAGTGATACAAGGATTTCACTTTTTCCAGAGTGAACATGAGGATAAATTCCTAATGAATTGACAGATTCAGCAGCTGCAGGTCAACACATGAATGTATAATCCATTTATCTCTTACTGTAATGGGTACTAAAACCCATTGTTTTCGAGTCATTTGCTTATAAAACAAAGTATATTCTGGGTAAACCTCATATGTCACCACGAGTTTTAGATTTTATAAACTCAAGACTTGGAGTCTCTTACTAAAAGTACTTGAAGACAGTGACAAAAATCTACAATGAAAGTCACCCCTACAATCCCAGTTCTTTTATTGCTAGGTGTGCATTGTTTGTGCTATTTCAGCTACATTGTACTGCAGTGCTGAAGTCTAAACATTATTTAAAGCATAGTCCTATTTTTTTTTTTTTTTTTTTTTAGGCCTTGGATTTGTATTTCTATTAGGATGAGGATGCATCCTCACTGCAGAAAGTGTGACTTGATGCTGTTATCATATGCACTTGCTTAAAACTCTTGATTTCAAAAGCAACACCTTAATAGCTCCCAATAATATTTGAGTAGTTCAGTGGAGCTGACAGCATGTGGTGCTGTTCTTTCTTTATAGGATGATATTAACCACAGCTGAGTTGTTCATATTTACTGTACAGATATGCAGAATAAAGCTCTCAATACGAAATTATGTAGTGTCCATGGGCTCTTCTAAGTAGGCACATGCTGATGTAATCGAACTACTTTAATTGAAGTCATTTATATTAATAATGTATAGGCACTCAGATGGTGGGAGTATGCTTAGATCTGTAGTATTGTCTTTGGTTAAGACAACTCCCCACCCCTTCACGTTAGTCTTTGTGGTTGCACAGTCAAATGAACAAGTTTCACAGAAACTATGATTATCTGTAACTTGCTGTCAGTCATGGAATTGTAACTAACCGAAAAGCATGCAGTCGGATAGCATGGTTTGTTTCTGTCAGGTTTTAGGCTTTGTCTACACTGGCACTTTTGTCGCTAAAACTTTTGTCATGCAGCATTGTGGAAAAACTCCCCCCCCTCACCCCCCCGAACGACGAAGGTTTTAGCGACGGACAGCACTTGGTCGTCGGGAGCCACACTCCTGGCAACGAAGTTACCACCCCTCATTGGAGGTGGTTTTATTTTGTTGCCGGGCGAGCTCTCTCCTGGCGATAGAGTGGCCACACTGCACACCTTACAACGGTGCAGCTGCAGTGGCACAGCCGTGCCCTTGTAAGGTGCACAGTGTAGACATAGCCTAAGGGCATGGCTACACTTGCAAATGTAGAGCACTTTGAGTTAAACCAGCCTTCATAGAGCGCAATAGGGAAAGCGCTGCAGTCTGTCCACACTGACAGCTGCAAGCGCACTGGCGTGGCCATATTTGCGGCACTTGCAGCAGCATTGGGAGTGGTACATTGTGGGCAGCTATCCCACAGAGCACCTCTTCCCATTCTGGCGCTGTGGTTTGTGGGAAGGGGCCGGGGGATGCAGGGCATTCTGGGTCCTGTCCCAACGCCCTGTGATGCATTGCTTCGCATCCCAGCAATCCCTCTGCTTCCGTTCACAATTGGCGCCATCTTTCAACTTTTTTTGTACTGCGCGCTCTGTCTTCCCTTCCGGTCTGCGGAAATGGATCCCGAACTGCTGAGGAATATGCTGACAAGTCTCGCCAGCACATCAGGTTTGGCAGTCGAGTTATTCCTTAAGATCCAAAGTGACAGTGAGGACTCGGTCGATGATATCGACTCGTGTAATGCATATGACATGAGATTGCTTGTGGCATTCACGGACATGCTCACCACCATGGAATGGTACTTTTGGGCTCGGGAAACAAGCATGGAGTGGTGGGATCACATCGTCATTTAAGTCTGGGATGACGAGCAGTGGCTGCAGAACTTTCGGATTAGAAAAGCCACTTTCATGGGACTATGTGAGGAGCTCGCCCCCACTCTGCGGCGCAAGGACATGAGATTGAGAGCTGCCCTGCCGGTGGAGAAGCGGGTGGCTATTGCAATCTGGAAGCTGGCAACTCCAGACAGCTACCGATCGGTCGCTAACCAGTTTGGAGTGGGGAAGTCGACCATTGGAATCATGTTGATGCAAGTTTGCAGGGCCATTAATCGCATCCTGCTCAGAAGAACCGTGACTCTGGGTAACATGCATGACATTGTGGCTGGCTTTGCACAAATGGATTTCCCTAACTGTGGAGGGGCGATAGATGGGATGCATATTCCTATTCTGGCACCACCCCACCTAGCATCCGAGTACGTTAATCGGAAGGGGTATTTCTCTGTGGTTCTCCAGGCACTTGTGTATCACCGTGGGCGTTTCATTGACATTAAAACAGGCTGGCCCGGAAAGGTGCATGACGCACGCATCTTTCGGAACACTGGCCTGTTCAGGAAGCTGCAAGCCGGGACTTTTTTCCCAGATTGGAAGATCACCGTAGGGGAAGTCGAAATGCCCATTGTGATCCTTGGAGACCCCGCTTACCCTTTAATGCCGTGGCTCATGCAACCCTACACAGGGAGCCTTCATAGCAGCAAGGAGCAGTTCAACAACAGGCTGAACCGGTGCAGAATGACTGTGGAGTGTGCTTTTGGCCATTTAAAGGGTCGCTGGCACTCTCTGTATGGGAAGCTGGACCTGGCCAATAACAGCATCCCCGCGGTTATATACGTGTGCTGTACCCTCCATAACATTTGTGAAGGAAAGGGTGAAAGATTCACTCAGGCATGGAACTCGGAGATTCAACACCTGGAGGCTGAATTTGAACAGTCAGAGAGCAGGGCTATTAGAGGGGCCCAGCGCGGGCTGCAAGGATTAGGGATGCTTTGAGGGAGCAATTTGAGGCTGAAAGCCACCAGTAATGTCTGGTGCCCTGCACAGGAGTGAAGTGCAGTGGTTCCAATGTTAGTTGGAATCTGTGTTTGCTACGTATGATACACTGACTTGCAGTGCCTGTTGCTTTCCTGGGCTAAGGTATCTTTTATTTTATGCAATAATAAAGAATGTTTTCAAAGCAAAAAAGTCCATTTTTTTAAAAGAAAATGCATTTATTGAAAAGAAACACAACTGTTTGGGAAACAGAAAGGGCAAGGAGGTGGGGTGGGGAACGGTTCAATCACTGATTTGCGTATGTCCTGTTATCATACTCAGCCTTCCTGTCTGGAGTGCTGTGCAATGAGTGCTGCACTTCAGGATGGTAATACTGCATGGTGATGGGGGTTGAGTGCAGTGGGTAAGGGTCGTAGTTTTCAGGGCTAGGTGGTGAAGCTACAGGTGTTGGAGGCAGCTGGTGGCAGTAAGAACCCGGATGTTGGGGAAAGTGGGTTGGAGGTGACATGGGGGCACAAGGGAAAGAGTTTTGGGACAAGCGCTGCAGGGGGGTCGGGCGTGGTAGTGCTCCGCCCGCATGGCTACGAGCGCCTGGATCGAGTCCGCTTGGCGCTCCATGATGCTTATCAGCCATTCCGTGCTTTGGTGCCAGCGATCCGCATTCTGCTGGCGGACCTTCCTTTCACTCTCCCGCCACTCCTGCACTTTTTGATTTTCATGCAGCATGTCCTCTTTGCTTCTATGTGGCCTCTTCCTAATTCTTTGCAGCCTCTCAGCTGGTGATAACATGGATGGCTGAGATCTCAAGGTTGCATCCGTAAAGGCAAAATGCAACACTTTACAGAGGCAGCGTTGTTCACACCAGACAGAGCAATGATTCCCCCGTACTTAAGGAGAGCAAGCACAGTCTACACAATAGCATAATTTGCCCGTCCCAAAGCGAGCGCACACAACCCACTGGAGCCCCAAAATGGTGAGTAAGCACAGGGTCAAGGGGGATTCATGGCTGCACTGTCGTCTGGGTTTCTGTGCCTTGGGGAGAGCCAACAACTGCAGGGGGCCGCTATACTGAACAGTGTCCCCACATTTTCCACAGGCGTTCGTCCTGGAAGATATCTTGATGCTGAGGGTGACCTGGGAAGCAAGGGAGGGTCTTCTACACTGCAGCTTCTGCCCTGGCCCATATGCAGCTTGCCTGTGTGCAGCAATGGTCACCCCGCCCCTCACGGCACAGTGGCGCGGACATGTTAGCCTGACTGGGACAAGGACCACAGTGGCTCTCCCACGAAACCTGTGCAAGCTCATTGCCCAAGTTCTGGCTGAGACCTTTGAAGAGGTCACTGAGGCCGATTACCGCGATGTGAGAGAGCACATCAACGCCCTATTCTGCATCTAGGCATGCATGCAGCCCTAGCCCTCCTCGCCCCAAGAGCCCGCACTGAATAGCTTTCTTCCCAAAATAAAAGCCGCTTACCGGGAACCTCCTCTGGTGTTTGTCCTTCCCCAAGCACAGGCCACTGCGACTGGCTACCTTCCTCCTGGCTTGAGAACAGCTCCTGGCTGCATGCATCTAGGGATGCCGGGGTGTCTTCCTCCTCCTCAGCACCCTTGCTCCCGCTTTGCTCCTTCTCCTCCTCCTGCCTTGTTGGACTGGGCTCTGAAGTGTCCATGGTGGTCCTCGGAGTGGAGGGGGGATCACTGCCAAGTATCACGTCCAGCTCTTTGTAGAAATGGCAGGTCGTGGGGGCAGCACCGGAGCGGCAGTTTGCCTTGCGGGCTTTGCGGTAGGCATTCCGCAGCTCCTTCACTTTAACCCTGCACTGCAGAGCGTCCCAGTCATGGCTCCTTTCCATCATGTCCCTTGATATCTGCCCGAAGGTATCGTAATTCCTACGGTTGGAACGCAGCTAGGACTGGACAGCTTCCTCCCCCGAAACACTGATGAGGTCCAACACCTCGCCATTGCTCCATACTGGGGATGACCTGGCGCGTGGAGGCATGGTCACCTGGAAAGATTCGCTGAGAGCACTCCACGCCTGGCTGAGCAAACAGGAAGGGGATTTTCAAAATTCCCAGAGAATTTAAAGGGCGGGTCTGACGGTTGGTCACCTCAGGGCAGGGCAGTGGAGTTCAAACTGATGACCAGAGTGGCTAGAACAGGCATTGTGGGACACTTCTGGAGACTGGTCAGAGCGCATTAACAGACCAGGGCGTCCACATTGGCTCCGCAGTGCTCCAGCGGGGACGCATCACACGTTATTCCGCTCACCAAGGTGGAGTACCAGGAGCGCTTTAGCCACGGAGTCAGAGCGCTCTACATGCCTTTCCAGTGTGGATGGGTCGTGAGTTAGAGCGCACTGGGCTGCTTTAATGCGCTCTAACTCGCAAGTGTAGCCATGCCCTGAGTGTGTCTTTTGGGAAATTTTTAAACTGGTTTTTGGCTTTAGAAGAATCAGTTACACAAAGCCAGCTATCGTAAATTCTCTGAGAAGCACACATTAGGTGCTGATAATCTCCCCTCCCCCCATAAGTAAATACACCAAGCTGTGAGCAGTAGGTAAGGTTGTGTGGATGATTCCCTGACATTCACATCCTGTGAGCTGCCAGGGGATCAGGCACATCATTGGCTTGCAGTGATGAAAATAGAGGAGCATGGTGTTGGTCGTCCTGACCCCAACAATTTGTTATTTAATTAAAATGGTCTTTTGACCCACAGCCTTGGGTGGTTCTGTTTAGTAAATTTTAAATCACATTTTCTTTCCAAGTGGACATGCACACCTATTAGAAAGAGGCCTTAGTTCTTTTCTAAGTGCAGTCTGATTGTAAACTCTCCAAGGCAGGGACTCTTGTTGGTTTGTTGTGTTGTATAGTATGCTTTTGGCATTTATCACAAATCTTGTTTTTCAGGTGGCAGAGATAAACGTGGAGGCCCCATTCTAACATTTCCAGCTCGCAGCAATCATGATAGAATACGACAAGAGGACCTTAGGAGACTAATATCATACCTAGCTTGTATCCCTAGGTAAGAACCGATCACTTGTTAAGCTTTCAAACTTTACACTGTTGGTTAGTGAAACTGTTGGTTAGTGTTGCAGCATCTTTCCCGGTTATGAAATGAAATGGGTTAAGGAGCAATGCAAGTTCACGCCCCTCACTGTTTTTAAGGTCATGGCTACACTTGCAGATGTAGAGTGCTGTGAGTTAAACCAGCCCTTGGAGACCGCAGTAGGGAAAGCACTGCAGTGTGTCCACACTGTCAGATTCAAGCGCACTGGCGTGTCCACATTAGCAGCTCTTGCAACGGCCACAGAGAGCAGTGTATTGCGGTAGCTATCCCAGCATGCAAGTGGCTGCAACATGCTTTTCAAATGGGGGGGGGGGGGGGGGGGTGAGGGGGAATGTGTGGGGGTTCGGGGGGGGGAGAGTGGTGGGTTGTTGGGGGAGAGCGTCTCAGCATGCTGTCTTGTAAGTACACACAGCCGCACCCCCCCCTCCCCCCCCCTCTCTCTCTCTCTCTCTCTCTCTCTCTCTCTCTCACAGCTTTCCACAGTAGTGGTTTGCTTTGTCCCGGAGCAGATAAGCATGCCGGCTGTTAGAAACAGAGCTTTGAAAGGGCATATCCGCATTCCTGCAGCGATTCCAAAACAATGACAAGAGTGGCCACTTGACTTAAGGGGATTATGGGACATTTCCGGAGGCCGATCAGAGCGCAGTAATGCAACACCTCATTCACACTGACGCCCAGGCATTTCAGCCGAGGCGCACCAAGTGTTATGCTTCTCGTGGAGGTGGATTACCAGGAGCGCTCCAGCTGCAGAGTCCAGGCGCTCTAAGTGCCTTGCCAGTGTGGACGGGTCATGAGTTAGGGCGCCCGGGTCTGCTTTAATGCGCTCTAAGTCGCAAGTGTAGCCATGCCCTAAGCTGCTTAGAAAAAGACTTAACAGCAAATTGGGCTGCCTGTGGAATGTGGATTGCTGGCAGACTGGCTGCTGCATGTCAGCTGGGTGTAGGCAGTGGTCTAGATGGTCATACAAGGGTGCTTGCATTCTGAAATAATGAGAACATCACTCAAAAGACTTGTCAAAAGTAGAGGAAAAAGTTGATTTAAAAACCACGTTAGTACCTAGTGTTGATAGCATTGAACACCTCGGCCGCCTCGGGTTGACCATGATCTGTTAACACATTTTAGTGGTATTGAAGTCTACCGTAGTTGCTAACAGGTCTTGAACTAGCACAGTTACAATTAATTGACTAACTAAACTTGTTGATGCAAGGCCTAAGAAGAAAGCAATATGTAAAACTATAAAGAATACCTGTTTGAATAATAACGTAGTATACCATGGTAACTTGGACATCTTATATGCTCTGAAACACAACGAAAAACACCTTCAAAAATACACAAATTGGAGCTGGTATTAAAGAAAAGTATCTGCCCCAACCTCTGCTTCAGCTGAGCTATTCTCAGTGCAGGACAGAGTGGGGACAGAGATGACTACTGTATGCCCTTTATTCTGGGTCCAGCTAAGGCCTGCCAACTCTGGTGTGAGTTAAATTAGCCCGAAGGCTGCTTTCATCACCTCAGCAGTCTGACCTGAAGGAGTGGTTCTAATAGCTGAGACTAGCTGGAAGGCAGTAGTACAAAGCCACAAGACCTTCTCTCTGGCAAGGCCTCCTATGGCAGGGGTTCCAAGAAGGAATTGAGAAATAGTTTCTACATCCAGGGAAGTCTCGTTAAACTAGTGTTACCCCTGATGGCTGAACTGTCTGGCTGTACAGCACTTTTAAACTGCCAAAGTGGTAAAAAGGAGCTGTCTCTTACAGATAGTAAGGGCTGGCTTATACACAAACTGAAAACAGACCCCCAAAAAGTGTGCATTAAAACTGATTTCCTTTGTTTTGGCACAAGTTTGTGTAAACAAGCCACTGTAACTTATGATATGGTAGGGGGCTAAACAATCCTCCAACGCATGCTTTCCTAATGTCACCTGAGTCTTTTGGGAGAATCCCTGTATTATGTGACTCTTACCTATTTCTGACTGGCTGTTCCTTGTCTGTTACACAATATTTTTTGAATTTGAGGTAGTTCACATGCTTTGCTATTGGTGTGTTTTAAGTGGTTTACACAATGGCAGGGGGTTCTGGGAACTGAATAGGTGTGGCAAAGCTACTAGCTTTAATGGACAAGAGATTTCACCCTCCGTGATTTAATTATCTCAAGGGAATAGAAAGGTGTTGGAGGCTTGTATTCATGAATGTGTTCAGGGCTGGAAACGGCTGCCGGTGCTACACCTGAGTTGGGCTCCAAGTGAGCAGAAGAGATCTGTTATCTTTGCCCCACCACCTGTCCCTTCCCAAAACAAGTCATGAGGAAAGCCATAGACTCTCAGCAGGATTTGATAGGGAAGGGGCAAAGTGGTACTGGCTAGAGTTCCGAGGGAGTAAGCTGAAGCGGAAGGTAGCTATTGCAGCCACTAAGTAGAAGGACCGTTAAGGTGCGAAACAGAAGATTTTGCTGGAGAGGAAGGTCAGTTTTAGAGCCTTGGATCCATTGTCAGTTAATGGCAGGGGGGCTCCCCTAGCCCTTGTAGCTGGGAGCAATGCCTTTCCTATTCAGGGTGGAGGAGAAGGAGGAACAAGTGCAAAATAGAGAAGCAGTGACCTCCCCTGTTCCCTCTGTGTACTTACAGCAGCAAGTGAAAGGCCACTGTGCTAGGATATATCTATTAAAATGGGTAACAATAGCAGTGCTTCAGGTATAAGCAGATCTCTGGCTAAGCCTGGGCGGTATTGTCTTTTCTTAGCTATCACCCCAGTTAAAGTCCAACTGCAGCATGGTTTTATCTTTTTCTGAGTAGACCACTGCCAGGGAACAACTACTGGGTTAAGGCTTAGTTTTCAAAAATGAATCAGGAGCACAAGTTCCGTTGAAAGTCATTGGGACTTGTACTCTCAATTAACTAGATGCTTTTGAAAATCTTGTCATAAATTCACTCTTTGAGAATTCCACTACAGCAATTTTTATGTTGCTTTTGTTCAGGGCTAATACATATGGATACATTTGTGTCTAATTTTTTTTCTCTGAGCAGATTGGTTTCACACCAGCATTCAGTTTGACTGTTCTTTAGAAAACTTAAATTGAGAGAAAATATGATGTGAAATTAATAAACCTAAAGGTGATCTGAGCCGTAGCCTTATTTTAATGCTTTTACATTTTAAAAATGTAAAAGGTAAGGATTAAATCAAGCTGCTGCTTTGCTGCACAAAAATTGATGAACAAATTCTCTAGAATGTAGTTAGTTGAGTCACAAACAAACATATTTTAAAATACTTGACCTTTTTTGACCCCACTCTGAATAAATTATTTTTTAGGGCTCAATGTTTCAAATCTTGGTCATTCAAGTGGTCCAAATTCACTCACGTAGTCTCATTGATTTGGTGATGTGCTTTCAAAGTTTGCTGCAGTTTCTTTCCAGACTAAAAATAAGAGCACATAACTATTGTACATAGAGCTAGGTGAATAATGGATTTTCCTGGTTCGCTGCCAGTTCTAAAACAATAACAATAACAATAACAATAATAATAATAAATAATAAAAAGTTTGACCCAAACTGAATCCAAAAATTGCAGAAAATGTCAATGAATCAAAAAATTAGAGTACGGGGAAGCATTTAAATGAAAATGTTTGTTTGGCCTGAAATGGATTTTTATTCTGACATCTGTAAAGGGCTAGAGTCACAAATAGGCATTTGGGGGTGGAGGTCGTAGCACCCTCCTTACAACTTTTAGACCACTGGCTTTGGGAGACCCAGCTACCAGCCTATAGAGGCTCTTTGGCCAAATGACTATGGTCATTATGACAATGAGTTTGTCATTTGGCCATTGGGTCACTCCGTATATGGGGAGGAATGAGGTGCCTGGCCAGAGTGGGATGTCCCAGATGGGTTGGGGGAGGAATGGGGCATGGGCTTCCAGTACCCTGATTTCCACTAAAATAGTCCCATAGAGTGCCCATTTGATGCTGCTGGCGGAAGAAACTCTGTAGTGCCATAACCCCTCACCCCAAGATTGTCATTAATGACAACACGGTGATTGTCGTGGAAATCAGGACTTTCCAGTGCCATAGAGTGTAGGGCTGCTTTCTGCTCAGCCAGTAAAACTGAGCTCACGTTTTACCAATGGGTAGACTTCACTTTTTTCCTCAGCAGCCTGGAAAACTTTTTCATCCGCTATTTTTAGATTATACTTAACTTTTAGGTTGGTCAGTCTGGATTATTTGACCTTGGGACCACAGCACTGCTAATGTTTAACACTGGACACATCTTTCATAGATACCTATTTAACTGTCTTCATGCATTTTTGTTTGAGACTCATCCAGTTAATTTGCATAGCAAAGTTGAGTACTAGAGTACCCCCACTCTCCAGACACGAAGAGGTATGTCATTGATGTGCAGAAAGGATAAAAAAATCAGGTATTAATTAATGCATTTTGCTGCTAAAATGGACTGTGTATCCTTCCATGGGGTACAGCGTGAGAGAATAAAATATAGGTATACAAAATGAATGATACTAGTACAGCATTGAAAAACAGCTTGTGAATATGGTTGCTGCTCTGCTGATTCACAACAAGGCTGAAAAATAACTACATAGAGAGCTTGGAAATGAACTACTAATCTTGACTAAGAGCAAGTTTTGTGTTTCCTTTACCAGGGTGTAGTTCTAGACCTGGTTAGTTCGTCTGATTGTAAGCATTTAGGCCAAATCCTGCTCCTGTTACACAGGTAACTGAATTACCAAGAATTGTGATGGAACAAGAGACGCCTAATTTGGCCTTTAACTTGTAATAGTGCATATGAACATTTTCTTTTCTTTTCTTTCTCCCCCCAGTGAAGAAGTTTGTAAACGAGGATTCACAGTGATTGTAGACATGCGTGGATCTAAATGGGACTCTATTAAGCCTCTGCTGAAGATTTTACAGGAATCCTTTCCCTGTTGTATTCATGTTGCACTGATAATCAAGCCGGACAACTTCTGGCAAAAACAGAGGACTAACTTCGGCAGCTCTAAGTTTGAATTTGAGGTAATAGCAAGATAGAAAAATGTAGGCTTACTGCTTAGTTCATGGGGAGTTTTGGTCCAACTAGCTCCGGTTTTTATTAAAAATAGTTGAGCTGAACCTTGGAGTTTGGATGGGTGGAGATCTAAATCAAGCTGCAGGACTGCAAAAAGTGTGGGTCTATTTTTAGTCTCATGTTAAAGGAATCTCTGTTAAATTCATGAAAAAGATCTTGGCCTCTTCCTATGAAGGGAAGAGATTTTTCCACTTAGCCAAGGTAGTGGTAACTGTTAATACCAGTATGACATGCAAAGGAAAGCCGCCACCCAGCCTGTGGTCTTGTCCTCCCACTCTGCAATGGGTACTTCAAAACTTCAACCAAAACAGTCGCCAAAAGGAGTGTAGCTGTTTCTCACGAAGCATGATGAGATGATAAATGTAAACATGAGACATTTTTAAATCGTACTACTTAAAAACAAAAGTTAGCTATAAAAACCCATTGTGAACAAGAGACTGGGTTTCTGCAGGATTTAGTATCTTGCCTCCCAGGGGGTAGGATTTCCAAAGCTGACCTAAGTGCTCCCCTTGAAATGGAAATATATGGAAAGCAAGAGGCTCCACTGCCTAGATTTGTGGTTTCTAAGGCCACATATGCTTTGTAAATAAAGCAGTGTGTGTTGCCTTGGTTGTTTTTAATGTTATATATTGTTCAAAATACAAGCACAGAAAATATTAACTAGATGCTTTGAACTGTATTTTCACTGTATTTTCCAAATGCATCAGATTTGTGATTGCAATATTCTTCATTGTGTTTTAGACTAACATGGTATCTCTGGAAGGCCTTACCAAAGTAGTTGACCCCTCTCAACTAACTCCAGAATTTGATGGCTGTTTGGAGTATAACCATGAGGAATGGATTGAAATCAGAGTTGCCTTTGAGGACTACATAAGCAGTGCAACCCACATGCTGTCCAGACTGGAGGAACTGCAGGATATATTGGCTAAAAAGGAATTGCCTCAGGACTTGGAGGGTGCTCGAAATATGATTGAGGAGCATTCACAATTGAAGAAGAAAGTCATTAAGGCCCCTATTGAGGACCTTGACTTGGAAGGACAAAAGCTGCTCCAGCGGATACAGAGCAGTGAAAGTTTCCCCAAAAAGAACTCTGGGTCAGGGAACGCAGACTTGCAGAACCTTTTACCCAAAGTATCCACCATGTTGGACCGGCTGCACTCAACTCGGCAGCATCTGCATCAGATGTGGCATGTGCGGAAGTTGAAACTGGACCAATGTTTTCAGCTCAGGCTGTTTGAGCAAGATGCTGAAAAGGTAAAAGGGCTGTGGGGTGGAGGGGAAACAAACATGCACCATCACCTCCAAGGTACTAAGGCTGGTCTTGTCTGATTTAAAAAAAAAAAAAAAAAATGACAGTGAAAGCTGCAAAACATTCTCTAAGAACTACTAAGTACAACTTTCCATTGAGCTAGCGGGGACTGTTTTATTCAAAGCGGCTTTTAGTATTTTCTGAACTCGATTTCTAATATGGATAATTGGTGTTTCAGTGAACTTGATTAACTGACAGGGATTTGGGTTTTGAGTGACACACAGACACTTCAGTTGCAGTAAGTTTATTTTAGAATGGTATTTTGGCTGACACAAAATACTGTTAAAGAGCAATGTCCCTCTGCTGCAGCAGGGTGAATGCAGTGATGCATCATCTCAGTCTCTAGTTGAGTGACACTTGCTCAGTCTGTAAGTGGTCAGAATGAGTTAAACTCTCATGAACTACAGGAGGGGGAAAAATATGCCTACATTGACATGTTTAAGAGTCCTGTGTTAATTACTGGGCAAGACGGATGTGCTGTCTAATTTCCTGAGATTCATTTTTAGTGGTTGATAATCTCTTTTGAAAAGAGTGCACACCCTAGTTGTGGGGAAGCCTAATGAAGGGCCATAGATAGAACAGTCACTTCACATTTGTGTTCAGAGTATTACCAGGGTTTGTTTGGTAAGTGGTAAAGAGTTACATGTGCATTAGAGTAAAAGCAGTTCTGCATCAGAAGATGTGACATAGCTAGAAACTGATGACAACTGTATATTTGATCACGAAGCTTTCTAGAAAGATGGTAGCTTCTTCCTAAGAGAGGCTGAAATTAGACTGCCAAAACACTTGAAGAGTGGGTTTTGGCCCATTTTCTAAAATGCTCAGATTATAATTTCGCTTGGAGATGCTGCTACTTATGATCTGTGACCAAAGGAAAATTATCAAAAAAGTAAATAGAAGCTGTTTCTGCCGTGCAGGGATTGAAAAAAAATAAATGGTGCACATAGTGGTTGGAAAACTCTTAACTTCGGTTACATTAGCTCAAAAACACACGCACAGAAAAAATCTGTCCAAGTTTTAATGCTCTCTGTCATCCAGCATTCATGATGCCCCATATCTCCTCAGAAATGTGTTAATTCAGTTACTCTGGCAGGGATTGAAAGCCTACAAAGCTGCAAATTTCTTGCTATGATAATTTTGTACAGAAAGCATATGAAGGAAGAGTTAATGTTTAAGGCACCTAAATATGGCACTTGACAACTATTTTCCTTATTGTCTTACCTGAAAAACTCCTAATTCATATTGTTACTCCTGCTTAAAAGTTTTGGTTGTAAGGTTTATGCCAATCACTCAGAGTTTTGTCTTTTCAGTCTCTCAGAAAAAAAATCTCTTCCCTTTTTTCTATCTCCGAATGACTGGAATAGGTGGGTTATGAGTTGATAAAGCTGAGATTGTTCACCTCTGGGATTTGCTTATATGGGTAGCCGTGCTCTGTGATGGTTAATGTTTCTTGGTTCTTGTCTAAACTAGGAAAAAAGGTGTGGGTATTAATTAGCTAACACGTGCTAAGCAGCTCAGCAAGTTTTAAAGGCATCGTGCTAAACTTATAAAACTTGTCTGTGCTAGCTAGTATGTTCTAATACACACACCTTTTTATTCTAGTCCAGATAAGACCTTAAGACCGTGGTTCTCAACCTATTTACCATTGTGGGCCACATATGCAGCTCTCTGTGTTATGTGGGCCTCATCCACACAATATATATATACTTCCTGTATGACCCTGAGCATGTCACATGGGCCGCAGCTGTGTGCTGATTGGGCCGTGGGTTGAGAACTACTGCCGTAAGAGTATGTATTCACAGCACATGAAGCTTAGACTCTGAATCAGGTTTAAGCCCAAACCCCTTTCAGTCCACACAGAAATTAGTCTGACTAGGCCAGGAACTCTTCTGGACTTGGGCCAGTGTCTGAAGACCAAGTACTGCAGATTCAAGGATGTCAAGGGAACCTTTTGGAAACTCCCTGTCTTCCTGCCTCTTTTATGAGAAATTCATCCGGGTACTGGGAACTGTAGTGTGCACTGAGCACACAATGGTGCATGACTGTGCTGAGTGGGGATGGTGCCCCTATAACCCCCCCAATCAGAGGCACCGCTGGACGAGAGCTGGATGAATGGCAAGAAGTGACCCTGGTGCTGAGGCCGGTAACTGAAGAGGCTATGCCACTGGAATAGATACAGCATATCCTGGGTCCTTACTCAGAGGAGCTGTTTGGGGACAGCCCTTGGGAGCAGTGCACTCTAGAATTGGCATCAGAGCAAACGCCGAAGCCAGACCCTGGTAAGTTTCTGCCGCCATGTCCATTAACATACGGAAGGGAGGAATGTCTATTACGTTATGAATACCAGCCAGGGTCTGGACGTGCTTCTGTTCATGGCAGAGCCCACGCCATTCCCTTAGCACCCCCCGCTTTCCTCCCACCACCACTTGGGATTCAAAATGGATACCGTAAAATGAGGAAGAAAGTTAAGCGGTTATCATAAAATTCTTACTAGTTAATGGCTGTTATAAGGATGGATTGGGGCCCCACAATTAACCTTACATACTCTTCCCCTCTAATACAGTGCACCTTATAAATTAGCCATGCCCATACTGTTCTGTAAACTGAGTCCCCCAAAAAGCTGGCTATTATGAGTCCAAACAAAACGACAATGTGTAATTTGGTCCATGGCTTTCAGTGCTGCTCTGGAGGAGATTTTCAATGGCCAATGTTTTTTGTGTGAATAAAATACAGTCCATTGCTGAAAAGTAACATCTTTTGACCTTGAATTAAAGTAGCCCCTTTGATAAAGTGGAAAATATAATTTTTAATGACTGGACAATGATGTGCTCTCCCACCCCCCTTTGAGACTCTTTCACCTCTGCAGGGCAAATACACGGCACTAGGAGCCTGGGGGAGTGGGCGGGCAAGCAGAAAATCTGAGATGAGCTGGTGGGAGAGATTCTAGATAGAATGAATCAGCAGATAGAGTTCCAGAAGTGCCCAATGAAATATCAGAAGGATAAGGATGAGAGAAGAGTGGAAAGAGAGAGACGCTGCACAGCGTGAGCAGGGATTGGCAGAGAGATTCATGGAGCATGCCTGCAGGTTGAAGGAGGAAGACAGAGTGCAGCAGAAGGAGCAGTTCGAGCTATTACTTTTACTCATGGCTACGACACTGCAGGTTCTACTGCCACTGCCAGCTTTAGCCCCATGCCCTGAATTCCCTCCACACTATTGTGTCCTGCAGACTGTGTAGCAGTTCAGCAGTTGGCTGGATCATGTCACAGGCAATGAACAGTAGCACATGGAATGGGCAGATGTACCCTCTGGATTCATCCATTCAAGTCCAGTTGCAGCCCACAGGTATAAAATGCACCAGAAAGTCAAGCAGGGGACACCCAGGAATAGTTGGCCATGTCATTTGGTAACATGCACCTTTCACTGTTCTGGCACAGAACTTGGTTATTGTGTTGTATGTTTTCAGGGCAGCTGGTCTGCTTTTCTGGTTCTTATATTGGTATTTTAATACATGTATTAAATAAAGTCTTGCTACTGTAGCCTTGTGTGGAATTCAAGTTTTATTATATGTAATCTTAAGTGGCAAACGTTAATAAAGGTCATCACATGCCCATTCTCAGTAAATTTCATAAAATTTACAAACTTCAGAGTAATCCATAAATTGAACTGAAGTACCTGGCCAATATTCATAAAATGTATTACATCTCCATACATTTCATGAAAGTGTTTCCAGAATTCATATTACCAACACAATTAAAAAAGAAAAAGAAAAAAAAAATCCCACAGCTGCCTTTCACCCATACAGAGCATGACTTAAAATAACACTTCATTCCCCCTTATGCATGGCATCATGCAAACCTGGTATGTGGGGACACAAAGCATCCCTAATTTCTGTGGGACATCTGGATCCAGCACCAGTTATGACAGATACACTGGCTGTGTATGCCAGTTCAGAAATCCAGGAGTGTCCTGAGTCTACTAGAAGAGGTTTCCCCTTGTCCTCCCAGACACTGTGCAGTAACCTACCACCTTTCCGAACTTCACAGTCCTGATCATCTCTCAAATCTCTGCCACAACAACTCGCACAGTGATTTGCCAATTCTAAACTGGTTAGCCATAGACCTATAGCAGGCTGGGGTACTAGCTTCCAGATGGCTATGGTGACCTGCTTCTGGACTGGCCTGGCTGCCCTCATGTGGGTGTACTGGCACTGGAGGATGGGGCAAGCTGATTGAATATCTCCAGGAACATCTGTTTCTTCATGCGAAAGGACTGCGCTTTACTAGTCACCCCAAGTCTGTATGATGATGTGATCCCCCAATCTGTGCTGTGGCCCTGCTCCAGAAGTGCTGGTCAACATAGAGGGAATCTGTGGCTAAGGTAACAGACATGAGCAGCATCAGCTGGGTCGTGGCTGGCACGTCAGTACCCCCTTCTGAAAGGTGCCTTTGGCAGCTCAGAAACTGCCGCTGAAGTGTCCACCAGCATCTTGCAGATGCTCTGCCTGATTCGTGAACTAGGACTGGCAGCCTGAGATGGAAAAGTTTTCCCGCCAAGTCGGAATCCATGTTGATGGCTCTGACTGCTGGGAGCATGTGGACTCAAAATGGCTTGGCTGGATGTGTTGGTGGGCTAAAACCATGCAAAATACTTCCTGTCAACTTCCACAGACAGGTTCTCCCATAACCAAGCACAGAGCAGCTTCAGCTAGCCAGAGAGCTAGGAACTCTGGGATATGATGCTAAACACCCAGAGAAGCTGAAGTTCTGACTTGGGTCTGCGTAAAGCAGTTTGGATGTGCCAGCATGGTTGTAAGGTCTGGGTTTCCAATACAGTGTGGATGCCCAAGCGCAGGCTTAGAAACACCAAGTCTGCAGGCGTGGGTCACGCAGACCTGAGATTTTCTTCTAAACTTTCAACCTCTTTGCTCAGGTATGTCTGGACTGCCCTCACATTGAAGCTGTCACACTCTTGGCTTTTCCTGCTCCTAGTTCCTGACATTCAGCCCGGCTACTTATAATATATTCTGTGTTCCCAGCTCATGGAGGAATGGAGAACTGAAGTTACTAGTGTTGCTTTGGTAACCTACGTATATTAAGGCTGATATTTTGAACTTGGCAGCACTTTTGGTTCCTCGCTGTGTTCTTTCATCAAGGAATCCTTTTCACCCAGCTCAGAGAGCAGGTGGTCTCTTCAGTTTAGAATTACGGAGGAGTTGATGATCACAGCAGGGAATCAAGCTCTGCATCTGTTTTGCCGTGCTGCTTGTTCTCTGTAGGGCTTCACCTTCCACCGGCAAAAAACTGAATGGCGCCCCAGCATCAAATATATAATACATTGCATGCAAAAAATCTAGGTGAAGGTTAATTCTGTTTAATCCACACACACAGAAAACGGGCAATTAAAAAGTGAAGGAAATACAACATTAACTCATCTACATGTTGAATGCTGTATTTGAAGTCACGCTTAACAATGTAGCCAATAATTCAAGGTACATCAGTTGCGCTGAGTTCTCACTTAGATGGTGGTTGGGAAACTTGCATTTCCTGCATTTATGTTGAATTTAAAAACCTTGGCATTGTCATAATGTAGGATTTTGTGACTATTGTATTTAAGACAAAAATGGAGGAAGTTGTGATAGTGTACTTGAACATATATATTTTGTATAATTGCATAGGCTTTAAGCTGCACTGCTGTAGGAATTCAGGCAATTACATAACTAAAATTATATTTTTGAGCAGTTATACAATTAGGTTTTTAATAGCTTGTCTTAATTTTTTTTTTTAATTTAGCAAGCCAGCATTGAGAAGATTAGCAACATGAAAATGTAGATGCTTTATAATGCTGTCTTTATTTGTGCATTACCTGTGCAATACCTTCACACTTCAAGTAAAGATTTTTTTCTCTGGCCCTAATTTAATGGAGCAGATTTTGCTGCAACTAGAGTATGGGGTGAAGACAATCTTTGGGCTGAGATCTAGCACAGTGCTTTCAGCCCAAAAAGAACGTTTGAGAAAACTGTGAGATGGTTAACACTGAAATTAACAAAGTAGCAAAAATGAACTGCAACTTCAGGCTTCATTACTGTAGTGTCTGTGTCTCTCTCTCAAAATGCGAAATCACATGTTCCTTGTTTATAGCTTGTCATTGCATTGTAAATGAGTGATCTCGTTATTTTTCTTGTAGATGTTTGACTGGATCACACACAACAAAGGTCTGTTTCTGAATAGTTACACAGAGATTGGAACCAGTCACCCCCACGCTATGGAGCTGCAGACGCAGCACAATCACTTTGCCATGAACTGTATGGTAAGAAACGTTACTTGCAAAAACAGTTTATTTTGCACAGCTGTTGGATTTTATGGAAACGTTTACAGTCTCTGACCAAAATCAGGACCATGTTTCTGTGTAAATGCATAGTGAGAGAGTCTGTGCTCCAAAAAGTTTAGAATCTGAAGAAAGGTTGAGAGGGGAAATAGACATAGAGGCGATGTGACTTTACCAGACCTATGGTAGAATCCAGGTCTCCTGGCTCCAAGTCTCCCAGTATCCTGTCCATTAGACTACATGTCAGTATTGGTGAAAGTACAGCATACAGATAATGAATAGTTCTTTGGCAACTACTAGCAAGCATTTCAGTAGTGGAGTCTCAAGTATTGCTTTAGAAATTGCCAGCAACTTCAGAGAAAACGCGTAGGGCTTTAAATGAAGAATGATGCTAGATGGGCGCACAATGTGGGCAGAATTAGTTATATGAAAACCCATAAATTGACTCCAACTTATGCCTGAATACTTATAAGAAATTTCACTGTTCGATGAAAGAGCCTGTCAGCTCAGTAATCGCAATCTTCAATTTTTAAAAGGGATCATTTATCATTCTGACATAACAGAATGAAGTTGAAGTAAATGTTTTCTCATGGAATGGGCACTTACTATCTTCCAGTGTGGACAAAATGGATGTTTTTTTAGGAAAAACCTACAGATTTTTTAAAGTTTAAATTAAATACAGGTTTGTTTTTAAAATAAACCTATTTAAAATTAAACTTGGAATTAACCTATGTTAAAACCTAAACTTCTTTAAATTGAATAAAAAATAATAATTAGTACATTTTTGCCTGCCAAGTTTTAAACAAAGTCAGACCACTGAACTGATGTCGGCTACTGGCTAAGCACCTGGAACCAGAGTTTAAAGTGCTAAACCAGCTATTGACATCAGGAGCCATTTCTGCAGATACAGAGGGACTATTTTCTTGATTTCAGTTTATTCAGCTAGTTCAGTTCAATCACTAATTCAAAGCTAAGAAACCACTTGGGAGTTTGAAGATGAAAACAAGCTTTCCTGGTTTTTCGTTATAGATTAAAAAGTAGGTATGAGAGGGTGAGATCTAGTAGTTCTAAAACGTAGGTAACACATGGTGTCCAGAAACAATCCATTTGGATCACTAAGTACAGATACTTGCTTTGTTTAATAGATAGTTAATTTAAATGCCAAACATGCTTAGATAAACCGCAAAACTATTTTCTTGTGTATCCAGCACTTTTAAGATAAATTAAATAAAATGCTGTTTTGGTGTCTTTTAATTGAATTTGAATTTCCATCCAAATAGAGCTCAACACAAAATAATTAGTAAATAAGAAATGAATCATTCACTGTTTTCTAACATCATAAAAATGTAAACTTTGAGAATCTGCATAAATGTAAGTTGTTATATAATTGCTTAATCAAATGAATATAGATACACTATATCTTCCTTGTTAGCAAAGAAACCTCCGCCAGATTTAGTGGAAAGGCTATATTTAGCTGCAGGTCAACATGTTTTAATTATTACCATTCATTGCAAATCAGTCCGTTTTATCGACTGAATGAGGCAGGGGTCCTGTGGAAAAATTAGTATTTGATCATGTAATAAAAGACTATATAAGAGAGGTGGCCAAACTTACTGATCCTCTGAGTCGCATACGGCAATCTTCAGAAGTTCCAGAGCTGGGGCACCTGCCGGGGCTCCGGGCTGAAGCCCTGAGACTCCCGTCCCCATTGGGCAGAACCAGAGGTGACGCGTGAGGGGGCACATGGAGTCACGTGCCATCCCAGATTTTTGCCAGGTTTGCTGACCCTGCTTGGTCACATGATGCCTCAGGGCCCACCTCTGCACTGCAGTTGCTGGAGCCAGCAAGCTGGGAGCTGTGGCTGTGGGGAGAGGCAGTGGCAAACAGCTGGGAGCTGCAGGCGGGGGAGGGGGAGCTGCTGCCTCTCCCCAGGGAACTAACGGCTGTGGCCTCTTCCTGCAGCTCCCCGCTGTTTGCTCTCCACCAAAGCTAACACTTGGGAGCTGCAGGGAGGGGCCTCTGATGGTAAGAGGGGGTTGTGACTCAAGCTGTTGGGGGAGGGGCAAACCTTTAAATTGTACATGCTCCCCCCCTCCATCCCGCCCCGCAGGCACCAGTCCTCTCTAGCAGAAGCAACTAGCCCCACTGCCCTGCGCCAGGGCAGAAGCCCCAAGCTCCCCCTCCCCCTCTGATAGGCGGAGAATCGGGGGGGAGGCTTCGCAAGCCACATTTTAACTGTAAAAGAGCCGCATGTGGCTCATGAGCCACAGTTTGGTCACCTCTGCTATATAACTCCAATTTATGCATCTGCACAAGGGGGCCAAATTAAGATTGCACAGGCAACCTTAATTCTGGTATATCTGAACTTCTGAGTGTGTGACTTTGCAACCTTAATGTTCTTTCAACACAGTCTTTTGTGTGTGTATTTTCCTACCTTTTCAAAAAAGCAAATTCCATCATGTGAGATTATATTGACAACCATGTTATTCATCAGCAGGTTTGGAACATTTAGATTAGCGGGTCTCAGACTGTGGGTCGGGACCCCAAAGTGGGTCACAATCCTGTTTTAATGGGGTTGCCAGGACTGGCTTAGACTTGTTGGGGCCCAGGGCCAAAGCCCGAGCCCCACTGCCCGGGGCTGAAGCCAAAGCCCCAATGCTTCAGCCCGGGGCATTGGGGCTCAGGTTACAGGTCCCCTGCCTGGGGCTGAAGCCCTTGGGCTTTGGCTTTGGGAGCCCCGACCCTGGGGTGGTGGGGCTCGGGCAGCTCAGGCTTGGGTCCCCCCTCCTGGGTCATGTAGTAATTTTTATTGTCAGAAGGGGGTCATGGTGCAATGAAGTTTGAGAATCCCTAATTTAGATCCACCATGCAGACCTCTTCAGCTAATGGAGTAACTAATAGCAGCAGTGGGTTTTCCTAACAACATTAGAGAGGGACGGGATTTTTTTGCCAGTGGGTTTCAGAGAGATTTGCTGACAGCAGAGGAATGTTGGCTATTGGTTATTTTGGGTTGTATTCCAGGCTCGGTAGGCAAGTCTTCTCTAATGGCTAGCTATTTTGCCTCAGCCCAGTCCAGCCTGTCCCACTAGTGATCCCTATCCTACAGGCTCTCATCCCCTCTGAATTAGGGACAGGAGGTTTCCTCCTCCCTGTTGCTTGGGTGCCAAAGTGGTGGGGGTTGGCAGTAAGCACAGGAGAGAATCTCCCTGCTGTCAGTTCTGGTGTCACTACAGCTGGGAGCAGCAGTTGCAGGAGAAGCCCTGGGCTGGAGCACATTCAGTGCAGATTAAATCATGTGTGAATTTAGCTGCCAAACTTCACAAAGCCTATACAGTGCATGTGCAAACTGTTGTTTTTCAAATCTTACAAGTGCACCAACTTTGGATGTTTTTTCATAGGAATAGCTAGAGTGACCAGACTTAGGGGCTTGTCTTATATATGCAACTATACTCCTTCACCCCTCAAAAAAAAAAAAAAAAGGAGGGGGGGGGAATCCCAGTTTTTCACATTTGCTATCTGCTCACCCTAGGAACAGCCAAAGGCACATTCCAGACACTAGCAAGACACCTGTCACCTGAGCCTTTGCTCCAAAGCGTGGAGGTACAGAGCTTCTCAATGGAACACCTGAAAGAATTGTTTCAACATAGGCAAAACATATTTTTCTTTAATCTCACTTTGAGAAATGGCTGAAGCATTGTAGATGAAACATACTATCAAGTTCAGCCTGAACAATTAAAGTTGAGCAAAGTTAAAGGCAACTGAGAACAGAGAAAGCGTCAATCTTAATGAAGCCTATAAAAACTGCAGTCATCAGAAATGTCACATGTTTTGTAAGCAGTAAATTGACAGTCTCAATTTGAAAAAATTGTCTGTAATCATACACAGCTTACATACATTCTGTTTTAAATATTCTTATTTTTAAAAAAATTGATTGTCAGGGAGATGCAGGCTGGGGCAAGGGACAGACAAAGTAGAGGGGAGGGAGGAAAAGTGATAAAATAACTGCTAGGTATGTACAGCTTTTCTATATGCAAGAGATTTTGGAGGTGTAAGTTGTTGCTGAATTCAGTTGTAATGGCTCTGTCACCTGTAGGAGTAATCTAAATCCAACTCGGGGGGGAGGGGTGAATAGGGCTTGCAAATGTAAGTTTGTCTCATAAATGTTTTTGTCCAGAATCTGATTCATAAAAATTCTTTTTCAAGGTTAAATTTCAGAGCAAATCAGCTGCAGGTTCAACAAGACAATAGGGCCTTCAAAGAAACAAACTACTCTTTCTCCCCCCCCCCAGTAATGCCTGAAAAAACAAACTTGAACATCACTGAGTTCGTATCTGGTAATTGCTTCACTGCAGAATGAGGCATAACGTATGTTCAGCCAACGGCCTCATCCAGAAAAATGGACAGGCGTAGCTGATGCTGTACCTCCTAGTCTTCCATTAATCAGAATAAATGCTAGATGGAAGCTTGCTGCCAGAACCCAAGCTGGGTCCAGCAATAGTAAAGAAGCTGTGACCTATAGGAGTCTTTGTGGGTCCAGTGAGAGATGCTGAGGAGAGGAGCATACACAAGGAGACTGAGTGGGGCCAGCTGAATGTTTTAAGTGTGGATAAAAGAACAAAAAGCAAACGGCTATTTTAAATCTGATCTAGTTAACCTTCTGTGTAATTATGGGTATATGACCTCCAGTTCATGTGTTTAGTCTGCAGATGAATAAATTTGAAAAGTGCTGAGTCTTTTTCCTTGCAATACAAGAAATAGCACATCTGCATATATTACCCCTTTTCTGTACTCTAGTGTTGCCCCTAACTGCAGGGTAAACTATTCCAAATGATTCATCTCCAAAGATGAAAAGAACTAACTAGTCTTCAGCACACTGTATTTGGCACAAGTAAAGCACCTATCTGAACACCATTTTAAAACAAAACTATTGAACTTAGTTGTCAAATGGCCTGACACACACAACCTTGAAAAAAATGCAACCGTTGTACATCAGCTAACATTAATCTCTAATTTGATCACAGTGGGCCCTGTTTTCCCTACTTATATTAAAAATGTGCAATGGGAAACAAGGCATTTCCAAACTTTTTTTTGTTTTTTGGTGCTGCTGTTGAGCCATGTTGTCATTTCACAAAGGGACAGCCGGAGATATGGAATAAACACAGCATGAATCAAGGGAAGCCTACAGAACTGGGGGCTTGCAATCACTTGTAGATCAAATCTACCATCTCAAGACAGTCAGCCAGAGGGCCCTCCCTTTCGTGCATGTTCAGTGTCTGTTTCTGCCTTCAGCAATAGTAGCACAACTTATTGCCAGCCTGTTTACTCTGACCACTTGGGAATCATTCAAGTGTTAGAGCTTCTTTAAAGAGCATTGACTCAGTATTATCAACTTGTGAGACTTACTTGAGTTTAGCGATACTCAGCATTTTTCTTGAAGCCCTAAGAGTTGATCTTCACAATGCTCCCATGTGTCCGGACCACCTTCACTCAGGGAAGCTCTGTCAGGCGCCCACCTATCTCAGCATCCCCAGTGGGGCGCTGAAAACTAATTTAAACCTTATTCGCAAAGAAAACAAAATGAAGGGGCTGCCCTCCCCCCACCCTCCTGCAGCGTGCTGACCCTTTCGACTTTCTCCCTGGAGGCCCACCTCTTACCTGAGCCACTGACTCCAGGGCTTGCTCCTTGGAGTCCTTCTCCAGTCTGGTTATTCTCCACAAGCTGGATCCTTATCCCTAGTCTGTCTCCAGGCCATCTATCTGGGATTTGGACCTATCCAGGCCCTCTCACAGTAGCTTGCTCCCCTCCTGTCTGCCACCCTCTTCCTTCAGTGCCAGTAACAGGAGACAGCCTCCCTCCTGCAGCTCTTCTCTCCAGTTGAGCTCTCCCCTGCTTTTATGGGAATCATCCAGCTCTTACACAGGGGGTCTGATAATTGACCTAGGCCCTCTGATGCCCAGCAGATCAGGATTAGCGCGGGGTAGCTGATCTGTCACAGGTGAAGCTGAGTCAGAATCCTCCTAGAGGGCTAGCCAGCCTGTAACACCCCAGCTCCTGGAGTCAAGGGACTGTGAATCTCTGCTTTGATTGATCAGAATTAAGTTTCTAGCTCTCATGTTTGAGGTGAAGAAGCTTGAAAACCACAAACCTTAAAAGCACAAAAAACAGAAGGCAAATAGAAAGAATCCAAAATGCATATGGTGGGAAAAATTGTTTGGGTCTTTAAGCCAATTTAATTATTTTGGGGGTCTGAGGATTGATTTATTTTTTCTTTTTTCAGCGCGTGGGGTCGGAAACTTTGTTTATCAATCATTGATCAGTTATGAAGACTTCAGTCCACCTTATGTGGAGGAGGAGGGAAGACGTGCTCCATGGCTATGCCCCCTCATTCCATGTGCCCCACGGGCTGCAGATGCTGGCAGGGGTGACAGAAGTAGCTGTGCAAGTGTGTGGGTGGAGGGAGGATGAGGAACATCTTGCACAGCAGTTGTTGCAGCTTCCATTACAAGACTCAGCTTTTTAAAGAGAGCTTTGTTTATGCTGGGGATCCAAACCTTTTCTTTAGGTGCCAACTACAGGCCAGCCTCCTCTTGTAGCAGCAGCATGCACTGGTCAGGCCCTTGGGAGCCCCTGCATTAGCTCAGTCACTGTGCCTCTACCCTATCCTTAAAGGGGCAGCTCCCATTTCTCTTATATAACCATTAACAAAAATATATTCAATAATAAAAATACTGAAAAAATTACTACTAAAAAAATCCCATTATAAATCTATTTCTAAAACATCTATTTTAGGAAGCTCACACTCTCATTGGCCTTTGTACATATTCTCACCGCCTCTGCTACCTGTTTTCCTGCACTTTCCATGGTTTTGCTTTCCTCAAAGCTGTGAACATGATCATATAGGCCAGTGTTAGTATTGCTTTAAAATTAAATTGGGTAAGAGAAAGCTAAAGCTGAGCTACCTTTGGCTACTGCCAGAGGCTTAGCACACTGCATGCCTGAAAATTAATGTTTGAAGGCACAGCGGTGTTTGTTGGGATTGACATAGAGTAGACAATTACAGTAAATTGTGGGTTATATCTACGCTACGTGCCACTGCTGCGGCGCTGCAGCTGGGCCATTTGTAGCACCCTAGTGCAGACGCTTCCTGCCTTGATGGAAGGGTGTTTTCCATCGATATAGTTAATCCACCTCTCTGAGAGGCGATAGGTTGACAGAAGAATTCTTCTGTAACCTAGCTGTGTCTACACTGAGGGTTAGGTCAAACTAACTGTGGCTCTCAGTGTGCAAAATTTTTCACAGCCCTGAGCCACATGGTGAGGTCAATCTAATTTTTAAGTGTACACCAGCCCTTAAACTCAGGTTTTGTTTTCCCCATAGACAATGCGAAAAGCTATACTGGCTTATCCTCTTTGCCCTGGGAGTCAACTGATCTATGACCTGCTAAAGTATATTTTAGTTAAGGAATTCTGGATTCCTGTTGTCAAAGCACGGTATCTATCGTGTGTGTGAGTGTGTGTGTGTGTGTGTGTGTGTGTGTATGTATATATATATATATATATATATACACACACACACATACATACATACACATACACTATCCTGTTTCAGAATCACTAAAATCTGTAGTAGTCAAACACTGTCAGTTTTGTTTGTGAACTGAGAGTCCTAGAACTAAGCGCCCTTAAGGATTTTTGGAAGTTTTAATCCAAAGCACAGAGGCTGCACTACAGACTCTAGTGGATCAACAGTTAACTTTGAGCAGAGCGAAGGTACTAAACAAATCTGTTTAAATCCCACCTCAGGGGCTGGTATGAACGAAAACATTAAGAAGGTCAGATGAGGTAAAAGAGTGTTTCAGAACTGAAAACCACCATGATTTTTTTTTTCCTATTAAAGATACCTTTTTCAGTCTGAAGTTTTTTACTTCTAACATTTCTTTAATTTACAAACCTGTCACCTGAGACTGATAAGCTACATCTTGAATTTTACACTCCTGTAAGATTATTTGAGGCTCCAACAAACAAGAGCGGCACTGTTAGTTTTAAACGGCAGTCTTTGTCAGATCTCTTTGACGTGCTGTGATTTTTCAAAAGGCCAAATGCTAACGCATAATTGGGATAGACACACCTAGGCGTCTCTGTAGACTTCATTATTTTTTGTATTATAGCTTCCCAGGGAGGGATTTTTGTAAAGCATTTCTAGACTAAAGAGTCCAGTTTTCTTTTCCGTAACACAACAGGGAATACTGGTTGGATACTGCAGGTAACTTAAGTAATTACTAACGAGTGACAATAAAACTGTTGACATTGCCCATTTTTCAGTTGCCTGGGCAGTGCCTAGTACAGTGGATCATTGATCCCTGATTGGAACTTCTGAATGCCATCTTGGATGAATAATTAGTAATTTACCACAAAAGAGAAGTAAGGATGCAGTGATAATAATCCTAGTGACATACACTAAGGGCTGGTCTACACTTACCGGGTAGTTCGACGGCTGGCAATTGAAGTTCCGGGTTCGATTTATCGCGTCTGGTCTAGACGCGATAAATTGAACCAGGAAGTGCTCGCCGTCGACTGCGGTACTCCAGCTCAACGAGAGGAGTACCGCGGAGTCGACGGGGAGCCTGCCTGCCGCGTGTGGACCGCGTCTGAACCGCGGTAAGTTCGAAGTAAGGTATGTCGAATTCAGCTACGTTATTCACGTAGCTGAATTTGCGTACCTTACTTCGACTTGGGGGGTAAGTGTAGACCAAGCCTAAGAGACATCCTTAAAAATATCATACCAAATGTGCACCCCCTATATGCAGAATAGCAGTTCCTGTTTCAGAACCTGTTTGCTAAAGCAGCATTTTATAAAAGGCTTTGGGAATATGTGGGTTAAAATGAAACCTTTAGTGCTTTTGCCAGTTTGTTTCTATTAAGTGCTACAGAGAAGCTGAGGTAAACTGGCAGGCTGTCACCCATATTTCCCATGTATACTTGCCTTCCCTGAAATCAGCCACATGCCAAAGGATGACACATGCTGTTATAGCCGGCCTGTGCCTTAGCTTGTTTATCTGTATTTGCTGGCCTTTGCCATGTTGAGCAATAACTTTTTTTATATAGCCTGGAGGAGAAAAATTCTGGTATTTCCAGACCTTGCAGAATCTCTCTCAGGTTTTTGGAAGTTTAAAGAGCAAATGCCAGTCTATTAAAGTGCGCTCTGAGTAAAGAAGATTGTAAATGAGATGTATTTTTATACAAACTGCTGCCCTTATTGCATTATTGACTTGTTTTTTTGTTGCTGGCTTTTTTGCTGCTCTTTTGTGCTGCTCCATAGCATTCATTAGTTTTATACTTCTGCAATGCAGTGGAATAATCTGAAAAACGCTGCGAAATTGTACCTGTTTCCTCCCTCACTTCCTAAACAGTTGATTAGCATTTAGAAGCTGCAGATTCATTGCATTATTTGTCATTTAAAATGACAGATTAAACAATTATTATTTCTTAGTAAAGTTGTTGACGATCGTTGGCCTACAATTATTGCCTATTTACTTGCGGTCAGCTAATGGCACCCATCAACTAATGGGATAACTAAGAAGAAATCCCTGGATGGAGCAGTAGAAAAAGACAGCACTCGATTCAGTTCAAGAAATACCTGCTGGTTCTCTAAGGGCATCGCATTTTTATTTTGCATATAGGTGTGATAAAGATAGTTGACCATATGCTTTCACTGAATGCACCTGTCAGTCCCTCTCTATCTATCTATCCTCTATCTAGCCAAGGTTCAGTTAAGTCTTCCTATTGTAGCCAGTTAATATTTGAGGGGTTTGTCATCCTCCAGTTCTTCCTTTTTGTCATTCTTCTTTCTCTGATCTGAATTGCTGCTGCTTTCTGTCACAGGAACCAGTTTCTAGGTACTGAGATTTAAATCTTTAGTAGATGTCTCAAATGGTGGCGGGTGCTGTAATGGGGAAAAAATAAAGTACTGGGTGAGACTACTGTTCATCTGTGTTCTGGCAGTGTGCACTTGCACACTTTATAGTACCTTTCATGCTAAAGCTTCAGAGAACAAAGTAGTGTAAACACAGTGATAAGGAATATTTCTTTGACACCCACAGATGAGCCATTCACCCTGGAAGCCTTAGATTTGGTTACCTATATCATTGCTGTGGCTTCTGTAATTACTCACATTTATGGTGGTAAAAATTTCAGTCCTTCAAGCCCAGCTGATGCCATAAGACTAGCTGACTTCTTATTGTGGAGGGTTATATAGGTTAGATATACACTTCATATAGTAGTAGAATATTTCCTTCATTCTTTTCAGTTTCTCAGTATGGAGAAAGGGAAGGGATTTTCAGTTTTCACGATACTTAACATAATTTTCCATTACTCAGCCAAGCCCCCTTGTCAGGCCTTTTAACAGGCTTTTCATCATATAGCCCACACATGCCAGATAATCAAATTGAACTTACTTCAATAAGATTGTTCAGATAACAGATAGTTATCCTGTGCTTCTCCAATCATATATACTGCTGCTTCAAAGAGGAAGAGACAAAGCCAGGTTAGATTTTGGTTTGTTATAAACTTAGTGGGAAGTACTTTATTTCCAGATCTGATGCATTGTGATTTCAGTTAGCAAAGTTATCGAATCACAGAGTATTAGAGAGTGCTATCTTTTTTCCACACTGATCTGTGATGATTTTCAAAAAGCGCAGAAGGCCAGAAAGTGGAACTCACCTGGGCAGAATACAGAGAACCTGGTGCTTTTAAAAAAGTTCTCCTCCTCACTCTGCTCTGTGTGTATTAGTGCTTGCTGGGATTTCTTCAGGTAGTTTTTACTACAGGTGTAATGGTTCTCGGGGCACCTAGGACTGAGAGTCACCTTATTACCCCCTGCCTCTTATGAGAGGGAGTCTTTTTGGGGTAGCTGGGTGTCAGCTCAGTAACACCATGGGCCTTTTAGCCACTCAAGCACTCTCCTCTGGGCTATACCAGCCCTTACTTCACCTTGCAGGCTAACAATAGGTGCAGTCCAAGCCCTGAGTCCTTTTTGAATTGTTCCCCTGTGATATCCAGCCCCTAACACATGCTACTTGTAGAAAATCCAGATACTTAGCATGCAAAGTACCCCAGTTTACCAGTTTAATGTTAAACCTCCACTTCTGTAAACCACACAGCACTTGAAAGCACTTATGATAAAGCAAAAGCAGGCTCATTTAAGAAAGGGCAAAGATTTAATTGGAAGTGGGAGAAAGTGATGAAAGCAAATGGTTACAGTACAAAACAAAATTATAAAATGTGAACCTGGGTCTACACTTACTAATAGTTAAATTTCCTATATAATAAAGTAGGCTTTCCCCCAAAGTTCAGTCCATTGCAGACCTAGCTGGTTTCACAAAAACCCGGATCCAAACGGTCACTCCTTAAGGGGTTTCCTCAGTGAATGGATACGGTGTCTTTCCCTACACACTGTTTTACTGAAATAATCTTTTGTCTTTATTCATAGCCAGGGTGATCTCCTCCTGCTATAATGTTCCTTTTCACCTCCAAGTGGTTTCTGTCGTTGGCAGTTGTCTCTGATAGTTTTCCATTGAATGTTCTGGGATGTGGCAAGGGTAAACAAGAGAACCTTGCATTACCTTGCCAGCTGACGGGGGAGGGGAGAAAGAAGACTCTCTCTTGCTTGAATGGGTCATCATTGAAACACATTACCTCCTGGTGACTAATTTCTATTTCAAGTGCATAAGCATTCTTTCAATATAAATACATTATTCCTTAAATATTACCCATACGTATATCTTGCAATGATTATAAATCTTGATATGTTATGATAAGTTTCTGTAGATAACTTGCATGTTATTCTTGATGAATAAATATTGATCAGATGTCTGGTGTAGTGAGTTTGTCAGGTCTGAGGTAAGAGCTGTTTGCAAAGAATGGGGACCTTTTGCCAAGGAACTTCTGTGTCACATGCCAAATCTTCATCCAAATTTGATGAGGTAGTCCCATTATTTTTCAATGTTGCGAGGAGAAAAGTAAACCAAGAGCACTTGCTACAGATAACTTTATAGTAGCTTCTCAGATTGGCCCAGAAAAAAGAGTGACTGTGTGAAAACAAATATCCTTTGATGGTTAGGTAAAGATTTTCAGCTTCCGGTATTTTCTAGAAACTGAAATACGTGGTTTCTTCAGATGCATGATCTTACTTTTTGTCTGCCCAGAGTTTAGGTGTTGAGTGTTTAGGGTCAGAATAAGAATGTAATTGTGAGATGAATGCAGTGATGCCTATGGATGCCTAAGATTGCCCAGGTATTAACACTTCAGAGCAGTGGTTTTCAACCTTTTTTCATTTGTGGACCCTTAAAAATTTCAAATGGAGGTGCAGACCCCTTTGGAAATCTTAGACATAGTCAGTGGACCCCCAGGGGTCTGCGGACCACAGGTTGAAAACCAGTGCTTTAGAGTATCATTTTCAATTTTTTGGAAGTTAGACAGTCTTTTACTCCTCTGGCTGGAGTTCAGTGGTTAAGTCGGGAAGTAATTTTTTTCAGAAAGTATGTGCAAAAAACAGTTCAATTATTGCCAAATACTGAAGAGGACTTCTGCTGCTGTAACTTTCTGTGACCTTGAACGTCTGTAATGCCTCAATGAGTGGAGGTAAAAACTTGAAATTTTGGGGGGAGAGAGGGTCCCTAGGTCATGGTGATCTGGGAACATGAACATGCTGTTTAAAACAAGTGATTACCAGTCACTTATAATTTCCTAATAGTTAACTATTTGAATGCCTTCATTTCTCCATTAGTGAAATAGAGTTACTATACAAGCCCTCTGTGAGGTAAGATAAAGCTTGTCTGTTTGCTTTTATTAGGGTCTTTGTGAAGTACTAGGTGTTTCTTTGACCACAGTATTGTCATTCATTATGAGTCAGAAACACAAATTTACAACAGCTGAGAATCTCCATTGTTGTCATCCGAGCAAGACTTCTTTACACCAACGGAGGATCTACCCCCAAATATGTACTTTTAGTATATGTAAAACTACGTTATTCAGTAAACATTGCTTATCACTTTTTACAGATCTTTCATGGATCTATCCTTGTGAGGTTATTAATTGTATTTCCTGACCACATTCTGCCTTTGTCATCCTTTCTCCACAGAATGTGTATGTAAACATAAACCGCATCATGTCAGTAGCAAATCGTTTGGTTGAGTCTGGCCATTATGCTTCACAGCAGATTAAACAGATTGCTAGTCAGTTGGAGCAAGAGTGGAAGGCATTTGCTGCAGCCTTGGATGAACGAAGCACCTTACTGGATATGTCCTCCATCTTCCACCAGAAAACGGAACAGGTCAGTAATTGGGACACAGCCAACGAAAGCTAACAAGCTAAAAGTATAAACCAAATTACCTGATTTGGCCATGAAACCAGGTTAAAAAACAAATCCAGAAAGCGAGTTAGCTCCATTCTGGATGGGGCTTAAAAGGAAGCAGAGGCTACAGGTAGAAGACTTGATCTCTGTTCAGCTCTACAGTAGTATGGAACTTCATCATCACTTTTAAACAAAGGCTTGTTCTCCCTGACTCAAGACTGCCTGGGTTTTAAGTCACTGCTCCTTGTGTTCTATACACGAGGCTCCTTAGAAAACCAATACAGTGTAGAAATTAGAAAGCAAAAGGATGTAGGAATTTAATGATTTGAACGTAGAGCTTAACCTGGGGCAAGCTTTTGAGATGATGAAGAAAGTAAAAAATTAGTATGAATATAAAGGTCTTTTTACCCAATCATTTGGCCAGTAATTCCTTGCTTTTTGCCTCACACAATGAATGATGATAGTGTTTGTGAATATCAGTCCCAGAATGGTTCAATATTTAAGCAGCATTTCAGGAAACACCTATTGAGTAGTAAACCTAACTCACTGGGAAATTAGGGGAAGTAAAGTATTTAATCTGGGTTTGGAGTTGGGTGGGGGATGTTTACTCAGTGTCCCATAAGAGTACACTTAACTTCCATTGGCATTACATATCCCTGTTCCTGGCTCTAGGCCCCCATACAACTTAAAATACCAGTCATAAGCCATGTGAATTAATCTGACCCAGGAAGAAGTAGGCCTAAATATTTCACATTGCCAGGTTAATTGTCTTGATGACTAGAGCATGTTTTTCCCTTCAGGGAATTAGTTGCAGCCTAGTTGGCAGATGCATGCTGTTGAGTCTCCCGTCAATATTCCGTTTCCTTGTTGGTGTGTTTTGTTAGCTGCTGCTGGTGTTTTTATTGATAGGGAGCACTAGGCTTGTTGAGCTAGGTAAGAAGTAGTGTGTTAAGTATAGTCCCTGTAGCTATTCCTCAGTTTTCTCTTGCGACATGCCAAACTGAGTTCCAGAAAAATTGCCATTTGCTCATAACTGATTTAAGTAGCCTTTTGGGAATAAGATCATTTGGCCACAAAAATTTAAGAAGCAGTCTAATTACTAATTGTTTTAAGGTGAATTTTTGCATGTTTACTAAGAGGAGATGCTAGATTCTTAAAACCAAATTGTTTGAGAATGTGAATCCTTTAATTGACAGGCAACCCTACAGTGCTTTCAGCATGCTAATGATGATGCTTTGGTCTAGGGAAGCAAGTAGCTGATCTTAGTCCATTTATGGTAAATAGGTGTCCTTATTACAAGTACAGCTGTTGCTAAGAGAGACCTTTTTTGGCAGTCTCAACAGTGAGGCCACAGAAGGGCGAGTCATAAAGAATAAACTGTTTTCATGCATCTATAGATGTGGTCATTCTAGGTCAGTTTGAGATACTTGATGGGGACAGTGTGGGACTTTACCCAGTGTCTGTGCTGTATTTGTTCCCTGGCTAACTTAGATTTGCATTGCTACAGTTGCCAGTCTGACACCTTTGAGAAGCACCATATGCAAAAACATAATTACATGTTGGTGTGCCTCCTGACCAAAGTGGAGTGGGGTTTTTTTTTTTAAAAAATGAACTGCATCAGTGTCTGAAATTAGGAATGTATTCCAGTTCACAGAAAGGTTGTTTTGTACCTGGCAGTTAACTGACAAGCTATGACTGACCGTGTCCAAGCCATTTTGGGAAGTTACTACGTGCTTCAGTACAAAGTATACAGAAATGTGAATTGGTGAGAGAGAAGTAAAATAAATTAAAGGAAAGAACACGGTTTGCAGTCTGCTGGGATTAATTAAATTAGTTTCTTTAATTGCTCCTTCTGCTGTGTTCATTTGACAATTAGCTGTAATGGATTCTAATACTCTCTCCATAGGAAAACTGGCTGTGATTTATCAGCTATCTGATTAGCGATAGGGGATGAAAGTTGAGGTGGGGAAGAAACCGGGTGAGAAAGGAATGGTTTGCAACAGCCAGAGACTACAAATGGTTGCCTTTAAACTGTAATTTGCATTTAGGACTTTCTGTTTACATGCAAATAGCTTTAGGTCTTTAATTATTTTAGTGCTTCCATATATGCTTATCTACTTCCCAGATGCAGCACACTTAACTGAGAAGAATACCTCTTGTTTAAGTTGCATCTCCCCTCTATGCTCACTGTTGTAGTGGATAGCATAATACATTGGGTTTCAACCTTTTTTTCTTCTTCGAGTGATTGCTCATGTGCATTCCACAATAGGTGTGCGTGCTCGCCATGTGCAGCAGTGCTGGAAGTTTTTCCCCTAGCAGTACCCGTAGGGGAGCGCCCCTAGCGACCCCTGGAGTGGCGCCGCCATGGGGCAGTATAAGGGGCGCTGCGCGCTCCCCTCACCCTCAGTTCCTTCTTGCCACCAGTGAAGGTGCTTCGGAGCTGCTGTGCTCCAGCTCTCTGCTGTAGCTTTCCCTGTTTGGACTGTCATTTAGTTCGTAGATTAGTACCTGTAGTTTAAATTTAAAAAAAAAAAAAAGAGAGAAAGTTATATAGATAGAGTAGAGAAGTGCGCCCGGGTTGGGGCATGCCCCGGGCTTTAAGTTGTGCGACACTTGTAAATGGCCTATGCCCGTAAGTGATCCGCACACTAGCTGTTTACGCTGTCTTGGGGAAACCCACCTCAGCGACTGCTGCAAGATTTGCAGAACATTTAAGCCTCGGATCAAGAAGGAGCGGGACATACGGCTCCGAGCCATATTGATGAAGTCGGCCCTGACCCCGACACTGCTATGCCGCTCCGAGTCAGCATCGAGCACCATGGCATCGGTGCGCGGTGACCCAGCGGTGCCCTCCACCAGCCGGCACCGCTCCCCATCCACGGGACACTCTAAGAAGATGAAGAAGCGATCTTCTCTGTCAAGGCACCAGGGCAAGGCTGGGGGCGAGACTAGACCCACATTGGGCAGCTCTCGATCCCTTCGACCTCATGGCCGCCGACTCAAGTTGAGTGGAGTAGCCCAGCCCACTCTGAGCCGGCCTCCCCGGATGCCAGTGGCCACATATTGGTGCCCTCCACACCGGAGGCCCTGCAGGCGGCTCAAGATGTAATGTCAGTTCCGGCTGCATCGACCCCAGGGTCTCCCCGGTCCAGAGGCAAGCCGGCGCTCGGACTGCCACAGTCGCCACCCGGGTGGTACTGCTCACGGTCAAGGGAAGGTTCCCGATGCCGTTCTCCGCAAGTGACCGCCACACTCACAGCCCTCACCAGTCCCCGTTGACCCCCACCAGATTGGCTGGGTGCCGAGCAGCAGAGAATCCAGGCACCGCTTTGCATCGAGGGAGCGCAGGCCTTGAGATCAGAGCGTGCCACGCTGGGTCTGGGATAGACAGCACGAGAGGTCGCCAACTCCAAGAAGCCACCATAGCCCCTTGCGATACCGACGTCGATGCCACTCACACTCTCCGTCCCGGTCGAGGTCCTTAGCATGGCACCGCTCCTGCAGCCCCAAGCGTAGATCGCTGGCAACCGGCCGTCGCGGATCCACCCGACTGAACCGTTCGCAGAGTAGCTGTTACAGACAGTACTCCCGCTCCTCTACACCGAACTCAGGGTCTCGAGCCTGGCACCATTCACGAAGCCATTATTCGTCTCCATCCCGGGATAGCGGCTGTTCGTATGCCAGCCTGGCCTCCCCTCGGAGCCGACAGTCGGCGGACCGGGCATGTCTGGCGGGGCAGCCCGCTCTGACGATGCCACAGCAAGTGCAGTGGCACCAGGCTCCCTGGACAGCGCCCTGGTACCAATAGACCCCATGGACGCTGATGCAGCCTGTGGTGGTGGCTCGCTCGGTGGCCGGGGCCTCAGAAAGACCGTTGGCCTCCCTCTCTCAGCCCTCCAGGAAGGGGGGTCAGTGGAGCACTCTTCCCCAGCCCCGCGCTCAGAAGGGGACCAAGCGCTGGGTTCTGCGGCACCGATGGGGATGCAGAGCACCGCGCCCCCATCCTCACCCTCCCCTGATAAGGCAATCACAGCGCCTCCTCCTCCTGTTCCCCAGGAAGACACAAAAGCCCACCAAGAGGTCTTGAAAAGGGTGGCTTCGAGCCTCAGTCTACAGGCTGAAGAGGTGGAGGAGCCTTTGGACTACCTCTTTGATGTCCTCTTGGCCACAGCGCCAGCCAGGGTGGCCCTCCCTCTCCACGAAGGGGTGGTGAAGATCTCCAATGCCCTGTGGCAGACCCCGTCTTCCCTGCCCCCCCCATATCTAAGAGGGCAGAGCGGAAGTATTTCGTGCCCACCAAGGAGCACGGATATCTATACATCCACCCCGCCCCCAACTCCCTAGTGGTCGAGGCGGTCAACCACAAGGAGCATCAGGGCCAACTCGCTCCCACCCCTAAGAATAAGGACTCAAGGAGACTAGACTTGTTTGGTAGAAAGCTTTATTCTTCCTCGAGCTTCCAATTGAGGGTGGCAAACCACCAAATCCTGCTGGGCAGATACGACTTTAACTTTTATGGGGCTCAATGCCAAAGTTCATGGACTCCCTCTAGGAGCATGATAGGAAGGAGTATAAGGCCCTGGTGGGGGAGGGCACAGCTGCCACCAGAGCAGCCCTTCAGGCAGGCTTGGACAGTGTCCATGAGGAGGGTGTTGTGGCTCCTCTTCTCCAGGTTGTCCAGCGAGGCACAGAGCTCCCGCAGGACCTCCCCTTCGATGACAAAGCCCTGTTCGCTGGGCAAACAGACATGAAATTACACGTTCTCAAGGACTCTTGCACAACCTTAAAGACTCTTGGTCTCTATGTCCCGGCCCCAGCCAGGACCAAGTTCAAGCCTCAGGAGGCACCCAACCAGGCCACCCACTCCAGATACGACCCTCCTTATAAAAAATCTTGGAACTATAAGAAACGCCCACAGTGGCAGTCTCGGCCTGCGCCCCAGCCTGGCCCCTCTAAGGCCAAGCAGGCGGGTAAGCGCCATTTTTGATGGGACGCCCGGGGATGACTTACCAGTCTGCACCAGGGATCCGCCTAACCTACCCTTCTCCAACCGTCTATGTTCTTTCCTCCCGGAGTGGTCGCGACTGACCTTGGACCGTTGGGTCCTCAACACCATTTCCCGGGGCTATACCCTCCAGTTACTCTCTACCCCACCTACCCATCCTCCCTTCCTGTCCCTCTTCAGGGACCCCTCTCAGGAGACCCTACTCGAGCAGGAGGTGAGGCGGCTCCTTCACCTAGGAGCGGTGGAGGTATTGCCTGCAGAGTTCAGATACAAAGGGTACTACTCCCGCTATTTCCTTATCCCGAAGGCCAAAGGGGGCCTCAGGCCCATCCTGGACCTGCGAGGCCTAAACCAGTACATGGTAAAACTCAAGTTCCGCATGGGCTCCCTGGCCTACATCATTCCCTCCCTGGAGACTGGAACGCCGCCCTCAATCTCCAAGATCCGTACTTCCATGTTCACATATTTGAGGGCCACAGGCGTTTCCTCCGCTTCACGGTAGGATAGGAACACTATCAGTTCACCATCCTCCCATTTGGCCTCTCGACGGCACCCAGAGTCTTCACAAAGTGTATGTCTGTGGTGGCGGCCTACTTCAGGCGTCGGGGAGGGGGGTGAGGTGCAGATCTTCCCCTATCTCGAAGACTGGCTGGTCAAAGGCGGCTCCAGATCACAGGTACAGGAACACACATCACTCCTCCTGTCCACATGTACCACGCTGGGGCTGCTGGTAAACAACACCAGATCCACGTTGGTACTGATACAACATATAGAGTTCATTGGCGTGATTCTCGACGTGACATCGGCCAGAGCTTCCCTCCTGCCAGACAGGTTCGAAACCTTGAGGGAGCTCATCCAGGTGATCACAAGGTTTCCCGTGATAATTGCCAGGGCGTGCCTCCAACTCCTGGGTCACATGACAGCGTGCGCATACATAGCCAACACAAGTCGTGACCAGACAGAACTGCTGGTGCCCTTGGTTCTGCTCCAGGAGGGGCCTGGGCAAGGGTGCGATTTCGGCAGGGCTGTACTTCATCCCGAGAGTCTGTGAACTCCTACCCACCTCCAACAGATATAGCTTGGAATCACCTATTGTGGAATGCACATGAGCAATCACTCAAAGAAGAAAAGACAGTTACTTTTTCCGTAACTGGTGTTCTTCGAGATGTGTTGCTCATGTCCATTCCACATCCCGCCTTCCTTCCCCACTGTCGGAGTTGTCTGGCAAGAAGGAACTGAGGGTGGGGGGAGCGCGCGACTCCCCTTATACCGCATCATAGTGGTGCCACTCCAGGGGTCGTGGGGGGTGCTCCCCCCTACGGGTACTGCTAGGGGAAAAACTTCCGGCACCAGTGCACGTAGCGAGCACGCACACCTATTGTGGAATGGACATGAGCAACACATCTCGAAGAACACCAGTTACGGAAAAGGTAACTGTCTTTTCATTTGCAGAACCCTAAAAACATTTCAAATGGCAGTGTAGACCCCTTTGGAAATCTTAGACAGAGTCCACGGATCACAGGTTGAAAACCACTGGCATAATAGGTTTAGTTGCCTTTGGTGTATGTGATGTGGCATGTGTCTCGTGCTTTTATCTTTTTTGGTTAGCTGAAAAATCAAGAAACGGTGTGAGTGAAAGTAAGCTCCAGAAATGAGAAGTGTAGTTAGCAGTTGAGTTCACTTCGAAGGTTGCTGTGTTCATGTGTAGCGCTCCAGAGCATGCTGTAGTACTAAGAACATGGACTCAATCAGATTGTTTAAAGACTGTTGGTTGTATTATGGAAACTATTTGACTTGTGAACTCACATATTCACTTACATTAGATGGTTTTCATCAAATAACACTTCTTTTAAAGGTCCTCCACACCCCAAATAGTTTTGCACACTCCTATGTATGAATGTCTGTAATGAGTTTTACTTACTGATAGTGTCTTACCATATGTACATCTGGGAATGACACAATGTGGTTTTTCAATTCCTAGTACATGAACAACGTGGATTCATGGTGTAAGGCCTGTGGTGAGGTAGAACTTCCTTCTGAACTACAAGATTTAGAAGATGCCATTCATCATCATCAAGGAATATATGAGCATATCAGTCTGGCTTACTCAGAGGTAGGCAGTTTATTTATTCCATTAGGCTGCTGACTTATTTACAGTATGTTTAAATAAAATTATGGTTACATCACCAACTGACAAAAGCCAGAAAACTATCTGCTAGGTTTGGCACTATGCCTTGAAGTATTACACAGAAGGGCAGAGTGTTAGTCTTAACTTTGAATTCTGGCTTTTGCTGGTCTATTTTTCAAACTCAGACTTGGTTTCTGGCTTTTGCTCTTGTGGGAAGAACTTTAAACTGTCTAACTGGGATACCATAATGCTTCCCCTGCAGGCTGCCTGGCAATGTATAAAGTGGTGAATTTTTTCCATTGTGTATTACTTAATGCCGTTAAAAGATGTTCACATGTATTATGATACTGTCATTAAAATATGTTTTTAAGTGCACAGCAAATGTGAAATTCCTTTGGAAAAGCACTGAATTAGGAGTCAGCACTTAAATACGTGTTTTTAAAACTTTCTATTTATTGCAAAAAGATAAAGTGGATTGGAGTAAGGATTGCATTATTCGTTTGGCAAACTAAAATCAGATACCTTTTTCTGCCAGCAGTAAAAAAGGATCTAAAACTAGCCAGTGTACACACACATTCAGGATTTATAATATTTTAACATGTTCAACATCACTGTTAGTTTTCAAAAAGTCATAAAATCCTGGCTTTCAGATTTACAACCACAAGGTTGCACTTCTAAGCTAGAGGATGTATTTACAGCTGAGTTACCAACTCTAGGAAACAATTTATTTTGAAAAATGCTGACAGAACACCAATACAGCACAAAAAAATAACATCCATCATGAAGTGTTTCTGGTGTGCTTTAAATATTTCAGGGTCCCAAAGGGGCAGGAACTCAAATGGGAGTTGGCTTCCCTTTATAACTAAAATGTCCTGTATTAACCATTTTTCTGTTCAGTCTTTCTCACTCCATCTCCTTTAGTGTCAATGTGTATTATGTGCTTCTGGAGAACTTTTTTTTTTTTTTTTTTTTTTTGAAGGAGCTTGGGTGAGGTGTTACAAAAGTGAATGAATTGAGGATACTGATGATAAAAGGAATTTTTTAAAAATACTACTTTCAAGAACAAAAATTCTCATTTAGTGTAGAACTCAAACACTACAAAACTCTGCCTAATGCTGGTGATGGTTTAGTTTTACTGTCTGAATGAAATGCAGAAATTAAGCAACATAAGATGAAAAGTAATTACAAGTTAATTATGTGATATTAATGATTGTCTCATTTTAAATGTGGGGCCAAGATTCTTTTATTTATATCCGATACTTCCCTTTGGACTTGGCTGAATTGAACGGGGTTCACAAGTTCTCTTTCTTTGTGTAAAACATACCTTGATTTCCCTGTTTTGTGCTGAAAGACTCCTTGGAGGAAAGGAGAATGGTTGAGGTTGTTACTTACGACAAACCTGAGCATTTGATAGAAGTTTTAGTGTGTTTAAGACTTAGTTTCTTTAGTTTTTAACACCTGGCCTCCCAAGAAAAGAAACTTCCTTTGAAATGTTTAAAAACCCGATTCCTTCAAGCTCTTTCAGTCATACAGTGGATCCTCGTTTTAAAAAGAAAAAAAAAGGAAAAAAAAGAGAGTGAAACCCTAGACTCAGTATTCCTGCTAACTCAAATGAAAGCACTTTATGGTGTAGGATAGGGCAACAGGGCGAATTGTGAAATGATATTCATACATGTAAAGAGCAATAAAGTCTTGAAGCAAAACAAAATTAGTTTTTCTTCTTGAGTTAATTATGAAACATTGCAAGTAAATGAAACTTCACTTGAACATCTTATTCCTTGCTAACCAAAGCAGTGGCAAAATTGAATAGTCTGTCATTTTAGTCTTTTGGTGCTATCGTACCTGATGGCGATGAGTAGGAAAAATGAATTAGACTATATATCCTTTGTAGGCAAGACTTTACTCAGGCAAAATATGTGGAATTTTTGCCTGAGACCGGAAGTTGAAATCCTATGTTTTCAACTTGAGTACAGCTAGGTACCTTTACAGAATCCCTTGAAATAAATGAGGCGAGACTTCATCACAACAGCAATTCCCGCCTCAATGTGATGAAGAACTGACAGTACCTGGAATGCAGAACCAATACCTGGATGCAGAATGTTCACACATGATCAGTGTGGCGATGCCATGGTACCATCAAGAGCTTGTTACTCAACAGAAAGAGTTCAGCTTTACCTTCCTTTAACACAGATGTCAATCCAGTAGTTGTTAATGGGTGATGTATATGTATGTGAGAACCTTGAGTTTTAGGTTATGTCTACACTGCACTTTTGTTGGTAAAACTTTTGTCGGTCGGGGTGTGAAAAATACCACACCCATGACCGACAAAAGTTTTACCGGAGAAAGAGCCGGTGTGGACAGTGCTTTGTTGGCGGGAGATGCTTTCCCGCCGACAAAGCTACCGCCCCTGATTGGGGGTGGTTTTATTGTAAAGAGCAGCTACACTGCGTACCTTTCAGTGGCACTGCTGTAACGGCACAACCGTGCCACTATAAGGTGCGTAGTGTAGAGACAGCCTTAGTGTACTAAATGATAATCTGTTAATTTACCTTTTAAAAAAACAATAAAATAACTGGATTATAGCATATACTTCAGTCACTTTAGGATGAATGAATTATGGGAAGAGGGGGAAATATATTAATTCCAGCATTTGTGATTGACCATTTTTTTAAGTATTACACTTATAATGTGTTGACAAATAGATGTACATTTTCCCTACTTTGTAACCAACTTCAAAACTAAACTTCCTTCTAAGCCTTGATTGTACCTTGCAAATTTGAGATACTAATTACAGTATCCTTTAGTAGGAAGAATCCCACAGTGTCTAATGAACATAAACTCAGATATTGGCTATACATTTGGATCATTGTATGCCCAATCACTGAAATGTAGCTATTGCTAAAACTAGAATCTTATAAAATTAACGTGGCATGCATACAGTGGATTAAAAACTGGCTAACTGATAGTCTCAACATGTGATTGTAAATGGAGAATCATCATCAAACCAGGTGTTTCCAGAGGGGTTCCGCAGGAATTGGTTCTTTGTGCAACGCTGTTTAACATTTTTATCAATGACCTGGAAGGAAACAAAGTCATCACTGATCAATTTTGCAGTTAATGTACAAATTGAGGGAGGTGTAAATAATGAAGAGGCCAGACCACTGATTCAGAATGATTGTAAACTGGGATCAAGCAAACAGTATACATTTTAATATGGCTAAATATAAATGTACATTTCTAGGAACAAAGAATGTAGGCCAGCGGTGGGCAAACTACGGCCCACGGGCCACATCTGGCCCGTGGGACTTTCCTGACTGGCTTTTGAGTTCCCGGCCGGGGAGGCTAGCCCCTGGACCCTCCCATGCTGTCCTCCCTCCCCTGCAGCCTCAGCTCGCCATGCCGCACCAGCGCTCTGGCATGCTGCTCCTACCGGGCAGCGTGGCGGGCTGCGAGCTCCTGCTGCTCTGAGCAGCATGGTAAGGGGGCGGGGAGTGTTGGATGGGGCAGAGGTTTGGGGATGGGGAACAGGGGGGGTTGGATAGGCGTGGGAGTCTTGGGGGGCCTGTCAGGGGGCAGCGGTGTGGATAGGGGTCAGGGCACTCAGGGGACAGGGAGCGGGGGGGGAGGAGGGTTGGAAAAGGGGTGGGGTCCCAGGGGGGCAGTTAGGGGCGGGGGATCCTGGGAGGGGATAATCAGGGGACAAGGAGCAGGGGGGGTTGGATGGGTTTGGGGTTTTGAGGGGGTCAGTCGGGGGCAGGAAGTGGGAGGGGGCAGATAGGGGCCGGGAGCCAGGCTGTTTGGGGAGGCACAGCCTTCCCTACCTGGCCCTCCATACAGTTTCGTTACCCTGATGTGGCCCTGGGGCCAAAAAGTTTGCCCACCCCGATGTAGGCCATACTTACAGGATTGGGAACTCTTTCCTGGGAAGCAGTGGGGATTGTAGTGGATAATCAGCTGAACATGAGCTCCTGGTGTGATCTTGTTGCCAAAAGAGCTAATGCGATCCTGGGATGCATAAATGGGAATCTTGAGTAGAAGCAAGAAGTTATTTTACCGCTGTAATTGGCGGTGGTGTGACCACTGCTGTGTCCAGTTCTGGTGCCCACAATTCAAGAAGGATGTTGATAAATTTCCAAGGGTTCAGAGAAAAGCTACAAGAATGATGAAAGGATTAGAAAACATGCCTTCTAGTGACAAATAAATTGAACTCCTTTAGTCTAGCATAATAAAAAGAAGGTTAAGGGAGTGACTTGATCAGTCTGTAAATATCTATGTGGGGGAACAATATTTAAAAATAGGTTCTTCAGTCTAGCAGAGAGAGGTATAACACGATACAATGGCTGGAAACTGAAGCTAGACAAATTCAGAGTGGAAATAAGGAAGGCATAAATTTTTAACAATGAGAATAATTAGCCACTGGAACAATTTATCAAAGGTCCTGGTGGATTCTCTCTCACTGACACTTTTAAAATCATGATTGTATGTTTTTGTAAAAGATCTACCTGATGAATTATTTTGGGGAAGTTCTTTGGCCTGTGTTATTCAGGATGTAAGACTAGATGATCGGTGGTCCCTTTTGGCCCTGGAATCTATGAATAAGGTGGAACATATTAATTATTTATCACCTCACAGTAACTATGCACAATAGTCCGGGACAGGATGTGAAGAATACTTTCCCTTGTTACTTTACAAGGAAAAAAGTTCATAGGTCTATGGTTACCAGAATAATAAATTAGGTCAGAACACAGGGGCTAACATCCTAATTTTATGGAAAGTTTCTTGTGGACACTCTACTTTAAAAAAAAAAAAAAATCCGGGCCTTACTTTCTTGACGTACCTGCAAGAAAAAACCCAGTCTCTAACATTGTTCTGGGTCATTAATTGAGTTACTGGTTAAGAAGGAAAAGTGTCATCTACTGAATTACCAATTTTTGCTGCATATATAGATGTCCATTTTCTATCCTACTTTACTTTGTAGGATATTCATATTTTCAAATGTACTTTCTTTGGCCATATTACAATATTTTGTGTTTAAACATAACCACTCAAATAGGTAAGGCGTGTGTGTGGGAATAAAGATAAAATGCTGCCCTGTTTAATTACTGGGAAAAGAGAGAACCTCTGAAACTCTGCAAGGCTGTGGAATATTAGAAAACTCACAATAGGGAAGAACCCTGTACCATCTCTAGATTGGGTTGGATTTGAGATATTAGGTCTTAACTGTCTCTAAAGTCTGATTCTTATTGAACGAGAGATGTCTTTTTTTCTTACTTCACAATTGGAAGGCGTTCTTTTCACAATAGTACAGTTGTGGGCTGTCAGAGCACTGCACCAAATTCTTCCTACAAATGACAGCATCTTAATTGGAATTAATCTTGAAAATTAAGTTCTTAAGGACTAAAAGAATGAATATTCAACATTAATTAAAAGTAATTAATTACCTCTTTATTTGATCATTGCTGCTTTTTCTTCAGCTAGTGAGACTAAACCAAATAAGTTGCTGTGTTCTTTTGAAATTATTTTGCACTTTAATTGTTGGGTAGAATCAAGATAAAACTAATAGAATTAACCTCATACTCTGATATCAGTACTACGGGTTAAAATGTAGCAAGATTTGTCGTGTATTTCTCAACATTATGCTTCATAGAAGCACTCCGGCTCTGATAACATCTTATTCTAATGTTAAGTCACAAGTAATAGCAAACTTTGACTTAAGCATGCAAAATCAACAGAATTCAGTTAAAACCAACTTTGTCCTTAACTCACATCACTTTGACTCTTATTGACAAGTCACTAGGAAGATTAGCTTTATTGGTAGGCTACTGTTTCAGAACAGTAACTTAATGCATACAGTGGACATCATATATGTAAGTTTTCTCTGCATTATCTGTTGTAACAGCAGTGTGTTCCCATTCTGGGATTAGAAAGGTGGAGAGTGCTTGCTGCCATGTATTTAATTAATCTGTTCTGTATAATTTTGTAGTATACGTTGTTCATTAATGAGCTTTCGAACAGAAACTTAATTGTTCATCCTTCTTGCCGGTCAGGTGAGCCAAGATGGGAAGTCGTTACTTGACAAACTTCAGCGACCTTTGACTCCTGGAAGCTCTGACTCGTTAACAGCTTCTGCTAACTACTCCAAGGCAGTGCATCATGTCCTGGATGTCATCCATGAAGTACTGCACCACCAGCGACAACTGGAGAACATTTGGCAGCATCGGAAGGTCCGCCTGCACCAACGGCTTCAGCTCTGTGTTTTTCAACAGGATGTCCAACAGGTTAGTTCCAGTCTCCTGATGTTAGTGTTTGTGACCAAATACACTATTAACAAAGATGAGAAAATAATTAAAAACAAGCAATTCCGGTATAAATTAGAAAATCCAAGCCCAATGTTACCAGTCATAGGCACAGACTCAATCTAGAAGAAAATGAAAAGGTAGATGGAAATAAATTTTCTGGTATAAAGCATACTGTTGGCAAAATCCCACAGCTACAAATCTGTAGTATCTAGCAACCCACTATTCGGTATTCATTTGTGCTGTTTTTTTATGTCATATAGAACGTTTCAGCTTACAGTAATGACAGCATTGAATTATTGGTAATGGTCGAGCAGTGATGCCGTGAGGAAGCATGGAAGTTGAGATGCATAGCTTACATACATCTTAGGGAATGAGTCAGGGTTTTTTTGAGAAGTAGAACACTGATGAGAACACAAGGTTTCTCTGTCTATTTTGAAAAATAGAGGCCATCTTTAACTTTCTCCCGGATAGCCATCTATGAGAAGCAAAAGTCACTCCAGTTTAATGACTCACCTACAGGTTACCACTTACAATAATTGATGAGGATACTTGAAACTTATGTAGTGCTAAAATGCTCAAAGCACATTAGAGAGATACCCCTGTGAACATAGATTACACTTATCTCCCATTTTATGGATCAGGAAATTGAATTGAAGAGGTTGTGACTTAACCAAGGCCACGTTTGTAGCTGGTGGATCCTAGCTTGCAGTTGAGGACCTTCTAACGCTCAGCTGTGCTTAGACCACCAAGACAGTAGCTTGTTTTTTTGTTCAACAATTAAACAGTGCCCTAGAATTGACAGTCAATCCAAAAATAAATGTGCTATCAGCTGTGCCTGATTTAGACAGTACTGTGATGGATTTGCTAAGCAAGAGACTACAACTTCTATCAGCTCCTTTCTTATTCAGAATGAGGTCCATAGATCCTAGACATTGGGAGTTCTGCTCCTGTGCAGCCTTGGAGGCCGGCCAGTCCTGTTAGACAGGCAAGGGAGATGTGGCTCCACCTCGGAGAAACTGCCAGATTTGGTCTGCCTCTGCCTTTCTCCTGGGAAGAGAGTCACTGGGAAGTCTGCCTGTCTCTGTATCCTGATTCAATAGGCTGTTTTCTCTAAGTACACAACACTACAAATACCTGTCCTTGGCCTTTGGTTTAGGATCAGCACTGCAAAAGCTTACAAAACATGCATGTAGTGCTATCTGAGAGTTGCTCTGTCTACCCTCTCCTGGGTGACCTCTGTCCTGAGTCAGTCATAGATGGCAATACCCAAGTGATAAGGTTGCTGCGAAGCACGGTTTTGTGATTTGAGTCTGTTAATTCAGTCTCCGTGTGTCCCCCATCTTCTTCAAAATTCTACAATGTTCCTTACTGCAGTGGTTCTCAACCAGGGGTACTTGTATCTCTGGGAGTACACAGAGATCTTTCGGGGGTACATCACTCATCTAGATATTTGCCTAGTTTTAGTAACAGGCTACCTACACAAAAAGTACTATCAAAGTCAGTACAAACTAAAATTTCATACAGAAAATGACTTTATAGTGCTCTATATACTAAGTACTTACATTTCAATGTATTTACATTTCATTTGATTTATTTTAGAATTATATGGTAAAAATGGGAACGTAAGCAATTTTTCAGTAATGGTGTGCTGTGATACTTTTATATTTTGTATGCCTGATTTTTGTAAGCAAGAAGTCTTTAAGTGAGATGAAGCTTGGGGGGTGGGGGCACAAGACAAATCAGACTCCTGACAGGGGTACAGTAGTCTGGAAAGGTTGAGGGCGACTGACTTTATTGCATGAAAGACAGGAGACGCTGAGAAAACTTTTCAAAATAGTCAACCTTTCAATGGAGACTACCCATTGCTACACTCCTTTCTCTTCTGGGATCAGTGGTCTCCCATGTGGATATTTTTAGTGGGCTATTGCTCACATGAGGCCACTGGAGTGTCCTCTTATCCTTCTTCCAAGTATCTCTCATCTACTCCTCAGAAAAGGTCTCTCTCCCCAGGAGGATTCTCAGGTCACTCAGATGGTGGACAAGTCCAAGCAGATTGAAGTTGGGTTTTCCAATAGGAGAATGGGTCAGGACAGTTATCACCACAGATGTCCGCCTAGAGGGATGGTGTGCTTACATGGAATCAAGGACTATCCAAAGGATCTGAAACAAGAGAGCACGCACAGCATAAACTGACAAGAACTCAGGGCATTGCAATGTGGTCTCACAGCTTTGGTCCCATACTGGGACTTCCCTCATGCTGATCATGATAGACAACACCTCAGTCGTGTCATTTGTCTACAGACAAAGGGGAGCAAGGTCTACAGTGCTGCAAAAAAGAAATTCACCTTGTCGTCAACTTGGGCAGAGAACAGTTTGCAGTCTACTCCCTCCCTTCACATCAAAGGTAAAATTGAATGTTATGGCCAACTGGCTCAGCAGGCAAAGTTGGATCATCCAGAATGGTAATTGCATCCACAGGTGTTCAGTCTCCTGGTAAAGGATTTTGGTTTCCCAACAGTCGATGGGTTTGCCTACCACCTTCATCACAAGGTTTCAGGTTCTTCTTTTTCTGATGGGATCACAAAGCCAAGGCAGCAGATGCCTTGTAGTAAAGATGGCCAAAAGGAATTCAGGAGACAAGCAGCACTGGTAATTCCGATATACCCATTCTGGCCAATGATGCCTTTGTTCTCTGGTCTCTTTGACATGATTCAAAGATTTCCTATCTGCTTTCCATCCAGAACGGATATGATATTACATGGGGCCACTCATGCATCAGAATCCAGACAGTCTAGCCTAGCTACGTGGTTCTTGAACAGAGTCTCTTAAGCCGAAAAGGTTATTCAGAGAGGTAATATCCACAGTTTTAGCTTCCATAAACAAATCTTCTAATTCAGGCCATCCAATGGCCTGGCTGAGGCTCTCCCATTCATACCCAGTCTTGTCCCTACATTTGCATCATTACCACAGTTCTTGAGTTTATTCAAGATGGACTTTGGCTAGCCCTGGCAGTACAGACGCTCCAAGATCAAGTTGCTGCTTTGTCAAGCATCCTTAAGAAATTAGGCAAGTGGTGGATTTCATCTTACCCAGATAGCCAATGTTTTTCTTATGAGAGCAGCATCTCTTCTACATCCTCCTGAAGTGCCTAGAGTTCTCTTATGGGATATTACCTGGTTCCCAGTGCTGTTACAGGCCCTCCAATTTAATCACTTGTAAAGATGTCTCATTACTTTGTAACCATTAAAGTGATCGTTTTGGTAGCAATCATGTCTGTTTGCAGAGAATCTGAGTTGGGCGCTTGGTTCCTGGAACCACAGTACTGCATCTTACATAAAGCTGAAGTACTTTGAACCATCCCTGCCTTCACACTAAAGATTAACTTCAGGCTCCATAGAGCTCATGAAATTGTTCTTGCATCCTTCTGTCCAGCTCCATCTCACCCCAAAGAGAAATTATGGCATAATTTGGATGTCTGCAGAGCTCTTCAAAATATATATTCACTGCACAGCATTTGTCAGAAAGACAGACGCTTTGTGCTTTATTATCTGACGTCAAAGGGAAAACAGGCTTCCAAATCCACCATTGACAGGTGGCCGAGGTATTGTGTATGAGAAGTGTGCAAGTCAAAAAGCATAACTCCATCTTCCACTGTCAGAGCTCACAGCTGTGGCAGCTTCATGGACAAAAAAATACAACGCCTTATATGAGGAAATCTGTAAAGCAGCCACTTGGTTCATACTGTCTTCATATTCGATAGGCGGGACTGTAACGGGGTACACTCACCTCTCATGAGCGCCCTCTTGGCCAAGTGCATGTGCTTGTGCTCTCTCTCTCAGATTGGCCCTGCTCTGGGATAGAGCAATGCCCCAGGGCTCCCTCCCTGGAGACAATGTCTTCGCCCTCCTGGGCTTCCTGGCTACAGCTCTCCAGCTGGGCCACTATAGTTCAGTTCCCACTCTGGGGTGCCTCAGTGTCCAGGCCACTGTCCCTCAGTGGCTAATGGGGGAACCCAGGCCCGCCCACTACTCTGGGTCCCAGCCCCGGGACCCTGTAGGTAGCAGACATCTGCTGTGTCCCTTTAACTATATTGCACGGCTTCTCTAATTCCCTGGGCCACTTCCCCATGGCTCCGCGATGTCTTCCCCCTTATCTCAGGGCCTTGTAATAATGTTGTCCCAGCAACCAACTCATGGCTCCTTCTCGCTCTCCCCGGCTTCTGGCAGCGATGCCCTGTCCGGGGTTCTGTAGTTCTGTCAGCCAGCCACATCTCATCCACATTCCTACCTCACCAGCAAGGGACTGAAGTCTCTCTGGCCCTGCAGCTCTTCTTATATTAGCCTGATGGGTCCTGATTGGCTGTATCCCACACAGCCACTCTAGGTAGCTTGAAGGACCCTCTTCACTGCCCTTTTTTGGGGCAGGGTGTGGCAGGGCGAGGAGGCCTCCAGCAAGGGGCCTCAGAGGGTCTGGTATAACTGTATGTCCCTGTGACGGGGTATCATCTTATGTTGCCTTCATCTGAAGGGTGCTCCTCATTTTAGTATCCCAGTAACTATCAAGTAAGTGCTATTTCCTTTTGCATCTGTACATAATTGTATATAATCCTCACCCCACATCTTTCCCTCAGAGTGAATGCTGCTATGAAAATCCCAGTGTCATGGATCTGTAGCCATCATAATGAATAGGGACATTTGTCTGTGCCTGAACTGAACATTTCCTTTCTTGGAGTAATGGTCCACAGATCCACCCCACTCCAAATGGGCTGTTAATGGAGAAAAGATACAGAATTAGTAATTGGCACTCAAAATGTATTAGTTGAATTCCTTGCTCTGAAGGTGGATTGTTCTATATAATCTTAATGCTTAGTATTTCTTACTGATGAAGTGGTTAATTTTCCTAGGATATGAAGGTGTCTCAATTGGTAGTCTCTTAGAGGTGAAGTCACACTTATTCTGCCTCTGACAGGTTTGTTCTGCCTCCTAGGCTGCATAGAGCAGAAAGCCCAATGTCATGCATTTGGGGACCTCATTACTCCAAGAAAGGAAACTTTTGGGTAAGGCATGGCTACATTTTCCTATTCCCTGGGCCAGGTAAGGGTCCTGGGCCAGGAAGTGGCAGGGTTCTGTTGGGAAGCAGCAGCTGCATGGCTAGTCAGGAGCTGCAGAGAAGCCAGATGCAGAGGGGAGTCCCTAAGAATTGTGTGCAGAGCCATGTGTGGAACAGGCTGCGGCAGCTGGACATTTACAGTTGTTTGTAGGCCTATGAGGCTCTTATCTGGGGGAGCAGCAGTGGCTGGGCAGGGAACCAGTACAGAGAGGCCCCAATGAGAGAGACACCACTAAGAGACCCTGACCTGGAAATCTGCAAGCTCCTGTTTGCTTGAATAGAGACAGGACTGGGCACCACAGTACTGAGCCTGAAGAGCCCTGATGATCAGTTGGGCTGAACTGAGAGGCCCAAACAAGAGCCTGCTATTGCTCACTTGGAACTGTAACTGTTTAAGCCTTTGTACCTAGGGTACCTAATACACAGGCTTCCCTCTCCTGCCCACTCTAGTAAAGTATGATGTCACTTAGCCATGCGTCTGAGTGGTCATTGGGACCCACCAGGGCTAGCGCTTGCAAAGCCTAGCTGCTGAAATACCTACAGTGCTTGTCTCAGAGTCACGGTCCACCTGGCAGGACTAGTGGTATTTTAGGGGTTTGGTGTACTCCAGCACTGCCCAGACCCAATAAGTATAGTACCTGTAGAGGACTGAAGTTCTTAATTTGTCTGTGCAGATCTATGTGCTCATTAGCCTTAACAGAAACAATTGTAAATGGATGTAATCAAAAGCCAGTATTCCAAGATGAAGTTGGCACTGCAGTGTGGCTGCACAGCACAGGGAATAGGCATTCTGTTCTTTGGCAAGGTTGGTTGCTTCAAGGCTGGAAGGAAGTGCTGTAGTAGGAATACCACACTCGGCTTTTTTGTCTTTGGGTACTGTGCTTGGGGGTGAGAGGAGGGAAGGGTCATTGAGTATTACTCTGTAGCAACTGCCAATCGTTGTCAATCTGTAGAACAAAGTACGATTCTCATTTAATGTGTAGACACTTCTTCTGACAATTTATGAGCAGTTCACTTCAATACCATACAGTTCAGAACACACAGGGCAGGTTATTTGTTTATGGTGGCACAGTTTTAGAGCAGTTTTAGAGCAAACGGCAATGTGAAGCCAAATCTAGATCAGAAAAATTGAATCGATAAGAGATTCAGAATGAGATAAAGAAATTCACAGAAGTGTGGCTGAAGCAGACTATCTTGTTTCTGAAAAGAACTATACAGAAAGTATTGCACAGCAAAGAGACTCATTAGTCATCTTTAACCCAAATTGACAAAGAAATTAGGCCATGTTTATGCTTATAGTTTCTGTTACAAAAGAGATAGATTAAGTTTTACTGAAAGTGGATTTTAGTTGATATAAATCTGTTCATAAATCAATAGCTAGTGATTATGGGGTTAACTTGGAGATTTGGCCACACATTCCATTGTATTATGCGTACTGAGTTGCATGTTGATTAAGATTAAAAAAATGACTTGTAAATGAAATTCTCACATACACCTGCCTTTCACAAAATACTGGATATGAGCTGTTGGGAGTAAAACAAACTATGCACCTTGGATGGGTCTGGCAATGGGTGCAAAATTCAGCTGAGGCAGCAACACAATTAAAATTGGTGCTTTATATTGGTAGAAAGGGTTTTTTTGGTTTTGTCTGGGTTTTTTGCAATAGGTAGAAGACTATGATAAAGGAAAGGATCTGACCAAGAATAGTAGAGAATTAAATGCAGTAGTAAAATTTAAATGCACATTTTACAACAGATGTTCTTAAATAAGAGGTAGACATTAGCCTTATTTATATATTTATATTTATTTTATTTAAAGTTAATTTTAGTACTGTTATTACATGATTGAGGGTTCGGCTCTGGTGGCTACAGTTTCAAGCTCAATAGAGTTACCTCCGCGTGTTTTAGATCAGGGGGTCATAGGAACACATGAAACCATAGGCAACCAACATATTCAAGAACAAGGTCCACTCTCGTTTATCTATTTTATTAAAGCTGCCAACAAAATTATGAATGTCACAGCATATACAACTCCTAAATAGATCCATGCACCAGTTATAACTACAGACATACTCACATTCTCCTAGATAATGTTAGAATCTGATGCTCTCTCATGTATTGATCATCAATACGGGGATGGTCCCTGCTGGAATTCTCCCATAGGAAGCTCAATTTTCCCGCACTGGGCACCCCTTTTTATATTGTGATTCTGTCTATACGTACATTCTGCGCATGTACGTGAAAGTGCCAACCCTCTTTTTTCCTTATTGGTCTGTGTCACCTAGAAACATAAGTTACCCCAAATTCTATAGGCTGTGTATGTTCGTTCTCTTTATTCTCAGTAGCATTGATGCACCACCTGTATCCTGTGGTTAAGACACATGTTGGAAACAGATGTGCTTTTACAGCATTTTTATGATTTAAAATTAATCTTCCGGCTACATTTTCGCAATATTACGACTTGGTACCTCTTTCCCCATAATCTTAGGGCAACGGGTTATTCCTCAGTCATTTACTTATGTCAGCATTTCTTATCTCCAAGGCCTAAAATAGCTTAGCTAAAATCTTGCAGGCCTCAGCCTACAGGTCTTGCATTTCAGCCTTTTTTACTAATATCTAATACATGATTCCCTCTAAATAATGATCAGTCTTACACTTCTATAATCCTAAAAATTAACGCTATTTAACATACAATGAATATAGATATAATATGACATATTAGTTAATCCTAACATCGTACAACAAATGGATAATAAACTAAAATCATTGGCTACATCTCTTCCCCTTGACAGGGTGAGTGTTATCTCATTATCAAGTTCAGAGATCAGACAAAAGGATGAGGAATAGAGAAATGCAGGGAGGGAAAGATTTTAGTTTATGTATGAAGAGACATATCTATGCTATTTATATTGCTTACTGATGTAAGGTGGAGATCAGAAATTGCTGCTGTTCAGCCGTACAAAGAGCTACAAGTCATCATTAAGGCTAAGATTTTGTCATGGTTATTTTTAGTAAAAGTCACGGACAGGTCACGGGCAATAAACAAAAGTTCACGGAAGCCGTGAGCTGTCTGTGACTTTGCTGCAGCAGCTCCATGGTTTCCCCGCCACCCTTGTGGCTGGGAGCTGGGGGGGGTTCCCCCTCTGCCCGTGGCAGCTGGAACCTTGCAGGGGGCCCCCTGTCGCTGCTGTCGCCTGTTGCTGGAACCCTGCAAGGGGCCTGCTGGCTGCCAGCTCCAGAGTCCTGCAGCTCCTGGGGCTGAAGCAGAGAATGTCCCGGAGGTCTCTGGAAGTCCCAGAGTCTGTGATTTCCATGACCTCCGTGATATAAATGTAGCCTTAGATGTCACACACAGCTGCAGAGAGCCATGAATGTACGTGGGTAGAAAACAGACTTGTGACAAGTTTATTCATCGTAGTTAATGCATTTCTCAAAACTAAATACAGCTCAGTCTCTGTAGAACTCTCAAGATTTAGCCTTCAAAATCTGGCAGCAGATTTTATTAGTTGATTTCTGTTAATGTTGTTGGCACCCACCTGTTTGCTTGAAATCATCACACACACCTCATCTTTCCTTCCTCCCCAAAACTAGTTCCATTAGTGGCTGATATTATGGAGAAGAAGAAAAACCAAAATCAAGGGTATGGGACCCAAATATAGGCGCATTCTAGCCCTGTCAGGCTGTTCTCTAGCGGTATGAAAAGAGCAGTAAGAAAATACTGGTGGACTCAGTTACAATGAACCCTCCATAGGAGGCTGTGCTAGTAGAGGAACGCACTATGCACAGATCTAGTTTACAAGCTAGATGAGCATTATCAAACTGTCTTTGAATGATCTGGCTGGGGCCTGTAGTTTTGCATGCTTTCTTCTCACTCTTGGGCCTTGGCCAAGTTGTGAATTTGCCCCAATTCCAGAAAAGGATGGCCAGCTACCATTGTAGTTGCATTACTGCAAATTCACAATGTAGATGAGGAAAGTTGCAGTTTCCACCGGTGGAGCTTGATTCCACCTGGGCAAATTCTCAACTTACATAATATGTTAAAAAATAATCAAACCTACTACTAAGTTAGTAAAGCTTTAGAAGTTGCTATACAGCTTACTCTGGCTTAGCTGGAAAATTGATCTGTTGCTTGCCTTCCCTAGAAACAGTACTTGCCTTTAAACTATATTATTTCAGCTAAAAACTCCAAATCTAATCTCTTGCACCTCCAGGTGCCAGAGATCTCTGATCAGGGCAGTAACAGACAGCATGTTCAAAGTGAAGCTCGGCACACAACTCTTCCTGTGTTGATCCACTTACCGAAAGGCATTTGGATAATGTCTGCTAGACCTATCTTCTTTTAGCTGACTGGCAACTGAGTTTTGTTGTTCTGCCCAGCAAATTTTTCCTCTGACCCAATGCTGCCAAGTTATTTTGGCACCACTCCCATATAGTCCATGTTTACTCCTAGGGGAATTCTGCACCACTGTGCAATGCAGACTTTTGCAGAAATTAACGTTGTGCACGTAGAATTTTCTTTTCCTTCCACAGAAATGGGCTGCAGAGATGTTGGCCACCACTAGGGGCTGCTGGACCTGGGCAGAGCCCAGCTTGCAAATAGAAGACAAGGCTGGCGGGGGAGGAAACTGGAGGGTTTCCAGCAGCTGCAGTTCTCAGCATGCCCTGAAGGAAGGAGGCAGCGATGCATAGGAAACTCCATGCAGGCCCGGGACCCAGCATCAGGCTGTTTCTCCCTCTGGATCCCTGGGCTCTGGGGGGTAGAGGGTGTGAAGGCCTGGGGGGCCACAGCTGGCCCCTGCGGGGTAGGGGGTGTGAGTGTCTGGCCTGGAGGGGGCAACAGCTGGCCTCTTAGGGGTGGAGGATCTGAGTGTTTGGGCTGTGGGGGGCGTGGCTGGACTGTGGGGGGAAGGGGTGTGAGTTTCCGGGCCGGGGGAGTCCCAGCAGCTGGCCTCTGGGAGGCAAGAGGTCTGAGACTGTCAGGTTTGGCCATTTGCCAGCAATACCCCTCTGCCATGTACATTGGCCAAACCGGACAGTCTCTACGCAAAAGAATAAATGGACACAAATCAGATGTCAAGAATTATAACATTCAAAAACCAGTCAGAGAACACTTCAACCTCCCTGGACACTCAATAACAGACCTAAAAGTGGCAGTTCTTCAACAAAAATAACTTCAAAAACAGACTCCAACGAGAAACTGCAGAACTGGAATTAATTTGCAAACTGGACAGCATCAAATTAGGCCTGAATAAAGACTGGGAGCAGATGGGTCACTACAAAAACTAAAAACTAATTTCCCCATGCTAATTTCCCCCTACTGTTACTCACACCTTCTTGTCAACTGTTTGAAATGGGCCACCCTGATTACCACTACAAAAGTGATTTTTCCTCCTGTTGATAATAGCCCACTTTAATTGAATTGTCTCATTAGAACTGACCCCCCACTTAGTAAAACAACGTCCATCTTTTCATGTACTGTGTATATGTATTTTCCACTCCATGCATCTGATGAAGTGGGTTTTAGCCCACGAAAGCTTATGCCCCAATAAATTTATTAGTCTCTAAGGTGCCATAAGTACTTCTCTTTGTTTTTATATTGTTATAGACATATTTGCTGACAGGTATTTTGAATTTGCCAAAATAATTGAAACTGACACGATTATATAGTGTTATTTTGACAAATAAAATGTGCAGAATTTGGCAGGATTCAAAAACATTGTGCGCAGAATTTTTAATTTTTTGGCGCAGAATTCCCCCAGGAGTACCATATGAACAAAGTCCACTCTGACAGGAAGCTCGTTGATACTGCATTATGTTGCTGAGCCCACCCTTTGCCTTCCCTTTTGTCCTTGTCCAGTGGACAGGAAAATTTATCCTTATGTGCTCAGGTAGCATTTACACTTGTACCAGACCTCTGGACAATAAGAATTTTCAATGTTTCCTAGCTGCAGAGTATGCTTGTCTTTCAAAATGTAATTCATAATAATGAAAATTATTTGCTCTCCAAAACCCTACTGCCGTCTTGAATTATCAACTCTTATGCTAGGTTATTTCCAATCTAGCCCTTTCAACTTTCCTAACTCAGTATGAAGGAAGTTGTACATTTGTTTCATCCCTCTGGTCTCTCCTGCTTTTTCCTGTAGGGAGTGTTTACGTTCTTTTCTTGGATCAGGATGATCTGGAGATAGAATCAAATGTCCCTTTAAAAAACAGTGGAGATACTATACTTCGGGGCAACGCATGTTCATATGAGAGCATTTTAACTGAACAGAAAACTGAGATGTCAACACGGATAACAGAGGAAGCTTGTTGCATGTGGTTCATTGTTACTCTGTGGTGAAATAGTGATTAAAACTAAAATAGCTGAGATCACTAACTTAGTGGGGTTGCAAATGTTTGGCAGGAAATGTGGATAATACCCCACCTTGATATGCAAAAATAGAGATGGAAACCAGTTAAAATGAGATGAACTGAAGACATGCAATTGTGGCTCAGGGACTGTAGAAAGAAACATTCATATAAAGAACACAGTTGAATAAGCCAGCAATTATAGTGTAGCTGCCAAAATGCAAGTACTCTAATAGACTATATAAAGCCAAGATCAGTAATGGTGCTTTGGAGTACCTAAAAATGAAAACTATACCCCCGCCCAAAAAAAAAGAAAGAAAGAAAGGAAAAGAAAAACCACTAAAGGTGGAGAATGACTTGGTAGGAAGTTTTTCTTAACTCAGATAGTGGTATCCAAAATGTTTAAAACACTCTTCTGCAGGCAACTACTTGAGTGTTTGTAAAATTGTGGACACTCCATTGTTTACCATAATGCTAAACCAGACCAAAGGATAACAAATAAAATTGTGTAGACTGATCAGCTAGTCTAGTGTCCCTGCACACTGGTATTTAGGTGCTAATATTTAGCTGTGAGAGAGGTTCATTTGACTGTGACCCAGTGTCACTGGTGTTCTAACTCTTATGGCTTTTGTGTCTGAAGTAGCAATTCCAGGTGTTGTCCTTCACTGAAGGCAACACTGAACTCTTTTGCTAGAATGTGGTGGCCTGAGTAGGTGTAAACAGAATAATGTTCTGTTGTGAAGTGCAACTATCATCAGGTGAGGTTTAATCAGGACTAAAGCTGCTGCGTGCTGGCTTCCTGGTCAAGAACTTCCTGTAATTACAGAAAAGACTAGAGTTGGAGATGGTGAACAATGAAGTAAATGCCCAAGAACATGCAAATTTTAACTGTCCAATAAGGACAAAGTAGAATAGCTGTGATGCTTGTGACCATTAGAGACATTATCAACTGAAAACATCATGTTTGAGAACTAGTTCAGCACAGTTTCAGTTTCTGCACTTGGCCCCGAGTTCCCCTTCAATCACAAGTTTCCATTTCTAAATTGTTTCTCACCTATTGCTGTGTAAAGAATCCCCCAAAAACTGGGGAACTGGTCATGCAAGTGAAATTGATCATACACAAAGTATTCTTGAATGCACCAAGTACACTGGATAAGTAGGTTTTTCTCTAATCTTTCACAGCAATCCTAGCTTATTTTACTAGCATGTAATATTAATAGGATTAAAAAAAAAAGACAATCAGTTAATCAAAAGGTACTAATAAAGGAACAGATTGTTTAAAATTAAACAAACTATTTAATTTTGGCTCATGGAAAAAACAGGCAAATTATCAAGACTGACTAGAGAACACTGGGAGACACTCGAAGGGGAATAAAATTTCCTTGATCTCAGGTTGTCAACCAGGTTACTTAGGGCAGAAAAATGGAGCTGGCTTTGACCAAGAAGGCTTCTATGTAATAAAATGCAGCAGGCTGCACTTCTGGGCGAATTACAGTTTCTTTCAGCTGCGTTGAAAGAAAAAGACCATGAAATTGAAAGTAGTGGTGGACAAAATACCTGGCAGAAAAGAGTTATGCCAGAGAGGGTAAATTCTTGTTGCTGGACACATTTACTGAAGTTTGGTTAATAAAATATTTAATAATACTTTGGTTTGAAAATGGATGTTAATAGTTTATATGCCAGAAAGAAATTAGAGTTTTTCTTGCATTTCCTCTTAAATATGTATTTGCTTTGGCTAGCGTTTTGACCTGTGTATATGCTGGGCGTGGTTGCTCTTCCTGCTTTCTCTGACTCCCCTACAGGGACGATTGCTCAATGAATCTTTTTTAAAAGGGAGCACCACTCTTGTTAGTTTCGTATTGGATATGGAAAGTCAGACCTGAAATGGTGATTACCTTCATTGTGTCACAACTTAATTATGTGACTATTGTGGGACATGAAGGTGCCTCCTGCCTTTTCTAATTGCTATGGGAAAGGGTTTCACTGCAGTTGTTAGGCTTAGTTTATTGGAAAACTCTAGACTTCTTTAAATGGGCAGACATTCTGCAAATTTAACGTTTATTCTGTGTTTTATTTGTAGCAAACAAATGACAAAATAATTTGGGGGAGGTGAGGAAGAAAAAACTGGGGAGATCTCAGCAGCACAACAAAACAATGAAAGGTCTGGAAAATGAAACCGAAAAATGGGTTGAAATGGGCATGTTCAGTCTAGAAAAGACAAATGGTCTGTGCATTCCATCACATAGCAGGATTTCAGCAATCTAGCAGCAGTAACCCATTATATTTCAAGGCAAGGCCATCGTTATTGCATAGTATTTATTATTACCAATTATTAAAAAGTAGGCTCTCTCCCAGAGGTGGTTCTGAGATAATCAAATTAATCCTGCTACAGTTAGGTTGGAAGGACTAAATGAACTAGTGGTCTACCTTTGTGACCCAAATGGTTATGTGATTGAAAAGTGAATCACAGCCCAATCATGAAGCATTGCTTATTTTTCACAGTAACCGAACTTTATTTTGATTAGAGATGTGATGCATATTGTTATCTTAAAGTAGCCTAGGCCCTGCTAAGAAGGGGAAATAGGAGAAAATAGTAGCTTGTTAGCTGAAGGAGCTGCTTGTTAACCAAGATTTCTGCACAGCCTGTAACAAATGTCACTGCAGTCCAAATTAAGAAGAGTGCACTCAGTCTGATAACATTCGTCTATGTGAGGTGTAAGAGAAATTTGAAGTTTTAATTCATTTGTTTGTTTATTTGTGGCTTCAAGTGAGTGTCCCTGTGGCCTAAGACTAGGTTTCATCTAAATACAGTAGCGATAATAAGAGCCAACTGGTTCTGAATGAATTTGGTAGATGAATGGATTACTCTTTTGTCATCAACTTATCTTTGGAAACTTGGAAGGGGCACTATCAAATAGTTTGACCACCCAAGTTCACTTATTTGACAAGAAATACAATCTGACTTCATGGTGAGGGTTGTCCCCAGGAATCTGAATTTGTTTAAATCCACCAGAAAATGCATGAGGGTGAGGGACATCAGTTTATTCCAGTTAAAGGAAGAAGGATCTGATTTTGCAAGGTGCTGAGAGTGCCTTATACAAGCAGGGGTGGGAACTGAGCTCTGGTCTACACTATGAGTTTAGGTCGAATTTAGCAGCGTTAGATCGATTTAACCCGTCCACACGATGAAGCCATTTTTGTCGACTTAAAGGGCTCTTCAAATCAATTTCTGTACTCCTCCCCGACAAGGGGATTAGCACTGAAATCGACCCTGCTGGGTCGAATTTGGGGTAGTGTGGACGCAATTCGACGGTACTGGCCTCCGGGAGCTATCCCAGAGTGCTCCATTGTGACCGCTCTGGACAGCACTCTCAACTCAGATGCACTGGCCAGGTAGACAGGAAAAGCCCCGCGAACTTTTGAATTTCATTTCCTGTTTGGCCACCGTGGCAAGCTGATCAGCACAGGTGACCATGGAGTCCCAGAATCGCAAAAGAGCTCCAGCATGGACCAAACGGGAGGTTCTGCATCTGATCGCTGTATGGGGAGATGAATTCGTGCTATCCGAACTCCGTTCCAAAAGACAAAATGCTGGAATATTGAAAAAAATCTCCAAGGGCATGAAGGACAGAGGTTATAACAGGGACCCGCAGCAGTGCCGCGTAAAGCCTACCAGAGAGGCAAACAGCCGCTCCAGGTCAGAGCCCCAGACATGCTGCTTCTATGATGAGCTGCATGCCATTCTAGGAGGTGCCCCTACAACTACCCCACCCCTGTGCTTCCCTCCTTCCCTACCCCTCCCGGGCTACCTTGGCAGTTATCCCCCCATTTGTGTGACGAATTAATAAAGAATGCATGAATTTGAAACAACAATGACTTTATTGCCTCTGCAAGCGGAAATCAAAGGGGAGAGGGGAGGGCGTTTGGCTTACAGGGAAGTAGAGTGAACCAAGGGGGCGGGTTTTCATCAAGGAGAAATAAACAGAACTTTCACACCGTAGCCTGGCCAGTCATGAAACTGGTTTTCAAAGCTGCTTTGATGCACAGCGCACCCTGCTGTGCTCTTCTAACCGCCCTGGTGTCTGGCTGCGCGTAATCAGCGGCCAGGCGATTTGCCTCAACCTCCCACCCCGCCATAAACGTCTCCCCCTTACTCTCACAGATATTGTGGAGCACACAGCAAGCAGTAATAACGATGGGAATATTGGTTTCGCTGAGGTCTATCCGAGTCAGTAAACTGTGCCAGCGAGCTTTTAAATGTCCAAAGGCACATTCTACCACCATTATGCACTTGCTCAGCCTATAGTTGAACTGTTCCTTACTACTGTCCAGGGTTCATGAGCCATGGGAGTAAGGGGTAGGCTGGGGTAGGTGCGACCACGCGGTGCTGCCAACTGGGAGAGCAACCTGAGGCAGAAGCCTCCAGCTGGCATGATATTCCAGGCAGGACTGAATCTCCATTAGACGAAACTTAAAGAAGAGAATGACCTGGAGTCATTCCCATTTTTGTCCAGGCGCCCCCCCGACTGACCTCACCGAGGCCGGCCAGGAGCACCCATGTCTGCCCAGGCGCCCCCAACCAACCTAACCAAGGTCGACCAGGAGCACCCATGGGATGACGATGATGGCTAGCAGCCGTATTGTACCGTCTGCCATCCGCAAGGCAAGGGGATGCTGCTGTGTAGCACTGCAGTACTGCATCTGCCATCAGCACCCAGGAGACATACGATGACAGTGAGCTGAGTGGGCTCCATGCTTGCCGTGCTATGTCGTCTGCACGGGTAACCCAGGAAAAAAGGCAAGAAACGATTTTTTGCCGTTGCTTTCATGGAGGGAGGGAGGCCTGACGACATGTACCCAGACCCACTCGCGACAATGTTTTTGCCCCATCAGGCATTGGGAGCTCAACCCAGAATTCCAATGTGTGGTGGAGACTGCGGGAACTGTGGGATAGCTACCACAGTGCAACGCTCCAAAAGTCAACGCTAGCCTCGGTACTGTGGACACACATCGCCGACTTAATGCGCTTAGTGGGGGGACACACAATCGACTGTATCAAATCGATTTCTAAAAAATCGACTTCTATTAAATTGACCTAATTTCGTAGTATAGACATACTGTCAACTGAGAATGACTTCAATTGTACGTAGATTTGAGAACACAAGTTTGGTCTGTATGTATGCTACTATATATAATGCACTAAGCAACATAGGCTTAATATCTAGTTGTTGTAGAAGGCTTCAAGGCACTGATGAATCATTGCATTCTTAATATCTTCACTTAGTGTCGTCCTCCTGTGCTTGAAGGAGACTCTTTGGGGGGCCACCACACTCATGCACCTTGCTGTGTGCTTTGTGGTTCCTTGGACAAACAGTGTGTCTTGCCCTCTCAACCAAAAGGCTTGTATGGATCAGCAGACCTAAGATTTTGTGAATATCTGACATAAATGCAATACGTACTCCATTTATTTATTTTATTTTATTTAAAGTATCTCATTTGGATATTGTTAACTTTTTTAAATTTAAAGGTTTATATTTAATTATCAAAGTTCCAGATTCCTTAAGGATGAGAGCAACAAATTGGAAAGGAATGCATACCATCTCAACATGAAAATATTGCACATGTATATCTTAAATACCATAAGGTGCACTGAATGTTCAGTATGGAAATAAAAAAAAAGATCAGTGGTGCAGATAAGGCTGAACGGATGGATTTTTATGAATGATGTAGGAATGTCTCATAAAATAGTGGGGGAAATAGCTAGAATGATAGGGAAAACTCTCATACATAAGCATATTTCCATTTCTTTGATTTAACAGCATTTTCTTAATGAAAGGTATAAGTACTGGCCTAACTTGGTCTCTTGGTAACAAAGCATAAAAATGTGTGGAAAAAAGATAAACGGGAGAGTGGTTAGTGTTGATTTTAGAAGTACCAGCAAATGAGTGTTCAATAAATGCCATGCATATTTATTTACAGGATTAGAAAAATATTGTATTTGTAATATGAATGTCAACACAACAAATGTGATAAAGTATGGGAAGGGAGTTACTGTCTGTTTTTGTGTGTAAAGAAATGTCTGCTGATCCTAGAAAAGTATTGGAAACTTTTGTAACCCAGGAGTATTTTTAAAATAGCGACTTCCTCAGGGGGCTTGGAGTATTAAAACTTGCTGCTGAACCTGAAATTTTGACGTGAATAGGGAAATCGTAAATCAAGCGTTCTCCAATGGAGTTGTGTTTATAATGCACTGATAAACACTTCTGATCATTTACTCAGACTCCCTTTTTGAAGCTTTTATAAAAGTTACCTTGCTCTTTTCAGGTGGTGGTTGAAGTACTGTAAAAATGAACAGAGTACAGGCATAAATAAAGTGATTTTTTTCAATTTAATCACATTTTTTATTTACATGTAGCTAATCACTTAGACACCTCTGCATATTACAGTCTTAACTTGCTAAAGTGGATACATGGTTTCCTAATTGCTAGTAAAATATAAGGTTTTACAGAGTTATTTTCTACCAAGGAAATGCACATTTGAAGTGCTTATCAGTGTTGATAAAGAGAAATCCAGGACCTCAATAACATCCTCAGTGTGGGAGTAACACACATAGAAAATTGATAAGCAAATAACCCTTGTGCTGCTTTGATACATTGAGTTTCCACAAGAAAGCAGAAATGCTTTGACCAGGCTGTAGTCACACATTAGGTCTTTCAGCTTCAAGTCATGGGACTTGTGCTTCAATAATAAGTTATCTAGGTGCTTAAGAAAAATCCCATCTTCCATGTTGAATTCTTGGCTTCAGAGCTAAACTTCAGGGTCCTATTTTTGAAAAAAATTTATATGCGTATTAAGTTCACAATAAGTTGGTTAATGTTTTGAAAGTCTAAATAACTTTTCATAGGTAAAACAGAATTGATTTTGTTTTGAAGTGACAAAGAATGTATACCACAAAGTTTTTAATAAATAATATTAAATTTAATAATTTTTTGCTCCAATTGCTGCAAACACTTGAGCATGGTTAAATTTTAGGTAAGAAGTCCATTGATGTCAATAGAACTATGCATATGTTTAAACTTGTGTACCTGTTTGCAGGATTTGGGCCATAACTTTCAATATTTGGTTTATTGCCTAAAACAGTTATATAAAATTCAAATAAAAGCCTTTACCAATAGTAGCATTTTTTTAAAAAGAGGTTTTATAATGCAGTTAATTACAAATTTTGATCTAAAATTACAGTAACACATTTCTAAATTACTATTTTTACACAGTCATCAATCTCATTTGAAATCAATGCTTGTGGAAAAAAAGATAAATATTTAAATAATGCATTAAATCATTTCCCTTTGCAGTGCAATCTCATTAAACAGAACTCCAGGGGATATTAGTGTTATGTTCATGGACAGAGAAGTTCAGTAAAACCATAAAAAAAACCCCTCTTTCTGGAAGGTTGCAACATAACACTACTTTACTTCTCAGAATCCCAAACCCTAACACACACGAACCAAAACCAGAGAAAACTGGCTGCTCCTTAAGGTGGCAAGGCATAGTTTACCCCACCTTGCTCTAACCTAATTCTTTGCACGCTGACTGCTAAAGACCCAGATCACACATTCCCTACCAACCCCCCTAGCTGCAAGGATGATCAGGAAAACCCCTGAAAATTTAAACTGATATCTTATAATTTTAGCAGTTTAACACATCACAATCAAAAGGACCTCTTAAAAGTTTCAGAATTCAATGCAAGTGAAATATTTTTTCCATTTAACTTCCTCTGATTCCAAATGTGAATGTTCTGTGAATTAGCTACTTTAAAGGAAAACAATAAAAGGAGAGCAGTTATGGGAAGAGGTGAGAGAAATAGAGGTCGCTTATTACTGTAAGCGCCTTGATACTTCAGAATACAGTATGGGTTAAAGTGATTTAAATATTCTTCAGCTGACTAAATCAGAAATTGTGATTAGACTACTGCATTAAGAGTGATCAAAGAATGTGGAAATACTATGAATCAATAGACACCTTGTACATTAAATCAGTTTTTTCCACAAAGTTTCAGTGACTTGTACAAATCTATAAGAAATTGAATAGCTTTTGCTCTTCAGTTAACTATTTTATGCAGTGTTGAAAACCAATAAGGATATAAACGTAAGAGATATAAATACAGAAATTAAATGAATACATAAACAAAACACATAACACAAAGGCTAGAAATTTTAATTAATCTTATTTTTAAAAATGTGCAAGAATGTTAGGTACACTTCCATTGTGTGTATGAAACAAATCCTGCCCAGAATATACATAGCAAAATAACTGAAAAAAGAAACGGTTGATAACAATGATACTTAGCAGTTATGACACGTTCTATCTCTGGAGCCAAAAGCAGTTCGGCTTTACCTCCATTTTACAGATGGTAAAAGGGAGACAGATTAAGTGACTTGCCCAAAGTTACAGAGCAAGTTTAGTCAGTGGCAGGGTGAGGAATTGGACCCACTTGACTTCAAGTCTAGCATCCCACCCACTTTCCTATATTACCTCCCTCAGGACGGTTGTATGTTCCTAAAACACTCCTTAAAAGAAAATATCAGGGATGCATCATACAGCTTGTACTTTGTTTAACTATTACTGTTCATAGGTTTTGTTCAGAGGCCCCAGGCAGGATTGGGCATCATAATAGTGTGCGCTTTACAGATGCTAAACAAGACAGTCTCTTTCCTAAAGATCTTAAATCTATAATGCTGCTGGAACCAGATACATGCAAATGGCAGCATCAAATAGAACATTGTACATTTTCAGTTATATATTTTCATACTGTCATTCATATTGCTCTAGTGTCAGAGTAAAAAGGAGAGAGGTTACATCTTCCAAAGGTGTTTTGGAAAATAACATGATGCATGTACAAAGTACCTCAATGCTGATATTATTTTGGTTTGACAAACTAATAAATTACAATATTCCAAATGAAAAAAGTCTTGTAGCAAACTTAATTGCTTCACAACAAGGTGGGTGCACAAGCATGTGTTCCTGGATCCTGTGAAAACAAGAAATTTCATTCTTCTAAACTGTAACCAGGACATCTAGTAAACATCACCTCCTTTGTCCTTAATGCACAAGAGCAAACTGAACTTACTACCTTTTCTATTAGCAAACACCTTATGGGGTAGATGGTTTTTAATTACTAAAAGTCTGAACATAATTTTGTATTTAAGCTTTGGGGGGGGGAGGGGGAGGCTGGTGCATAAATTATAAGATACTTGACTGCAAAGTCCTACTAACAAGCAGTTTTAAAATAGTTCCTCTCTGCCCTTAATAAAAACCGTAATTTCACAGCCACACTAATTCAAATACAATAGCAAGTGACATACTGGTGTTATAAAGCTCCTATGTCAAGACTAGGTTGTCAGAAGACCTGATACTGTAAGCATATATCCAGGGTAGGCCCTTTGAGACTACTACTGTTAAGCACAACTTTGGATAGTGTTTGTGTAACACATGGTATTGCAATATGGGTCTCTGTCCTTCCCTATCTGAAGGTCTTATACTGCTCCCCCTCACCATAATATTGGAGTGCCTTCCATGTACATTCAGTCACAGCAGTCTAGTCCCTAGTGGGGTCTCTGGATCTTCCTTACTGGAGCCAAAACTCTGCTCAGGGTAGGGCTGTGGCTATTCAGCATAAAAAGTTAAAAGGTTACTACTGCAGCAAGCTAATGGAGTGGCTCCTTTAGCTCAGATGGTACACTGTTGCCCAGAAGGCCCCATTGACAACTCTAGCAGGGGATAGGCAGAACTGTTATTGGCAGGATTACTCACATTTAAAAGTGATTACATCTCTACAAGCAGTCAACTTCCTCAACTGAATCCTTACTGACATATTTGCAATATTAGCTGTGGAACCAAGTGACTCTCTGGGAAGCTATACCGGATACCTCACTGCAACAGAGATTAATATAGGAACTGAAGTTGGAAAGATGGGTACAAAGTAGGGCTTGTCAAGCGATTAAAAAAATTAATTGTGATTAATTGAGTGATTAAAAAAATAGAATACCATTTATTTAAATATTTTTGGATGTTTTCTACATTTTCAAATATATTGATTTCAGTTACAACACAGAATAAAAAGTGTACAGTGCTCACTTTATATTTATTTTTGATTACAAGTATTTGTACTGTAAAAAAACAAAAGTTAAAAAAAAAGTATTTTTCAGTTCACCTAATACAAGTACTGTCGTGCAATCGCTTAATCATGAAAGTTGAATTTACAAATGTAGAATTATGTACAAAAAAAAATTGCATTCAAAAATAAAACAATGTAAAATTTTGGAGCCTGCAAGTCCACTCAGTCCTACTTCTTGTTCAGCCAATTGCTCAGACAAACAAGTTTGTTTACATTTGCAGGAGATAATGCTGCCCGCTTCTTGTTTATAGTGTCACCTGAATGTGAGAACAGGGATTCTCATGGCACTGCTGTAGCCGGCTTCGCAAGATATTTATGTGCCAGATACACTAAAGATTTATATGTCCCTTCGTGCTTCAACCACCATTCCAGGGGACATGGGTCCATGCTGATGACAGGTTCTGCTCGATAACAATCCAAAGCAGTATGGACCGATCCATGTTCATTTTCATTATCTGAGTCAGATGCCACCAGCAGAAAGTTGTTTTTCTTTTTTGGTGGTTTGGGTTCTGTAGTTTCTGCATCAGAGGGTTGCTCTTTTAAGACTTTGTTTAGCATACCTGGCATGTAAATAACTTGCAATGCCCGCTACAAAAGTGCCAAGCAAATGCCTTTTCTCACTTTCTAGTGACACTGTAAGTAAGAAGAGGGTAGCATTATTTCCTGTAAATAGAAGCAAACTTGTTTTCTCTTAGTGATTGGCTGAAAAAGAAGTAGGACTGGGTGGACTTGTAGGCTCTGAAGTTTTACATTGTTTTGTTTTTGAGTGCAGTTATGTAACAAAAAAGTCTACATTTATAAGTTGCATTTTCATGACAGAGATTGCACTACAGTACTTGTATGAGGTGAATTGAAAAAATACTATTTCTTTTGTTTATCATTTTTACAGTGCAAATATTAATAAAAAATATACACTTTGATTTCAGTTACAACATAGAATACAAAATATATGAAAATGTAGGAAAACATCCACAATATTTTATAAATTTCAGTTCTATTGTTTAACAGTGCAATTAAAACTGCTATTAATCGCGATTAATTTTTTTTTAGTTAATTGCGTGAGTTAACTGCAATTAATCAACAGCCCTAGCACAAAGATGTGAAGTAGTGCTAGGTTCAGTTTGGGAAAAGTAGTGTTGCTCAGTTTTTGTGGCTTTATTCATAGTCCGTTTACTTTTTCCCCGAGAAAATCTCCCCACCTGCACCATTTGGAAAGTCAGGGCGTCACCATCACTGTGTGGAGTGCAAAGTTTGCCTCAATCCTATATTCAGTGCTTTCCATTTACTCCTCTGTTGGCCAAATTCCGTTGTCAGTAAAATCTATATAAATCTGAATTAACTCTAGAAGTCTAATGCAATTGAGAGCAGAATTTTTCTTTATAATCATAACCCTTCTGCAATCTTAGTTCACCTTAGTTTCACATCTGAAATGTTAGGAGAGTGGCCTCCTTGAAACTAGCCAGGAACATTGAAAATGCATCACCAGTAGGTACTCATTGACATATGATTTTCCCCCTTATTCCTGCTGACCGAGGAGTTTCTGTCCACTTAAGCATCTGTCTTGATTTTTTAAAATTATTGCATACAGAGATGTGCACCAACTGTAGCTAGACCATTGAAGCAGTGAAAAGTCTTTCAATCCTGGTCTCTGGGCTTCATTCTCCCTACACATGACAGAATCCTCAGCGTCTTCCTCATTTTGTGCAGCCATGTGTTTATGCAACATGCCTGGCTAATATCAGAGGTTTTCATTTCCCTTCTACAGTTTTCTGGGGAGGAGGGCATGGGACTGAACTTCCCTACTTGAAGGCTGTGTAACTTCATCTGACCAGCACAAGTAGTACAGGAATGTCAAGTAAGCCACTACAGTACATGGAATTCTTGAAAATGTTATTTGGACAGGTTTAAATTAAGACAATTTACATAGGAGCTCTTTGGAAATAAGGGAAATGTACTGGAATGTGCTAATGAAGTGCATCTGTATAGAATACGTGGAACTGAACAAAATCTTGCTTTCATTACTGCTTTTAATTACAATAGTACAATCGTGGTATGTTGGCCCTTTTACTTACAATTATGTGTGGGTTTGAAACTGGCTTTCAGTTACAAACTAGTGCCCAGAATAGATACTGTTGGAGTTGATAAGTTTTGCCTGATTGTAGGATCATAGCTTACATCTGCCTTCTGGGGTCTCAGTGGACCTGGTAAGCCATAGGGGTGCTTTAGAAGTTGGTAAAGTCAAGTAAAAATTGAGGATATGTGATGAAGTTCTTAGAGATGAATGTTGTATGCATATTCATCTTTCTAAATTCCTATCAGTCTTAATATAGATCAAAACATGAACTTCTGCATAAGACAGGCAACCACCCAACTGCTTTCCGCTTAATGCATCATTTTTCTGAAGTTGTATGGTCTTGAAATTGTCATTGAGATTTCTCAAGTAGGAACTGTTTTGTTATTGTTGCTAAAGATACAAATCTTGAAATAATTAGAAAGTATGAGCTATTGTAAATTCAAAGTTTGGCTTGTGGTTGTGTGTCCAAGAGGGTATTTATTACAGGATATTAACTGGAGTTAGGATTGAAAGGGTTAGATTTTTTTTTAATCAGTAATGTCAGTAAACCTTGATTTTGACACACACACACACACACACCCACCCACCCCCACACACACACCCACCCCAAATGAAGAAAAATTTCCATTAACAATAATTGAAATTTACAGCTAGGCAAAGTAACAAAAATGCTGCTTGAGAACTTATGGGGGTTTGATTTAAGGATAATTTGTTTATATTTTTACATGTGTATGATGACTGTTTTAACAGTTATAAAGCATTAACTTTTAGAATCTGTGTCTACTGTCATTAAATAATTATTGTCTGATCTGGCCCCCTGATTTCCCACAACTGAAAATTTATATTGATAAAAATAAAAAAAGCTTTAAAATACTAATATGTCAAAATTATTAAAAACAAACAAAAACAAATTCTGCCAAGCCTAGCTTTCCAGTAAGGTTTAAAACTGTTCTCTTTATCTGTTAAACGAAACTGAAGAGAAACTCTACTACTTTCAGAGTCTGTGTTTAATAGATGTGTTTCAAGGCCAGAGAGCAAAGCAGTCTTTTGTTTCAACCACCTTTAAGTACAAATTTTACAAATGGATTTTATTAAATCATTATGAAGAAAATGTAATCATTGTATGTGCATACTAGACATGACCATGTTTCTTAGTTACACGTTTTTCTGTACCTTCTCCAGTCAACCCTTTCGCTTTCAAAGAACAAAATTAAAGACAATCCAAGAATAAACTATAAAAATGGTAAATCTGATAATTTTTCCTAAAAAAATTATACAACAACAATATTGTTTTTCTCTATTGTCTCTTTATTGTTGGACCCCAGACACATGTCCTAAAGTGATTTATTGAAGTGTGTTTCTAATCTTAAGTGGCTGTGAATGTGGCATCATGCGATTGCATATTGTGTGTGTCAAGAAAATATGATCTGGAAATCAGTTGACAAACTTGAGCATTTTTTTTTCTAACTGCCAGTCCTGCCAACTCAGATCTCAAAGTCAGAAAGGGATCCTTCTGAGGTATGCACCACCAACAAATAAAAATCCATTTAAATTTAAAAATGTAGTTTGGAATTATACACATGCATCACATTATCCATGAGTATACAGTTACAGGATTAGAACTTTAGCAAGAAAATTTGTTGGTCATGCACAAGCCAGAAAAGAATCCCAGTCCACCACCTCATAGTTGTAGTGGCTGAGAGATGCCAACAGGAGTGAAGAGCCGTGAAAAACACAATTTAGTCAGTAAAGGTGGCAGATTGTGTAAATAAGGTGAGATAATGTATAGAATTCAAACAGGTATATTTCAGAAATTAGACAAAATATCTCAAAATAACTTAATGTAGACTTTCACTGGAGTAAATGTTAACTGCTTAAATTGTGATCATATAGGTAAGCAGACTGTAAAAGGGTTCACTCACCATTGGCGGTGGGTCTGGGGATCAGCTCTCGTCTGGCCTCATCTGCTCTCTCTTCATGATTCAGCCCTCCGGCTGGCTCACTGTATAGTTTTCCCCTTCCAGGGTATTGACGTCTTGCCAGTCCAATTGTCCAGGTGCCGCCTTCACCAGTCCTGCGCCACTTCCCGGTGGCTGGTAGGGGAACACGGGCTTGCCTGCTACTGTGGTTTCCTGCCCAGGGATCTTATAATCATCAGTCAATGTCCATACTGTCTCTACCCTGGCTGCTGTTTCCCTGGGCTTCTTCCTATTCTATCCCCTGCTGGCTTTCTTCTCCACTCCCCTTTTGGGTAAACCCCTTCCCTCAGGATTAGGATCTCAGGGCTTCTGTTCCCCTCTGGGTTTCCTCCTTCTCTCCTCACTAGGCCCAGAGAGTGACTGCAGTCCCATCCGCTATTAACAAACTTCCTCTTTTTATAAACCTATCCCAGCTGGGCCTCATCTGTAATTAGTGTTTGTAAACGCCAGGGCCTCCCTGCAGGTGCAACTGTGAAGGTTAATTGGCCCTTTCTGAACCACTGTGGCCCCTCCAGGGCTGATGGGGGGTGAACACCCCATCACATTGAACTTAGTTATAGGTGCCTTAACAAATCATTGTGGTGAATTCTTTTTTATTGCATCTGACTTGTATTTTGTTTCAAGCTATATTCACACAGTTGTGAATAGCACCATGCTTTTCTGGAAGTGAATGCGTAGAATGAAAGCTGAGTAGTGGATAGAGCAGGGATTCTGGATGCTACCACAGTCGGTTTCCTGCTTTGCCCATTATTTGCTTTGTGACCAATGTCCTAGCTCCTAGGTGCTGCGGTAATACAGATGTTTACTAATTAAGCTGACGGTGTGCCTTAAGAAGCAGTACAGTTGTGGTAATTTATTATTTTTCCAGATAGCTGCCTACTTAGGGTTCAGGTTAATTCATAAGTTTATATAAAACTTGAAAAGTAGGCAGCTATCTGGAAGGATAGTAAACTATCACAACTGTGTAAATGGTGAGCTAAAAGTAGACATCCCATCACCTAGCTCTAATGCTAGTTTATATCATTACTATAATAAAGAAAATAGATATTCTGAAATGTTGTCTTCATAAAATTTTGGCTTTAAACTCTACATAAAGGAAAGACAAATGCACATGAACAAATTATTTATTTATATTTATATTTACTTACTTTGTATTGCGGTAATGGTACATAAAGTGAAGTCACAAATGTAGATCCATACAGTATATCAAGAGCTCTTAAATATATGTACTAGTGTTGTCACTGTCTCCAGTTAATAACTGCACCTCTTAAAAACTAAATATAACTTTTAAATGCTGTATAAAGAAAAAAAAATGACCAGAAAGTGTATTTAGGGGACCTGTGGGTGTGCACTTCTAAGGCAGCTCTTAAATAAAACTTATCACTAAAGCTGTGTTCCATAGTATTGTATAGGATATATATAAAAGAGATTCCTCCTGGTCAAGTTGAATTCTGGAAGATGTGTATTGTATCACTCCTGTGAAGTTTCTCCTTGTTCTGTGTAGCAGTCTTGGACTTGTGGAATGATTTGGCTTATATAGAATTAAATATTGTATGAAGTCTTTCTAATTGTTTAAATTTTCATTGAAAGATTTAAAGTAATGAACTTATTTAAAAAATGAATGAAACTTAACTACAAGATGTCCCTTTTCTACCCCCTTGAAGAGGATGTGTGTAGCACTGTAGAGAATATTGTTAAATGTAGAAACCATTGTGCAGTATGGAGTCCACAGTTTTACAAAGTTCTTGGCGCAGGCACTGTAGTGTAAGATTTAAAGATCTAGCTTATTAATACCATAATTGATTATTTTTGTCTTTGAGAGCCTCATTTATTTAATTAAAACTTGTAATACAGACATAACTTGTAGCATTAACACCTTTCAGTGAAAATATGCAAGGATCCTAGGACTGGCTTCTTGATTGCTGACCCTTCCATTGATTTTACTACACTGTAGGAGACTAGGAACTCCCTTGAGAAGTAGAACTTAAATGTGCTATTCAGTAAAATGTTCTTTTTGATCATGTGAAGTCCATTATTGATTTATTACAGAAAAAAATGTTAAATTATTCAAGGCCTTGTGTTCAGTGACTCAAATAAAGTGCAGAATTATGCTCCCAGAGTCTAAGCTTTCGTTTAAAAAACAACACCAAAAAACTCATATGGTTGTGAAGGTTACTCCATTTGCATTAAGGTTAACTGTTGCAGTTGTCTCCTAGGGTATCTCTACACTGCAATTAAACATCCGCGGCTGGCTCCTGCCAGCTGGCTTGGGCTCTCAGGCCTTTGGCTGCGGGGTTATTTAATTGCAGTGTAGATATTTGGGCTCAGACTGGAGTCCAGGCTCTAGGAGCCTGCAAGGGAGGAGGGTCCCAAAGCTCAGGCTCCAGCCCGAGCCTGAACATCTGCAGCACAGTTAAACAACCCTGCAGTGGAGACCCGCAAGCCCGAGTCAGCTGGCACAGGTGTCTTATTGCAGTGTAGACATACAGCCAGTCTCCAAAGGACCTGAAACAATAGCTCTTCAAAAATGTGAACTTCCTCATTCATCTACAGAAAATTAACTCAGTGCCTAATAATGACTGTTTAAATGCCAACCTAAATGTTTTCACTATTCTACATTAGTGGAAACATCAATCTAATGTGCTTATCTGTAACAGACCCAACATTTCCCTAAGTGCCAGAAGTCCCAACTGTCCCCTATCCAGCTGCCAAAACCTCTAACTCTCCTTATTACTTTTGTGGTGCAGTGTAGTTATAAAAATAAATAAATACAAATGTAGAAGGTATGTAAATCAGTTCTACATCAGCAAAGATAAAATACATACTGTGCTGTGTGTTCAATTAATTAAAAACGGGAGTTTAAACTAAATTGCTACAAAATTTCCAGCCTGTCAAATCATAGTGCTACAGAATCCATGGACCCTGCTGTAGAACTTAGGGTGTCCTTGCTGTGGAGTCCACTGGGCCGTGGTAGAACTCTGTCAACATATACTGTATAATCTTGCTAGATTGAGATGGCTACCGGCTTAGTAACTGTTAACATAGCTTTCAATGTAAAGCTTTATTAAAATTTTGTAAAGGGGAAACTAACATCAGAACTATCAATACAGTTCTTCATAGATTGTTGCATAACTAACTGCTCTTCAGTTTCTTTGATAGCTTAGTTTTATTGCTTTTTATTTCTCCCACTGCAGGAAGCAGGCTCTGGAAGCAAAACAGAGAAGCATGCATTGAAGCTATATTTTATGCGGTCGTTGTTTTGTTGCAGGTATTGGACTGGATTGAGAATCATGGAGAAGCTTTCCTTAGCAAACACACCGGGGTAGGAAAATCCCTGCATCGGGCCAGAGCTTTGCAGAAACGCCATGAAGACTTTGAAGAAGTAGCACAGGTAAATGTTTCAAACGTGTTAAACCCACATCCTGTTAAACAATTGAACCTATATCACTGTTCAGTGGTGCCTTAAATTGCCTACTTGACATTGAAGGGCTGGGCACACTGAGTGCTCTGGGAAGAAAAAAATGAATCCAGACACCCTGCAAATTAAATTTGGAGTGTTTCCTTTTAACTTAACTTCTAGAGTAGATTTTTATTTGAGTTTTCAATTGTGCATAAAAATATTGAAAGCAAAAAGCAATGCATCAACTGCAAAAAGTGAAAATGATGCTTGCAAGAACAACAAACAAGAAATCTCTGAAATCTTTAATATCAGATTGGGTGCAAGTAGGCACACCTAATTGTTTGTAAAAATCAAACACCCATCTGATAAACTCAGTGGTCAGTCAGCCATTCAACATAACCAGTTAAAACAAACGATAGTAAACATTGGTTTTTAACCCCGGGTTTAAGTATTCACATCAATCTCATAAATATAACAATACCTTTGTTTGGCTGCAGAAACATCAATATGAAAATTAGAACATTTTAATACACAAAGTTGGGACTTAAGGACTCGTGCTTATGTTGCTTGAGTTAAGATTGACGACCATTCTCCCAGTTAAAACAAATGAGTTTAATATGTTTGCTAGATGATGAAACAGGATGTAACAATAGATACATTTCTTCTGAGCTGAATGTTTACAATTCAAGTTCTGGTGCAGGTTGTGTAGGTACTGGAATTTCCATCCCGTGAAAAACTTCACATTTCTCAGATAAAATAAAATAAAAACTTTAATTCCTAATCAGCACAAAAAGTCAGATATGTGCAGTCTTCCATGGGAGGGACATCTTAAAAATTCTTGCATTTCAGAAGAACCAAAATGGGATTGTTTGAATAATTCCAATCCCTGCACCCCAGGCTCCAACATTCCCTAGCTGCTGAGTTTCAAGTCAGGCATGTGTGGAAGCCTGGGAAGCCGGGTAGCCAGAGTGCCTGGTTTCCATGAAATCAACATTGTTGGGTGGAAAACAGTTCGTTCAGAATATTTTCGACCAGCTCTAGCATCAAGTAAGATTACCAGTAACATTTATGAATTCAGTTTTTATTCACCCAGAGATTTTTTTAAAAGCATATGGTCTGAGAAAAATGACTGAGCCTATTGAATGTTTTTGTATGCCTGGTTTTAGCTTGGAAGATAAGGAAGGTGTAACTAGGAATTATTGTGCACCTTGGAAATACTGCATAGTCAAAAAAAAAAAAAAGGCTTGGAAAACATTAAAGAAATGAGTATATCTGGGTATTATCTTAAAAGAAATTGAGTTGCAATTAGTGAAATCACACCTTGTAACGTTTGAAAAGAAAAGACTTGGAGAAATAGTTACCCGACAAGAAAGGTATTGTGATACAAATCATCAAAAATGGGAAAAACAACAACCCTGGTATAGCTGACACTTAGCTTCAACACATACACTACTGGTGACGCTTGCACTGTCAGGGTTATCTGCTAGCCAGTTTTATTGATGAATTATACTGGCAAACATGTATGCTAAGGCAAACCATATATAGTAGGTGTGTCTAAGCTGGTTTGTTTACCAGGGGAATGTTAGAGTTTAAATTGGGAGGTTGTGGTGTTTTCCCATTAGTCTTTTTTGCTAATGACTGCTGGAAGTGGCACTCAGACAACCGAAATAGTGTGAAGTATTAACAGAATCAGAAATACAGATTTAATAGACAGTATAGTGGATTGATCGAAGTGTGAGTGCGGGGTCAAATATTGTGTGTTTACAAGATGTGGGTTTTGTTTGTATTAGTTTTCCTGTTTAATGCACAAGGTAGCCATTTATGGGCCTGTAATGTTGAGAGCATGTCTTAGAGCAGGGGTGGGCAAACTACAGATCTGGCCCGTCAGGGCTTTGGATTGCCGCTCCCGGAAGCGGCCAGCACCACGGCCCTGAGGCCCCGCTGCACGCTGCTGCCACCCCAGAGCTGCTCAAGGTAAGCGGCGCCGGGCCGGAGCCTGCACCCTGAACCCTCCTGCACCCCGCACTCCAACCCCCTGCCCTGAGCCCCCGCCGCACCCCTCCTACACCCCAACCCGCTACCCTGAGCCCCCTGCCGCACCCCTCCTACATCCCAACCCCCTGCCCTGAGTAGTCTTACCTTTCTAATGCGATGAATGTGCCCTCTCTCCCCTGCCGCAGCAGCCCCCAAGCTGGGGCTGGGAAGGAGGGCTGTCTCTCCCTGGCAGCCACAGCCCTGGAGCTGGGGACAGTCGCCTCTTTCTCTGGCCGCCGCAGCCCTGGACGTTCCAAATTCCTCCTACCCTCTCTTCTCATCCCACTGCCCCCTCCCACGTACTCCCTATTCCCCCCAAGGCACCACCTCATCTTACATGTGCATCTTCTCCAGGGTCCAGGCACCTAATTAGTGGAGCCACGCCTGCATGTCTCCACTAATTAGGTGGGTGGCCCTTCATTCTCTCATGTGGGCCGCCCAGGTGCGTACCTTCGAGGGAACTATCTGTGGACCACCTGAATGGAGCTTGCAGACCACTGGTGGTCCACGGACCACAGTTTGAGAACCTCTGATCTAGGCAACAAGAGGAGTCGTTTTAGGTGTAATGTAATGAAACTGAACAAAGGAAAAATTTAAGCTGAATAATAAGGAAAAACTTCCTGATGCAGAGCTCTACTAGATTGAAAAATAATCTCCTCAGGGAAGGGGTGGAATCTCTATTGCTTGAGACTTGAAAAACTAGACTGGACAAAGTACTTAAATATACTGTAGCGAACAATCCTTCACTGGCAAAAGGATAGACAAGATGACCTAATAAGTCTTTTTTTCCATCTCTAACTTCTGGTTCTGTGGTGACTGCCAAGACAGACACACCCTTCGAGATTTTTCCCTTCTCTAAACCAAATATAAGCAGACAACAAACATGCATCCCTGCTTTGTGTATTCCAAATAAGACAGTTGAGTTTTATACTTCAGGGCTTAAAATTACAATGAATGTGATGTCTCTCACATACTCCTACTGTTCACTTGTGTTCGGACATATGACAGTTTTTTGCTATGAGATGCATTATGTTCTGTAGAAGGTCTGGACTCACCCCTGCAGCGCCTCCTGCTGGTCATCCAGGGAATTAGCTCACCAGCCTCTGGAGCGCCCTCTGCAGGCTGGTGATCCGCCTGTCCTCTTCCTCAGGCTCCCGTGTCCCTCCCAGGACCCCGGTGCCCCTTGCTCTGGGTGCTGCCCCTGGCAGTACCCGCAGGTCTCCCCTCCCAGGGGAACCCCCACCCACTATCCCTACCTCACCTCAGAATAAGGCCACTGCCAGTCACCAACTAGCCCCCGCTCCCTGGGGCAGACTGCAGCATAGGCCACTCATCACAGGTAAGATTGGGTTTGAACCTGCTGCCTTGGACTAGCCCTGGGCTGCCCTGTGCAACCCCCAGTACCCCTTGGCCTAATACTAGGCCGCAGCCTGGGGCTATCCAGGCTGAAGTTCCCCAGCCTGTCCCCAGCCCTGCTCCACCCAGGTACTCTGTGTCTAGCTCCCTGCAGCCAGGCCCTTCCCCTTCTGAAGGCAGAGAGAGACTGTTTGGGCTCCTGGCTCCGAGCCTCTCTTATACCGGCCAGCTGTGGCCTGATTGGGGTGTCCCAGCTGTGGCTACTTCCCCAATCAGCCCAGTAGCTTTTCCCTTTGCCCCAGCCCTCTGCCAGGGCTGTTTTAAACCCCTCAGGCAGGAGCGGGGTAGCCACCCCGCTACAGAGCGTGCTCAGTGTCCTCTGTGGCTGCCCTGCTGGCTGGAGCTCTCCCTTCTCCTTCTTCTCTCCACCTGCTCTGCTGGCTGGAGCTCTCCCCTTTCCCTTACTTCCCTGGACTGCTGCTGCTGGCTGGAGCTCCTTCCCTGGACTGCTGCTGCTACCACTGCTGCTGAGCGAGGGGTGGGGGGGCCTTTTCTGGCCAGCCCCCCCTCCCCACCATCTCTGGAGGGAGAAGCCAGGACCCCACCTTCACCATCACCACTACCACCTGTGGGGGGTCTTTCCTGCCTGGCTGCCAGGGTTGTTGGAGCTGCTGCTGCTGCATGTGTCCTGGGGAGCTGCTGGAGCCTGGAGGTGGAGGAAGAGGACTACATAGACCATCGGCTGCTGGGGGAGCGCACGGGACTCTGGAGACCACTGTGGAGGGGGCCATTCAGGACTGAGTAATTTTCGAACTGTGCTCTAGTGGTGGGGGTCTAGACTGTATTTGTGGGGACACAGGGGTGTGGCGTGGAGCCTGCCCCCTGGTCTATCTGTGCCCCCCCACAACCCCCACCACCACAGTTGCCCCCTCCACCACCCCCACAGCCCATTTACCATCTGCCTCTGCTCCTGCCTCTGGGACTCTGCTGCTCTCCTGGCCTGCCACGCCCTATTGACATCGTTTGGGCCTGCAGCGGCAGGCAGGAAGCCCACACATTGACTTTTGCACAAGTGCTCGTGAGCGCACCTACCCCCCCTGAACTGACCCCTTCCTCTTCGCAACAGGCCTCCCAGCTCTGCCCCTTGCTGCCTACCCCATTTGCCCTCTGTAGCCTTTTGCCCCTCCCCAGCTTCTGTTTGTTTGCCTGCCCCGCCCTTTTCCCTCTGCAGTTTGGTTCGGTTGTCCCACCCCAGCCCTGCGATTAGCCCCTTGATTTCTCTGCCCCATTCCCAGCCTAGTTGCTCCCCTCCCTTTGCGCCCCACCTTGTCCTGATTGATCCCTCCCCTCGTGTGCCCATGCCCCCTCCCTTGCGCTTGTGCCCCCCATCACATTTTGTTAATCACTGCACCCCCTGCTGTTAGTGTGACCTTCCCTCCCTTAGTGCAACTAGAGGGGCCCGGGGCCGGTCCCCCCCCCCCCCCCCCCCACAAGCCCTTGATACCCCCCATCTCCCCCCGTTTTGGCGCCCTCCTCCCCTGCCTACAGCCTAGCGGGGAGGAGTGGTTGACCTGCTTTACCTTTAGCTGCCCCCATTTTTCTCCGGTGTGTTTTCCCCTGCCTCCTTGCTCATAATGGAGGGGAACACGGCGGGCGAGCCTCCCCAAGTAGACTCCGCCGTCCCTCCCCCGCCTGTCCCCTTGGCCTCTTCCTCAACCGCCGCTGCCAAACCACCTGCCGCTGCCCCCGCTGCGGTGTTGGCAGCGGCGGGCGACGGGGTGACCTCCGCTGCTGCCATGTCCCTCGCTCCCTCCAATTCTGGGGGAGCTGCCCCAGGCGGCAGGAAAGGCCAGGGCAAAAAGAAGGGGAAGAGCCCCGCTAGGAAGACTGGGCCCTCCATGGCAGGGGCTGCGGCGGCCCCGCCACCGGCCGCGGCTTCCCTTCCCGCTGCTCCCTCCACCAGCTCTGCGGGTGCCCCTCCCCCGGCCCCCAGAGCATATGCCCAGGTGGCGGTGGCCCCCCCGCCTGCCAGTACGCCATCTTGTCCATCCACCGCCTCTGTTTCCATCTGTAGCGGCCTGGGCCCCTTTCCCACCTTGACTAGGAAGCACGGCGTCCATTGCCTCCTGGTGCCCGCCTCGCCCCACGTGGAGAACTACGTGCGGGCATTGGCGAGGGTGGTGGGGCCCATGGCCATCGTGGCGGCCTCCAAAATGTATGGGAAGGTTGTTTTCTTCCTTGCCTCGGTGGCCGCCGCCCAGGAGGCGGTGGAGAAGGGCCTGGCGGTGGGGGGCATGTTCGTCCCCCTGGAGCCACTGGAGGACCTGGGTGTCCGTATGGTCCTCACCTCCGTTCCTCCTTTCCTCCCCAATGTCGCCCTGCTGCCCGCCCTTTCGACCCTGGGGAAGCCAATTTCCATCGTCCGCCCTCTCTCGCTGGGCTGCAAAGACCCCGCCCTCCGTCACGTCCTCTCGTCCCGCCGGCATGTGCAGCTCCAACTGCCGCCAGCGGCGCGTGGCGGAGAGGCGCTCGAGGGGTCTTTCCTGGTCCCCTATCAGGGGGCCCATTACCAGGTGCACTATTCCACGGGGGAGGCCCGGTGCTACCTCTGCCGGGCGATAGGGCACATCCGGAGGGACTCGGTCTCGGTGGGCCTGCCCGTCTCGGTGGGCCACGGGGCCGTGCCAGGGGCCCCAACGGGGAATGACCAGAAGCCAGTGACCCCACCCCCCCATACGCTGAGAGAAGAGCTGCGGGAGTTTTTAGAAGACGTCCGTGGCTCCCGCAATAAGGTGCCGCTTGCTCTCCAGCGATGGGGGGATTTCCACCAGATCCTCCGGGCCGCGAGGGCCCTCATGGGGGAGTGTAAAAGGACCGGGAAGCAGGATGCCGCGGCTTACCAGCGGGTCCGCAGCTTCCGTGACTCCTTGCTCACCTTCGGGGTGGGTCACAGTTTACTGCGCGGCCCAATGGGGGCCGTGAGCATCCCTGCCGACAAGGTTCCCCCCCAGCCCTCCTCATGCCACCTATCACTTTTGCAACATTGAACACCCGGGGCTGTAGGGTGGGTCTCCGCAGGTGCCAGGTGCTCTCCTTCCTTCGGGAGGGGGGGTACTCTGTGGTTTTCCTGCAGGAGACCCACACGGATCCGGCCGCCGAAGACAGCTGGCGGCTGGAGTGGGGGGACAGGGTCTATTTTAGCCATCTCACAGTTCGTACTGCTGGAGTGGCTACCCTGTTCTCCCCCGACCTACGGCCCGAGGTGCTGGGGGTTGCCGAGGTTGTGCCGGGCCGCCTGCTGCACCTCCGGGTCCGCATGGAGGGGCTTGTGATCAACCTTGTCAACGTCTATGCCCTGACATCGGGCCCGGAGCGGTTGCCTTTTTATCAGCAGGCGTCCGCCTTCCTCGGCTCCTTGGATCCTCGTGAGTGCCTGGTCCTGGGCGGGGACTTCAATGCTACCCTCGAGGAGCGGGACCGCTCGGGGACCGAGCAGTGCCCGGCCGCCGCGGACGTCCTCCGGGAGATTGTGGAACATCACTCCCTGGTGGACGTCTGGCGCGACCACCACCCGGACGATGTCTCCACGTTCACCTATGTCCGGGTGGAAGCCCATCGGTCGTGCCACTCCCGGTTGGACCGCATTTACTTGTCACGCTTCCATCTTTCACGGGCCCACTCCTCCGACGTCAGGCCGGCCCCTTTTTCGGATCACCATCTAGTCACCGTGAAGGCCTCTCTCTGTGCGGAGAGGCCGGGGCCGGCCTATTGGCATTTTAACAATAGTTTGCTGGAGGATGTGGGCTTCGTGGCGTCCTTCTGGGAGTTCTGGCTGGTCTGGCGAGGGCAGCGGCGTGCCTTTCCCTCAGCGCGGCGATGGTGGGACCTAGGAAAGGTGCGCGCCCGGCTCTTCTGCCGTGACTACACCCGGGGCGCCAGCCGACGGAGGAATGCGGCGATAGAACAGTTGGAACGGGAGGTCTTAGAGCTAGAGAGGCGTCTGGCCGCCAGCCCTGAGGATCCATCCCTTTGCGGAGCGTGCCGGGAGAAGCGGGAGGAGCTCCGGGCCCTCGACGATCATCGGGCCCGGGGTGCTTTTGTTCGATCCCGCATCCGCCTCCTTCGGGAGATGGATCGTGGCTCCCGCTTCTTCTACGCCCTGGAGAAAAGGAGGGGGGCCAGGAGGCACGTCACCTGCCTCCTGGCGGAGGACGGCAGCCCCCTCACGGATCCGGCGGAGATGTGCGAGAGGGCCAGGACCTTCTACGCACACCTTTTCTCCCTGGATCCGACCGACCCTACCGCTTGCAGAGTGCTCTGGGACGGATTCCCGACGGTCAGCGCGGGCGACCGGGACCGGCTAGAGTTGCCTCTCTCTCTGGCCGAGTTCTCGGAAGCCCTCCGCCGCATGCCCACCAATAAATCTCTGGGCATGGACGGGCTGACCGTGGAGTTCTACCGCGTGTTCTGGGACGTCCTCGGCCCGGACCTAGTCACCGTCTGGGCCGAGGCCTTGCTGAGCGGGGTCCTCCCTCTTCCGTGTAGGCAAGCCGTGCTCGCCTTATTGCCGAAGAAGGGGGACCTCCGCGACTTACAAAATTGGCGTCCCGTCTCGCTCCTCAGCACGGACTACAAAATCATAGCCAAGGCCATCTCGCTGCGGCTGGGGTCCGTGCTGGAGGACGTGATCCACCCAGACCAGACCTACACCGTCCCGGGCCATAGCATCTTTGATAACCTCTACCTGGTCCGGGATCTTCTGGAACTTGGGTGTAGGGATGGTCTGTCATTTGCCCTCCTGTCCCTGGATCAGGAGAAGGCGTTCGACAGGGTGGACCACGGGTATCTCCTGGGCACTCTGCAAGCGTTAGGCTTCGGAACCCAGTTTGTGGGTTTTCTCCAGGTGCTGTACGCTTCCGCAGAGTGTCTGGTCAGGCTCAACTGGACCCTGACCGAACCGGTCAGCTTCGGGCGGGGAGTGCGGCAGGGGTGCCCCCTCTCGGGCCAGCTCTATGCTCTGGCGATCGAGCCCTTCCTCTGTCTCCTCCGCAGGAGGTTGACGGGGTTGGTGCTTCGGGAGCCGGAGCTGCGGCTGGTCCTGTCGGCTTACGCCGACGATGTTCTCCTCGTGGTCCAGGACCCGGGCGACTTGGTGCGGGTGGAGGCTTGCCAAACCGTGTACTCGGCGGCCTCCTCCGCCTGGGTCAACTGGGTCAAGAGCTCTGGCCTGGTGGTAGGGGCCGGGTGGCAGGCGAGCTCCCTCCCACCCGCGCTTCAGGCCATCCGGTGGAGCACGGGTCCGCTGCTCTATCTCGGCGTTTACCTTTCTGCCACGCATCCATCTCCGCCGGAGAACTGGCAAGGTTTACAGGGCAGGGTGACGGAGCGGCTCCGGAAATGGACAGGACTACTCCGTTGCCTCTCCCTTCACGGGAGGGCACTGGTACTCAATCAACTAGTCCTGTCCATGCTCTGGTACCGTCTCAACACCCTGGTCCCGGCCCCGGGCTTCCTGGCCGACCTCCGGAGGGCGATTCTGGAGTTCTTTTGGCCAGGGCTGCACTGGGTCTCTGTGGGGGTCCTCCATCTGCCCCTGGAGGAGGGAGGGCAGGGCCTGAAGTGCTTTCGCACTCAGGTCCATGTCTTCCGCCTCCAGGCCCTGCAGAGGCTCCTTTATGGTGCAGGTAGTCCGGAGTGGAGAGTACTGGCGCACGCCTTCCTGCGCCGCTTCCGAGGGCTCCGATACGACCGGCAGCTCTTTTATCTCGATCCGAGAGGTCTTCCCCGAGACCTCTCCGGGCTGCCGGTCTTCTACCAGGACCTCCTCCAGACCTAGAAGCTGTTCTCAGCAACCAGGTCCGTGGCGGCCACCGGGGGGGCAGATCTCTTCGCGGAGCCCCTGCTACACAACCCCCAGCTTCGTGTGCAGGTGGCGGAGTCCCCCGCGGTGCGCCAGAGGTTGGTCCTGGCAGAAGTCACGAGAGTCGGAGACCTCCTGGACTACGACCGGGGAGTCTGGCTGGATTCCCTGACGCTCGCTCGGCGCATGGGGCTCTCCAGGCCTTGTACTCCCCGGCGCGTACTTCAGGAGGTGAGGGCCGCTTTGCCGCTCGCTGCTCGGGTCTACCTCGACCAGGTCCTGCGCGAGGGCACGCCCCGCCCACCCTCCACCCCTGGTCCTCCGGACCTTTTTATCGGGCCCCTGCCCTGTGGACCCAACCGGCTTCCCCGCCCCTTCTCCGTGAGCCGGCTGCACGACTTGCAGCCGGTTCGTTTCCTGACCGCGCCAAGGAAACATCTATACACGCTCGTGCTCCACACTCTTCACTTCCTCACCCTCGTGTCCCACCCCGATACGAAGTGACGGGACCTCCTGCCACCTGTCGAGGGTGAGAAGCCCCGGTGGGCCAGCCTCTATTCCACCCTGGTCCCGAGGCCCGCCGGGGATGTCAGTTAGCGGCTCCTTCATGGGGCCGTGAGCATGGGCGTGTACTTGGCGTGGTTTACCCCTGTCCCTGACACCTGTCCTTTCTGCGGTGTGAGGGAGACCCTGGCTCACGTTTACCTGGAGTGTGCCAGGTTGCAGCCCCTACACTGGCTCCTCACCGACATTATGTTGCGTTTTTGGTTACACTTTTCCCCTCACCTTCTCATTTATGCACTCCCTATCTGTGGCCCCACAAAGTCACGGGACCTCCTGGTCAACTTCCTCTTGGCCCTGGCTAAACAGGCCATCTATAAAACCAGGGAGAGGAGGTTGGCCGATGGAGGTTCCTGTGACTGTGGGGCCTGTTTCCGATCCTCTGTCCATTCACGTATCCGGGCAGAGTTCCTCTGGGCGGCATCCACTGGCTCCCTTGACACCTTTGAGGAGCAGTGGGCGCTGTCTGGGGTTATCTGCTCGGTGTCCCCGTCAGGTTCCCTTCTTTTGACCCTTTAATCGCACTCCTGTCCCTGTTTTTACATTAGTTGTCCCCCGTAATCATTTGGGTTTTAGGTCCTGTGGGTCCTCCCCTTAGGCTGGGGGGAGGATCCTTTAGCAGTGGGCGGGCTTTGCCCGCCCACTTCCCGGAACCCAATAGGTACAGTTCTGTAAGAGTGACTGCAGATGAAGGTTAAATTTGAAGTGTATTTATTCCCTACATACACTTCGAGTTATTCACGTTTTTCCTTTGATCAGAGAACCTGGCCACACCTGGGGTTATCAGAGTCAACTCTACAAAAAAAGATGAGAAGGCATCATCCCCTTGAAATCCCACCTGGCTACATTGCTCAATCACCTGGAGCCACTAGTAAATGCTGAACTATTCGCTTTCAGCTAAGGAGCTGACAAGTTCAGACAGGTGATCTGTCCTTTTTTCCTCCTATGCTGTTTCTCCAGGGTAGTTCAGATTCCAGCTCCCCAGGACTGCTCAAAAGAATCATAGAGTGAGCTAGCCCACAACATGCAAAAAGTGTTCATAATTCCCTGTAATGTCAGCAGACTTCAATCTTATCACAGGTTAAACATTCTGATGAAAGATTGACACTTTCATCTGCTCACTGTACAGGATAATATTGGTCTTCTACAACAAGGGCAGTAGGTGGAAGACATTGGCCTGCAGTATGTTTATGTATCCCATCAATGCAAATGTAAAGGGGATTTGTCACATTGGCTATAGGTTAAAATGATTTCTTTAGCAGTTATGAATAAAGCTAATACTTTGTCACGGATATTTTTAGTAAAAGTAACGGATAGGCAATGAAGAAAAATTCATGGAAGCCCGTGATCTGTCCCTGATTTTACTAAAAATATCCATGACAAAATGGGGAGTTGCAGAGTCCCCACACAACCCGTGGTGGCTGGGCAACTGTGGGGACCCTTGCTCAGAGCTCCAGGGGCCCCCACCGCCTGTGGGGGCTCAGAGCTCCAGGGGCTCCGACTGCCCAAGATGGCCGGAAGCTGCAAGATCCCCCTGAGGCGGCCCGGAGCTGCAGGGTCCCTCCACTGCCCAAAGCAGCCCAGAGCTGCAGGGTCACCCCGCCGCCCGCAGGGCCCCCCCAGCTTCCAGTGCCGTGGGTGGCAGGGTGACCCTGCAACTCCTAGCCATCATGGGCTGAAATCACGGAGGTCTCTGGAAGTCATGGAATAAGCTAGCACACAACATGCAACCGTGATAAAATCGTAGCCTTAGGTATGAATATATCTACAAAATATGGAGATTGTAACACACATGTAAAAATTTTTCAGTATTACACACACAAGCCATAAGTGAGTAGTAACAGTTACTATCAAACTGACCAATTTTGCCTTTAAAGAAGCAGCGCTACAGCCTACCCTTTCTTCCCTGATAGCTAAAATTTCTCATGATCTGTGTTGCACACATAAGAACACTTACCCCACATGTATAGGATTTTGATGTCTGTTACCTTTAACCAGCCCACTTCTAGGGCAAAAGATTCTCAGCTTAAAAAAGTTTGGATGCTGACAACTATTTTGTGTTTATTCCCTTGTGTATTTGTGGATTGGATTCTGACTCAGCTATTCCTTTTTTTGCAACTGTGGCTGAGAGATGTCCAATGGTGCATAATGGTCTCTGCCCAAGACACGTGTATGGTGTATAGGGCAAGAGTCTGTTAGCCATGTGTTTCTTCTACAAAGCCGAGTTAACTTTTTATCCATATGGCGGTTGCATCTTAATTGAGCTCTGGATCAGCTTCCTTGGTTTAGGGACCAAGTCTGTAGAAATCCCTTCCTGACCATGTCCTCCTGAGCCGGTTTGTAGAGTAAGTCAAGGCTGAAGTAAGGCCTTTATATTTCAGCCAGCTCATGAGAGACCATTGTAGCCTCCTACTTTTACCAGTTACCTGGCAGCCCTTGTCCATTTTCTTATATTGGTGGTGGCTACGACTCTGTGCTATTTTATTTAATTCACATTTAACTTTTGTATGAAGGCTAGATACATTATATTTTGTGCTATATAAATACATAACAGCTGTTCATTTTCTTGAGGAATGGCTCATGAAGGTGACAGCTACTGCAGAATCTCTGAAAAGTAGGGCTGCCAAGTGGTTAAAAAAATTAATTGCGATTAATCACACTGTTATTTAAATAAATGGTATTCTATTATTGTTTATTTTTGGATGTTTTCTACATTTCCAAATAGATCCATTTCAATTACAACACAGAATACAAAGTGTATAGTGCTCACTTTATATTTATTTTTGATTACAAGTATTTGCATTGTAAAAAACAAAAGAAATAGTATTTGTCAATTCACCTAATACAAGTACTGTAGTGAAATCTCTTTATCATGAAAGTTGAACTTACAAATGTAGAATTATGTACAAAAAAACTGCATTCAAAAATGAAACTATGTAAAATTTAGAGCCTGCAAGTCCACTCAGTCCTATTTCTTATTCAGCCAATCGCTCAGACAAACAAGTTTGTTTACATTTGCAGGAGATAATGCTTCCCGCTTCTCGGTTACAATGTCACCTGAAAGTGAGAACAGGCATTCACCTGGCACTGTTGTAGCCGGCGTCGCAAGATATTTACATGCCAGATGCGCTAAAGATTCGTATGTCCCTTCATGCTTCAACCACCATTCCAGGGTACCTGTGTCCACGCTAATGAGGGGTGCTGCTCAATAGCAGTCCAAAGTAGTACGGACCGACACATGTTCATTTTCATTATCTGAGTCCGATGCCACCAGCAAAAGGTTGGGTTTTTTTGGTGGTTCGGGTTCTGTAGTTTCCACATCGGAGTGTTGCTCTTTTAAGACTTCTGAAAGTATGCTCCACACCTCATCCCTCTCAAATTTTGGAAGGCACTTCAGATTCTTAAACCTCGCATCGAGTGCTGTAGCTATCTTTAGAAACCTCACATTGGTACCTTCTTTGCGTTTTGTCAAATCTGCAGGGAAAGTATTCTTAAAATGAACAACATGCTGGATCATCATCTGAGACTGCTACACTGCTCTACAGCCAAAATGCTTCTGAAATAAATGTAGTCAAACTTTACTAATTCTGGGTCACTGAGAACGAAAATGATGCTTAAAATTGTTGATTGGCTCTAGTTTTCAAGATATGCTATTGGGTCAGTATATACGACCCTTGACTTGGGAATGGCGGAGGATAAGTGAGTTATAAAGGGAAGGGATCTCAATTTAAACCAGAAATGACTAAAATACATCTTTGACTGGATCTATGAATAAATCTATGACTGGGTTTGGACAGTACTTGCTTTTTAGGCAAAACAATGAATGATGCAATCTGAAGGTGGTATTGCATCATACATGATATGAATTGCATCATGTTATTCCTAGAAGTCATGGATGATGCAATCATAACAAAGCTTACATCACTCTGCTGAACAAATTACCCTATATCAGCTCTAGAAATCATACAGTGTGGTGCTCTCTTATTTGTCAGTGTTTGATTTTGCAAAGGGACACATTTCTGTTTAGCCAAAGTGAGCAGAGATGCCTCGTACTTGTGTGAACAGTGCAGATAACTTCTGCTATGTTTGTGGTGAAGTGACTTTTGCATCACAAAAGCGCAGTATAACCACTATGGTTAAGAAAGCCTATCACCTTTATTTTGGCTGCCAAATTGGAGATCAGGACAAGAGGTGGGCCCCACATATATGCTGCAACACTTGTGCAACAAATCTTGGCCAGTGGTTGAACAGGAAAAGGAAATCTATGCCTTTTGCAGTGCCAATGATTTGGAGAGAGCCAACAGATCATACCAGCAATTGTTACTTCTGCATGGTGCCTCCAGTTGGGAAAGGTGTGTCAAAGAAGAAAAAGTGGACTGTGCATTATCCAAACATTCCATCAGCTATACGCCCAGTACCCCACGGAGAAGGACTGCCGGTTCCTGATGCACCAGAATCATTCTCACTTGAGTCAGACGAGGAAGAGGAAGAGGATGAAACTTCTGGTCCTGAACCATCAATGTCACAGGACCCACATTTTCTCCCATCCTCCTCCTCTGAACCACACCTTGTGTTATGAGGTGTGGAACTGAATGACCTTATCAGGGATTTGGAACTACCCAAGAGTAAGGCAGAGTTGTTGGGCTCCAGACTACAGCAGTGGAATCTCCTGGCAGGTGATGTTAGGGTTTCCATGTTCCGTGACAGTCAAAAGAATCTTGTCCCATTCTTCTTCATGAAAGGTGATCTTGTAGCTTGCAACAACATTGATGGTGTGAGGGCAGCCCTCAACATCGTTCACGATCCAGATGAGTGGAGACTGTTCATTGATTCATCGAAGACGAGTCTTAAAGCTGTTTTACTGCAGAATGGCAATGTTTTGCCATCAATTCCAGTTGGTCATGCAGTCCATATGAAGGAAACCTATGACAACATGAAACAACTTTTGAGGTGCATAAACTATGGCCAACATCAGTGGCAGCTTTGTGGCGATTTGAAGGTTGTTGCTCTCTTGCTTGGTCTGCAGACTGGATACACAAAGTACTGCTGTTTTCTCTGTGAATGGGATAGTCGTGCAAGAGATTCCCACTACATCAAGAAAGATTGGCCACTCCGACAGTCATTGGAGCCTGGAAGGAAAAGTGTTCAGCATCCACCACTTGTTGAATCAAGGAAGATTTTGTTACCACCCTTACACATCAAGCTGGGTCTGATGAAGAACTTTGTCAAGGCCATTGACAAAACACAAGCAGCTTTCAAGTACCTCCATGGAAAATTTCCAAGGTTAAGTGAAGCTAAGATAAAGGAAGGTGTCTTTGTTGGTCCTCAGATTCGTGAACTTTTTCGAGATGATGCATTTGACCATGCACTGCATGGCAAGGAAAAGATGGCATGGAAAGCCTTCCAGTTAGTGGCAATAAATTTTCTTGGAAACAACAAGGCAGACAACTCCAGGTTGTTGGTGGAAAACCTCCTCAAGGCATACAAAAGCCTTGGTTGCAACATGTCACTAAAGATACATTTTTTGCACTCTCATCTAGATTTTTTTCCACCGAACTGTGGAGCAGTGAGCGACGAGCACGGCGAGCGATTTCACCAGGACATTGCAACAATGGAGAAACGCTATCAGGGCAACTGGAGCTCATCAATGCTTGCAGACTATTGCTGGACAGTGACAAGAGATGCTCCATTGAATGAATACAAGAGACAAGCCAAGAAGGGCCGAGTAGACACTGAATAGGACTAAACTATGTACAGAATAGTTTTTTGCCTTTTTGTTTCATAATAAATTTTATTTATATAACCCTTTTGCTGATTTTTAAAGTGTTACATAAACAGGACAGGTGAAATATTATCATGTAAAGCAACCATAATACATGAAAAGACCTAGGTTACAATTTATGATTAAAACTCTACTATCTACACAATATACATAGACATAAAATGTAAAAACTTAACTATCTTAGAAACAGTAGCCAATCAGTTGTTTTAATTGTCATATTTGAATTCAGCACATCAAAATACATAATAAATAGCACATTTTATCTCTGAAGCAGACGACTTCTCAAAAATTGTAGACCAGTGTAACATGAAATATATGTCAGAATACAGGTAAAACAGAGCAGGGGACATAGAATTCTCCCCAAGGTGTTCAGTCACAAATGTAATTAATGCATTATTTTTTTAACGAGCGTCCTCAATAAGGCTGCGAGTCTATCATAGAGGTCATGGATTCCGTGACTTTCCGTGACTTCTGCAGCAACTGGTGCTGACTCAGGGGCTGCCCGAGCCGGGAAGCCCCTGGGCCAGCAGCAGCAGTTTGGTGTGTGGGAAGTGCTCAGGACTAGGGGCAGGAGGTTGGGGAATGTGTGTGTGGGGGGGGGGGGGGAGAGCTGCACAGCAGGGGCTTATGGCGGGAGCAGTGGGTGGAGCCCCCAGCCCCTCCGCCACCTAGGAGCTGCACGGACAAACGGAGCCAGGTAGGGAGCCCCTGCCAGTACCAGCAGGTGTCCTGGGCCACCTCCCTGGCACCCGCGACACCCCTGTACCACGATCCCTTCCCTCCCCCCAAGTACCCGCGGCCCCCTGCCCAAGTTTTAGTTAGGGGTGTACAGTATAAGTCATGGACAGGTCACGGGCTGTGAATTTTTGTTTACTGCTCATGACCTCTCCAAGACTTTTACTAAAAATACCCATGACTAAAACGTAGCCTTAGTCATCAGCATGGAAGCATGTCCTCAGGAATGGTGGCTGAAGCATGAAGGTGCATACAAATGTTTAATATATATATGGCATGTAAATACCTTCCAATGCCAGCTACAAAAGTGCCATGTAAATGCCTGTTCTCACTTTCTGGTGACATTGTAAATAAGCAGTGCCGGCTCCAGGGTTTTTGCCGCCCCAAGTGGCAAAAAAAAATAAAATAAAAAAAAGCTGCGATCTGCGGCGGCAATTCGGCGGAAGGTCCTTCGCTCCAAGTGGGAGTGAGGGACCGTCCGCCGAATTGCCCCTGAATAGCTGGACGTGCCGCCCTTCTCCAGAGTGGCCACCCCAAGCACCTGCTTGGCAAGCTGGTGCCTGGAGACAGCCCTGTAAATAAGAAGAGGGCAGCATTATTTCCTGTAAATATAAACAAACTTGTTTGTCTTAGCGATCGGCTGAGCAAGAGGTAGGACTGAGTGGAGTTGTAGGCTTTGAAGTTTTACATTGTTTTGTTTTTGAGTGCAGTTATGTAACAAAAAAACCCTACATTTGTAAGTTTCACTTTTACGACAAAGGGATTGTACTACACTACTTGTATGAGGTGAACTGAAAAATACTATTTCTTCTGTTTATCATTTTTACACTGCAAATATTTGTAATCAAAAATAATGCATGAAATCACGTTGATTTCAGTTACAACACAGAATACAATATATATGAAAATGTAGAAAAACATCCAAAATATTTAATAAATTTCAATTGGTATTCTATAGTTTAACAGTGCGATTAAAACTGCAATGAATTTTTTTAATTGCAATGAATTTTTTTGAGTTAATCACGTGAGTTAACTGCGATTAAGCGACAGCCCTACTGAAAAGACATGTTAATTAAATACAGATAGTTAAAGCTGATCTACACCATGAATGCCTCCCTGTCTAGTTAGGAAATGGGCATAAACTGCTTCTAGTGCCATGCTGTGACTTTTGTCCTCCCAGCCTGCTCGAATAGCCTTAACTGACTGCTAGATATAAAATCACCTTGCATACTTTAGATCAGTTTTATTAAATCCGTAAAGAGACGCCTCCTCTTTGCACCCTTTTCATTCATCTGCCTGTCTTGGGGAGTTCTCCAGCACAACCCACCATGTTTAGGATCTTAGCTCCTGCACACTGGCATAACTATATAAGAAGAAGCATTTCCACGGGATGTCATTACTAGTTGAAGGAAGGTTTACAAAAGTGAGTTGAGGATTGACCCTCTTTTCTGCATGCTGTCTAAGGATACAGCATTTGAGCTATTTTTGAAAATGGCATCCAAATTACATTAACTTCTTAATTACATTAAATTCTTAATTCATCTAGACCATCTTCCAGTTTGCAGAAAGATAAATCTGAAATGCTCAGGCTACATTATCACGAGGATGCTCTCAGAATTCTTAAATAGTATTTCACAAGAATAAAATGTCAGATTATTTATAAAATGGGAAACGATCTCTTCAGTCACACAGATGGCTGTGGGTGGGGCCCTTGGTTCCCTAGGTAGTTGCCAGTGTAGCCTTTCAGGTTACAATTGTGAGCATTGAACTTCTTTTCTTGTTCATCTGTGAGAGCTTCGACTGTAGCACTGGGCACATGTAAGTACTGACCAGGAAGTGTTCTGTTCTAACAGCATTTGAGTAGGGGGTGCAGGCTTCCTCAGGTACAACGTCTTAGAGACTCCGAACCTCCCTTTAGGGTTGGAGAGTGGGAGATGACACCCATTGTCTGGTGTGTGCACCGTTTAATTCAAAAAGCACTAGGGACTAATGTTGTTGCATAAATAATTAATGAATTTATTATACTGAACAAGTCAAAAAATTGAATAGTTGAACGCAGTATTGAGACCGACAAGGTTGTCGATCCCAAGGTGTACAAAAGTTTGTGCTGCTGGCAGATAATGCATCGGAATATTTTGGAATGGCTTTGAACCATGTTAATTTCAAAATGTTGATGTTGATTTTAAAAATTGAGTTAAAACCTGAGCTTAAAGGAACAAGATCAGATGAAACATTAGGTTTGTTAGGGGAAGTGAGAGGGAGGCTATAGGAATGAGTTTTTACAGAAACATGCAAACATTACCCGAGTTTTTTTTATTCTAGTTTGTGTGAAGTTATTTTAAAAAAAACAACAACAAAAACTTTTTAGATCACAAGCACTTTCCAACTGAGCCACTCAAAGCAATTTTGACACACTAATAAATAAAACCTTTTACTATTTCTACCGCCCTAGCCGAGGCATGTATGACTCTCTCTGTTCTACATACAGAGCCACAAAGATGAACACATGATTTGTGTAGGAGTTGCCCGGTAACTCAGTGGCAAAGCAAACAAGGAGAACTCTGATTGCCTGGCTCCTTGTCATGTTTTAGGTCAGGTCTACAATAGAAACTTTGACTGGTATGGTAACCCAGCCCACTTACTTATACCCATGACTGTCTCTACTTTCTGTATGGGTGATAGACCCTCACCGCTTGTCAGCTGTATCCTGATCCCGCCCACCGGTTACCCCTCCCCCATTGGGGACATTGCAGTCTGCATATATTGTGTGCTGCCCAACCCCAAAACACTAACATCCCCCCCATACTCTGTATGTTACCCCCAATGACCAATAACTGACGCCTCAAATTTTCTGTATTGTTTATTTTTTTAAATATTCTCTAATAAAATTTAAATCTGTTAGGGGCGTGATTTATTTTCTTTTCCTTTCCATACCAGCTAAAGCCCTAGTGTGGCCACAGTTATACTTGCAAAGCAAGAAGGCTTTTGCCAATACAGTTTTTATCTGGGGACCCAATATAAGCTATACTGGCAAAAGCACTCTTGTGCTGGTATAAGCTTCATCTTTATTAGGAAGGTTTGCCGGTAATGCTATGCCAGCAACCCTTTTCTTGTGTAGACTAGGCCTCCATCTTCTTCCTCTTTAGTGGCTAAAAGTTCCCCATTAGTGTTTGTAATGTAAACACTGAGGAACTGTGCTGGTGCGTGAAACCTGCATTTCATTGGAAGTGTAACACACTGAACAGAGAGCGCAGGATGAAAGGTGAATGTAAGCAAGATTTCTACATTTCAGTTTTAATAAGTAAGGAAACATACTTGTTTAAAAAGTCTCCTTTCAATTGACAGAGGCTCTCTTGGAGGGAGATTGTTTTCATGTCAGATATTTGGGTCTTTTGGTTCTTGGGGTTTTGATTTTTGTTGTTTGTTCAGTTTTGTGCACTGACTCCTCTCCCTTTTGCAGCTGCTGAACTCTCACTCTTCCTTTCCAAAAGCTCAGTCAGTCAGCACTCCAATCCTGGGAAACGATCCCTTATGTTGCTTCCAAAATTTGCCTGACTTGGCCCTGCCACACAAACACCAGACTGTTTCACAACTTGTGTCCAGAGTTACCCCCTGAACCCTCCCACTGCCCTTTCATCCTGCCCCCCTGCTTCCAGTTACCTGCCTCCCTATGCGCCATTTCAACACCTCACAACTGCCAAATTTATCAGCTTTTGCAAGGAAACCTGAGGATTTTTTTTCTTATCCATTGACTCTTCGCACCTCATTGCTGTCAGTTGTATGGTATTTTTTCTAAATGCCCTACTTAAAAACATGAATTTCTGGTCATTGCTCTTGGATAAGTGCTGGGAAAAGCTTTCTGACCTGAGAGTATTTGTTACTGGTCTGTCAAATAGTGTTTAACCATGTTAATTTACAACATATCAGGCTTTAAAACTGTTCTTCAGTCTGGCAGTGGATTTGCGTTACTAGTCCTGGAAGGAATGGACCAAGTCCTGCATCTTGGACTAGGGTATTTTCAATGCTAGTAGAAATTCTGCTTCACTCGTGATGTGTTTTCATTGCGTGGTTAGAGCACCACAAAAAACAGTGAAGAGAATAAACAACAAATGGTGAATATTCACCATGTTTTATTTGAATGAATTGGATATTGTTCCACTCTTCCTAACAAGAGAAAAGCACACATTTCAACTACAGAAGTGAAGTGATGTGAAAGGATGATGCTTGTTAAAATGGGACTTCAAAGACCTGTAATTCTAAGAATTTCCATCCACTGCCCCCAAAAGGAACAGTAGCTAGAGGTCCTTTTGTTTTTTATGAAACTGAAACAAAATGCAGCAGATGTTTATAGATCCTTCCTTTACTCTGGTAATTGTCTATGTGCAAAAAATCATAAAAGCATTTTATTGCCTGGTGTATGTAAGGTGACGGTTTGTCTGCAGATGTTCCTTTTTCTGCAGTGTATTAAAGGACAATGTCAGAGGATGAGACGGTTACCTATCTACTGTAATGAGTATGAGAAGGTTATTGACATGAGATTCCAGCAACCTAATGCTTTACTGCTTCATTTTTTCCAGTTTGTTTCCTGCAATGGGCAATGTATTGTGTCTTTAGATACAGGCCAGCATTACCTTCTGTTCACTTATCCCTGTAAAATGATCATTTTATTTTTCTGCAGAACACATATACCAATGCAGATAAATTGCTAGAAGCAGCCGAGCAGCTGGCTCAGACGGGGGAGTGTGACCCAGAAGAGATTTATCAAGCTGCACATCAGTTGGAAGACAGAATACAGGATTTTGTTAGGCGTGTGGAGCAACGCAAGATCCTGCTGGACATGTCTGTGTCTTTTCATACTCACGTTAAAGAGGTAAGTTGACCACAAACCATGGAAGTACCTGGCAAACTTGAAAAGGATGCAAGCCGAGTAATATTTTAATTGGTATAACATACAGCTCTTGCTAATGAGATACAATGAACCCCAACTGTACAGTGAGCATTTAATTCAAAACTGAGCTCAGCCTGTCTTATTCTACTGACATCACAGTGTTAGCTGACTCTGTACATTGACAGTCCCTGACAACTGTTTATCCGTGAATGGGATGTGATTATTATTATTTGTAGTATGGGAGCTCATACGTAGACATAGTAAGAGACAGTCGCTGCCCTGGAGAGAGCTTAAAATCTATATTTACAAGACAGTGGCTCGGGGTGGGGGAGAGCCAAGGCATAGAAGTCCAGTGACTTTCCCCAAAGCTGGGAATAGAACCAGGCCTCCTGTCCCCCATATTAGAGTAGATCTAGGGGAGTGAAGGCACCTCAGATTGCTAGGCATTTAACTAAATGGAGTGAGAGATAATAATTTTAAAACCATTTTGCATTGGGCTCCTGAAGTTACTCCTCAAGTAGATTATCAGTGTTTATATTTTTCCCTCCTCCTCTTCCCCCCCCCCACCATGCTAATGAAGCTTATTAATTATTCTGTTACATTATATCACATAGGGCTGATTGGTCCTTGGCTGTGAGATTTTGAGCAAATTTTAATTTAGGAAGAACAGTCATGCCTTGTGGAGAAGGAAAGGACATTATCCAAAATATACTGCATTCTGCAAACTGTTTTATAGGATAGATGTATTTCAGTATGTGAACATCTGTTTCATATATTTTATTAAACAGGAAAGGCAAATGGTCTGTGAAAATGTTCATTATTAGATTGCTTTACAACTCTAGACATAAATGTGTTATTCAGCCAGTGGTTTCTGTATTCAGGCTTGCTCATGCTCTCCTCACTTCTCCCCTTTACCGACCCACACTTGCTGCATTAATGCAACATGAAGAGAGTCAGTAAAAATTAACTCTCACCTATTATACTTTACGTTATTTTTTGGTGTTTCAGTGTAGATCTACTTTCTCTTTCCTCTGTGTTCCTCTGATATCATCTGGTGCTGCTATGTATCATTAATCCAGAAGAGATTCTTTTTTATGTCATCTTCCCAATTCCCATTTTCAATACCAGTCCTCCAAGGTTATATTTTTCCATCTCTTCTAGTTCTTTGTCACTGACTTGAATCTTTGTCTCTTCCTGCTGTCTTCCAATTGCCATAATTTTTGTGTTCTCTGTACTTATCTGTCTGAATTTTCTGCTCTGGTGATCTACCTTGTCAGTTACTCTCTACGGCCACCCAGGACAATGCTGTGAGGTCAATATCATTTGCGAATCTAAGGTTATTCGCTGTTTTCCCACTTAACTTGGCTCCTCCCATTTCATCTCTCAGTGCTACAGCCATGACTACTTCTAGTACCAAGTGGAACAAATCCGGTGATACCGCGCATCCTTTGTTGCACTCCTGTGGTCATCCTGAACCATTCCATCAGCTTCTTGTCTATTCTCTGCACACTCATCAACTTTCTGTAGATACTTTCTACCAGCTCAATCAATTTCTTGGGAATGCCAGACATACTCAAAACTTGCCATAGCCCTTTCTGCCAAATGCTATAAAAAGCCCATGTGAAGTCTACACAGTTCTTGTACCAGGTTCAGTTGTGTTGTGTGTTTTTCTCTGATGTCGGTCTCAGTGCAACCTGTTCCTCTGCCAGGGCTGCATCCTCATACCCCTCGTTCTCCTTTGCAACATCTTGGGGAACGTGTTTCCCAGCACACTCAATAAGCGGATAGCTCTGTAGTTCTTGCACTCACTCTTATTTCCTTCTTTTTATAGATATGTACTTGTTATTGCTTTTCCCCATTCGCTAGGCACTTGCTCTTGCTTGTAAATCTGCAGCATTGTTGTGACTTTGTTGTCACTTCATGGTGCCTTTTTCAGACTTTCTGTTGAGAGCTTTACTTTTTCTAAGAATTCGAAAAACTTCTATGAAATCTAAAATAAATAAGTGATGATAAAATGGGTAAGGCAAGAACTAAGATTGGAGAGAGATGACTGTGAGGGTTTGGACACATGTCAAGAATGGAGCCGGAAAGGATACCATACACAGTGATATATACCGAAGTGCAAGGCCATAGAAATAAAGGAAGACCGAGGGTGGGTTAGATAGAAATGGTGAAGAATGACATGGAACAAAAAGGTTTAAAGGTTAGTGAAGCTGGTACAAGCAAGAAAGTGGTGGAAAGGCTTCATTCTGCCCCATTGTCACTGCTGAGCTGACAGATGGGAATCGAAGACTAATCCAGCAGAGAAATGGCTGCTGGGGCCGGATGCCATAATATGTTACTCTTACGGTTGTTCTTTGTATTTCTTCTTCGAGTGCTTGTTCACGTCCATTCCACATTAGGTGTGCGCGTACCGCGTGCACGTCGGAAACTTTTTCCCTTAGTGGCTCCCGTCGGGTGGGCAGGGGAGCCCCCTAGAGCGGCGTCTATGCTGGTGCACATATACCCCTGCCGACCCGACCCCCCTTCAGTTCCTTCTTACCATCCGTGGCGGCATTGGAACAACTCTTTCTCTCGCTTGCGAGTGATCCCTTAGCACAGTTGTAGTAATTATCAGTAGTTAGCAGATATCTGTAGTTAGCACTTCTTAATAGTAGATAGTTAAGCTTCCTTTGTTTTAGGTGTCTGGAAGTTGTTTCCAGCACCAGCCCTGGGCTGCGGGGCATAAGGCTTGTGCCACGTGCCGCAGGCCTATGCTGATCAGTTATCCCCACGACTCCTCTCTCCGCTGTTTGGGGGAATCGCACCAGACTGAGCGCTGCAAGATCTGTAAGGCTTTCAAACCAAGAACCAAGAAAGAAAGAGACTTTTGCCTCAAGCAATTACTCATGGAGACCTTGCTGCAGCCTGCGGCCTTGGACCATCCGGCTTCGGCGCCGGAGTCCTCGGTACGGAGTGCCCCGGCATCAGTCCGTGATCCAGCGCCGGTTGAAGGGGCAGCCGAAAGGCGATAGAGGGCGCTCCCCGCATAAGAAGGTGGTGCCTTCCAAGGGACCGAGCACTCAGGGACAGTGTGGCCCCAGGACATGCACCGGCACCGCAGGGTCCGTCAAGCCCCGGGCTAAGTGGGTTGAGTGCAGAAGAAGGGCTGGAGGACATCCCAGAACAGCCCTCCATACCAGACACCTTTGAGGCGGCGAAAGACCTCATAGAGCTGTCGGCGGCAAGCCCCCGCCCTAGCAAGGAGAAGCCTCCAGCAACATCACCAAGGGTGCCGTCCAGAGGCAAGCCGACAATGGTGCACAGCTCGAGGTCACCACCCTGGCACTGGTCCCAGTCGAGCTCAGCCTCCGTGGACTCCCAGTTACCTTTGACTCAGCAGGACTCGATGGCACCGGAACCGAGCCAGCATACGGCACCGGCGCACTGCTCCCCGGCACCGTCACTAAGCCAGCACCAAGGGAACATAAGGCCGCAATCCCTGGTCCCGGGCAGAAGGCAGTGATCCCGGTCCCGAGAGCATCAGTACCGATCCCGGTCAGTGAGGAGCTGCTCTCCAGCCTCCCGACGGCACCATGCCCTGGCACCACCTTGGCTTCCGAGGTCGGCGTCCTCAGAATCCGAGGTCGACTCAGGCCGCTCCAGTTACGCCCGCAGGGTGCCGGCTAGCAGGGAGCCCCAGACCGCGTGGCATCCCCAATGGGGCCCGCCAGGACAATGGCCCTTTTGGACACCGTGGGCATATCATCAGCAGCAAGGGACCTCCTCCAGAGCTTCGAGGTCTGGCTATTCGGTGCATTGGTCCTGGTCCCCACGCAGGCACCTATCCATGCCCAAGGAGGCCACGGTGTCCAGACCACCAGATGCTTCTCCAGAGCACCGGAGAGCGAAAGCGGCACCGAGCTCGGGGCCGTCCCGGGGACACTCAACCTGACAGGACCCGGATGTGCCCCTGCCTATGAGGAGGGGCAAGAAGGGCAGGTGGAGGAGACACAGCATGCCCTCACCTCCTCATCGTCCCCAGATGAAGCTGTGGTGGGCACGGCGGTGTCAGGGCCTCCCCCAATTAACCACAGGGCACATCAGGAGCTGCTCCGCAGGGTCGCCCAGAACTTGGGCCTACAGGCGGAGGAAGTGGTGGAGCAGGAGGATACTATGGTGGATATCCTAAGCCCTGAAGGCCCCTCCAGTATTGTGCTCCCTCTCATAAAGATAATTCAGTCTAACTACAAAACGGTCTGGCAAACCCCAGCCTCCAGCGCACCGACAGTAAGGGGGGTGAAGAGGAAGTACATCGCCCCTTCCAAGGGATACGACTTCCTATTTTGTCATCCGGCCCCCTGTTCACTGGTCGTCTCAGCCGTGAATGAACGGGAGCGTCATGGCCAGCAAGCCCTGGCCCCCAAGGCCAAGGAGGCTAAACGTTTGGACCTCTTCGGAAGGAAGGTCTACTCCTCTGGGGGCCTCCAATTAAGGATTGCGAACCAGCAGGCGATCCTAAACAGGCACAATTTTAATTCCTGGGCAGCAGTTTCCAAATTTAAAGACTCCTTGCCCCAGGGCTCTCAGCCTGAGTTCACGGCCTCGTGGAAGAGGGAAAGGCAGTTGCCAAGACCTCTTTACAGGCCTCTCTGGACTTGGCAGACGCAGCAGCCAGAACAATCGCCTCAGGTGTGGCGATGAGGTGCTCGGCGTGGCTTCAGGCTTCAGGCCTTCCGCCAGAGGTCCAGAACACCATCCAGGACCTCCCCTTCGAAGGGTCTGGCCTCTTTTCCGACCAGATGGATGCCAGGCTGCGTAGCCTTAGACTCCCAGGCAATCCTCAAGTCGTTAGGAATGCACACCCCGGCGACTCAGAGGAAGCCATTTAAGCCCAAACCCTCGCAGCAGCGGCAGTACCAGCCTTGCCCTAGGCAGGAGCCTTATCGCAGGAGGGGCAGAGACAACAGACGCAGGCAGAATAACACGCCTAATCAAGTCCAGGGCCAGGGCAAGCCCCAGCCTGGCAACAAGCAGGGGTTTTGAAGGTGCGCTCGAGGACAGCGTACCAACCCAGCTCCTGGATCCTTCCCCTTGTTTCTTGAACCGCTTGTCCCACTTCTACCAGGCGTGATCCTGTATAATGTCGGACCGTCGGGTCTTGCTCACGGTACAAGTGGGTTACACGCTGCAGTTCTCCTCCTACCCACCCTGTCCCTCTTCAGGGACCCTTCTCACGAGCAACTCCTTATGCAGGAGGTACAGTCGCTCCTAGAGGTGGGGGCGGTGGAGGAAGTCCCTCGGGAACTAAGGGGGAAGGGGTTTTACTCCCGTTATTTTCTCATCCCAAAGGCAAAGGGGGGCCTTTGGCCCATTTTAGACCTTCGCGGGCTCAACAAGTTCTTAGTCAAGATCCACTTCCACATAGTCTCCCTAGGCACTATTATCCCGTCCCTGGATCCGGGGGATTGGTACGCTGTCCTTGACATGAAAGATGCGTACTTTCATATCGCTATTCACCCCGCTCACCGGCAGTTCCTACGGTTCGCCATAAACCAGCACCATTACCAGTTTACGGTGGTCCTGTTCGGCCTGGCGGCAGCCCCCCACATGTTCACAAAATGCATGTCAGTAGTGGCAGCCTTCCTGCGAAAGAGGAGAACACGGGTATACCCATACCTCAATGATTGGCTCCTCACGGGTCGGTCCGAAGAGGAGGTCTGCTCCTATGTGACGGCCCTAGATGCATTCCGCAGGCTGGGTCTTCTCGTCAACGTGCCCAAGTCTTCCCTGATACCAATGCAAAGGCTGGAGTTCATCGGGGCAGTGCTGGACTCTGTGCAGACGTGAGCGAGCCTCCTGGAATCCAGATTCCTGGCCATCCAGCGGGTTATAGACTCGATGCTAAGGTTCCCCACTACCATGGCCAGATGCTGTCTGCAGCTCCTAGAGCACACGGCAGCATGCACTCACATAGTCAAATACGCTCGACTAAGGCTCAGGACTTTACAAGCGTGGCTTGCCCGGTCGTATCACGCGGGCAGAGATCCCCTAGACCTTGTTGTGACGGTTCCAGCCCAGGTGTTGGACTCCCTGCGCTGGTGGCTCAATCGGCCAGTAGTCTGTGAGGGTATCTCCTTCGCTGCACCGCAGCTGCTCTGATGCTGGTGACAGACGCGTCTGACCTCAGCTGGGGAGCTCACTTAGGGGACCTAAGGACACAGGGCTTGTGGTCCAAGGTCGAGATGTCACTCCACATCAATGTGAAGAAGCTCAGGGCGGTTCATCTAGCCTGCCAAACCTTTCACGCTACTCTGGAAGGTCACAGCGTGACAGTTCTGACAGACAACACCACCGCCATGTTTTCTTTAAACAAGCAGGGCGGAGCCCGCGCCTCTCCCCTCTGCCAAGGGGCCCTTCTCCTGTGGCACTTTTGTATAGCCCGCTCCATCCATCTCGTAGCGTCATATCTCCCAGGAGAATGAAACAAGCTAGCAGACAGCCTCAGCTGGTCGTACCGCATGCACGAATGGTCGATGAGATCGGACATCTTGCGATCAGTCTTCCAGAAGTGGGGGTTTCCCCAAATGGACCTCTTTGCCACCAAGGACAACAGCCAGTGTCCGCAGTTTTGCTCGTTCCAGAACCACAGTCCGGGCTCGGCTGCAGATGCATTCACGATCCCTTGGAGCGGGAGTCTGAAGTACACCTTTCCTTTGCTCCCGCTCATCCACAGAGTCCTCCTCAAAGTTCGCAGGGACAAGGCGATGATAATTTTGATCGCCCCAGCTTGGCCTCGTCAGCACTGGTTTACAACCCTGCTAGAGCTGTCAGTGGCCTCCCCGATTCCCCTGCCCCTACACCGGGATCTCATCATGCAGGACCGCAGGCGCCTACTCCACCCAGATCACTTGGGCGGCCTACCTAGCTAAGTGGAAAAGATTTTCCTTCTGGTTTGAGCCTAAGCAGATACAGCCACTCCAGGCCACTATTCCAGTCGTCTTCGAATACCTCCTGCACCTCAAGCATTAGGGTCTCACTCCTTCCTCAATCAGAGTGCATCTAGCTGCCATTTCAGCGTTCCACCCGGGGGAATCCGGATGCTCTGTGTTTTCTAACCCCATGGTGGTCCGGTTCCTCAAAGGGCTGGAGAGAGTGTTCCCCTACTCACGCCCGCTGGTCCCTCCCTGGAACCTTAATCTGGTCCTTTCCAAGCTCATGGGGCCCCCGTTCGAGCCCCTGGCCTCTTGCTCTCTCCTTCACCTCTCCTGGAAGGTGGCGTTCCTGGTGGCCATTACGTCGGTGAGGAGGGTGTCCGAATTGAGGGCCCTAACCTCGGAGCCTCCTTATACAGTTTTTTATAAGGACAAAGTACAACTCAGGCCACATCCGAAATTCATCCCTAAAATAGTCTCACAATTTCATATGGGACAGGACATTTGTTTGCCAGTGCTCTTTCCTAAACCACACACGGACCTGAGTCACCGTAGCCTGCACACTCTGGATGTCCGAAGGGCCCTGGCATTCTATTTGGAACGAACTAAACCTTTCCACAAGTCAACGCAGTTGTTTGTTGCCATAGCCGATAGAATGAAAGGGCTTCCGGTCTCGGCACAACGTATATCATTGTGGATTGTGGACTGCATCCGCGCTTGCTATGAGCTCGCCAAGGTTCCAGCCCCGGCGATCACGGCTCACTTGACGAGGGCACAAGCGTCCTCAACAGCTTTTCTGGTGCACGTCCCGATCCAGGAGACCTGTAAAACAGCCACCTGGTCATCGGTGCACACATTCACAGCCCACTAGGCAGTCAACCAGCAGGCCAGAGATAACGCAGCGGTTGGCAGGGCTGTTCTCCAATCAATTGCTCCATGACTCCTACCCTCCTCCTATGGTAAGCTTGTGAGTCACCTAATGTGGAATGGACGTGAACAAGCACTTGAAGAAGAAAAAACGGTTACCTACCTTTCGTAACTGTTTTTCTTCGAGATGTGTTGTTCACGTCCATTACACTTCCCACCCTCCTTCCCCTCTGTTGGAGTCTCCGGCAAGAAGGAACTGAAGGGGGGTCGGGTCGACAGGGGTATTTATGCTCCAGCATAGAGGCGCCACTCTAGGGTGCTCCCCTGCTGACCCGACGGGAGCCGCTACGGGGAAAACTTTCTGACGTCCGTGCACGCGGTGCGCGCACACCTAATGTGGAATGGACGTGAACAATACATCTCGAAGAACAACAGTTACGAAAGGTAGGTAACTGTTTTTTCTGCAGTATCTATTCGTTTGCACCAAAAAGAGAGGCTGAAGTGCTGTAAAGTATCTAGGTGGACTCAGTGGAGGGAACAGTGAACGATGTGGAATGTAGAGGAAGAAAGTGGGGAAGAGGGGATTTACAAAGGACAGACTTGCCTGTGATTCACAACTCAGGAATTCTGACAAATCAACCCAGATGTGTTGGAATGTTGCCTTTGTGCCTCTAGATGCTATTTGACTTCTTGCTACACAACTTCGGTCTTTTCAGGCATTTACATCTTTCCCCTCTGGATAAGTTTTGCTGTTGTACCTCTGCAGTGTAACAGTCATTTCTGTGGAAGCTTGTTTTTTTACCTATTCCCTAAAGGCTTGGTTATGTAGCTGTTAATTTTTTTAAAGTTAAATGTCATGTTATAGGGTATGTCTACACTACAGAGCCTATGTCAACATAGTTATGCCAGCATGGCCCCCTAGTGTAGGCACGGCATACGCTGACAGGAATGTTTTGTCAGTATGGGAACACCACTTCTCCGAACAATGCTAGCTGTGTCAACAGGACCCCTCTTCCATCAACAACGCTGCGTCTACCCAGGGGGTTTGTTGGCATAGCTATGTCAGTCGGGGTGGGGGTTTTCATACTTCTGACTGGCATAGCTATGCCGAGGTAACTCACAAGTATAGACCAAGCCCTAATGTGATCAACTTTTAAACCTACGCAAACAGGACAAGTGGAAATGAGTATTTAATATATCCATACATGATTAGCTCTTCATTTGCAACATATATAATTTAAACTACTGGGCCAAGATTAAGGCAAACTTCTCCTATTTGAGTGTCCAGTATTTTCAGCATAAAATTAGGATGCATAAGAAAAGTATGAGAGAAATGATTCCTTTGTTGGCTTATGTTTTTGTTCTGTGTTCCTGCTCAGAGGAGCACTGCTTTCTCAATTCAGTGGCATGTTGCTTGTTCTCAAATCAGTGTGTGGAATGCAGAGATGACTCCACAGAACAGATGGAAGATAAAAATGTGCTAAGCCAAAATATCCTTCTTGCTACATTGGCATGAGCATTGTACATTTATTAGAAATCGGGATTATAATAATGCACAGTATTTTAAGTGTAATTTTCTGATGTGCATTTCAGTTGAATAAAAAGCTTATTTTATATGTATGCTTTCCACAGTCTCCATTTTCTTTGCCCTTTCCATATTTTGATTTGCATTCAATTGCTCCTCTGACTGGTTTGGGAGATTTAGAAAAATGTTGCCCCTGTGTTTTTAGGCCACCACTCTCTTACCCCAGAGGTGAGACCCGTTTATAAGTGGCTCAAGTTCTGGTGCTCAGGGTTTACAGTTAGCATTTGCTAACAATTACAGCACAGCAGCATGAGAGATATTACAGCTGTGTTTCTACTAGGTATGGGAACCACCATATCTTTGTCTTTGCAAAGTAAGCAAATAAGAGCTACCAAGTTTGAGGACTGAATTGGAAAGTAACAGACTGTATTTCAATGGGATGGTTTGTCCAGTGCACGTGCACAAAGTATTGCAAAATAAAATTCAGATATGGAAGAGAAATTACTAAACATATGTTCATAGTCTTATGTTAATACTAGTACAACCTGTTACTGGTCTGAATGATGTTTTGGGGAAATAGGTCTTGTGGCTGGACAGCATGAATAATAAAAAACTTGTTTACAAGAGTAGTGGTTTAGTTCGAGGTCTGTATGCAGAAATCAGTGACAAGCTCCACTAATGATTTCCCAAGGTGTGGTTTAGCACTAGGGTGTGAGTAAAACAACCTTTGGGGTTGGGATACAAATATCTGTTCAAAAGATGAGTGCTGTATGCATAGGTGTCTATGCATTCGTCATTCTTCCACACGCTGCTATACAAATACATAATTAAATGGATCCCTCGTCATCCAAATTAGGAGGAAAATGGTGTAATGGCCATACCAGGTGTTTGTAGCAGTGCCAAAGTGCAGCAAACAAATCATCTCAATAACTGGAGTAAAGTGCAGAAATACAGATCAGAGGTGAACACAGATTGGAGAGGATGGTGGGTTTAAAAACACTTATTTTTGGCATTTTACACGTAACACTTGTGAATATCCTGTCAAGTTAATTTTTAAAAAGTTAAAGCCTTTGCACTGTATGTGGCATGTGCTTTTTAGAACAGTGTAGTCAACTCCTTTCTCTCCCTCCCTTCACTTCAATACAAATTTATCACCTTTTCCATTGCAAACTGATGTGCGTTCAGGCCAAAATTCGGGAATGTGGGGAGGGAGGGAATACCGTGAGCTAAATGTAAAATACAATGCAGAAAACCCCTGCTGTCCCAAACTTTGAAATGTATGACTGTAATTTATGAGGGGGGGGGGAAATTATGGTGGAAGAAGAAGTGAGAAGAACATTTAAGGCTTGTCTGAACAGTGTGTTAGTCCACACTAGATGAGTGTAAATTCTAGTGTGCACTAGTGTGTTATGCACTAACTGCCTCTTGTGGACCCACTAAAAACTACCTAGTGCATGTTAATGTAGTCCTGTTGAAACTTAGAGTTTTCAAAAAATTTACACAAAATATTGAAATAATGCAGTTGCTTAAATATGGTCAAATAGTATGTTCCTCTCTTTTTAATATTCATATCTGCAATGGTAACATCAGATGGTGCACTTTTTGATTTTAAAATCCCATTTCTAAAAGGACTTAGATATTTAGTATCTTAAGTCTCACAGAAAGGCCATGGGACTTAAGCTCCTGAAATGCCTAACTAACTTTGGCGTAGGCTCCTAAGTCACTTATGTCCTTTTAAAAAATTACAAATTGAAAGGACACTTATCAGATACTAGCTCTGAAAGAAGAAACCTTTACAAATACAGAAGATCTATGGGAATGTTTCTATAGCCCTTTAAAATTTCTGTGGAAATAGCTCTTTAAACAAACACTCTACGGTGTTTGTTACAAGGATATTGTAGCGCTGTGCTGATGGCCAAGACCATGCAAGGTAAACTGACAGTTTTTGAAATGGGTATTGTATTAGCGTTTGTGTCATTCAGTCCAGACCAGGGAGTCGTCAGTTATTTTTTTTAAAAGTTGTTTAATTTCTAAGGTAAAAATATGCAAATTGTAATGAAATTACAAGGAGATGGAAAGAAATTTCAAAGAGTTCTGAGAAATTGCTTGAATATCCTGGCATAGGTTAATGACCAGTCGTTTTTCTCCCCTTTCACAAAATAACTTAAGAGCAGTTCTTCTGTGGTGTCTTACGTAATTGCAGCCTTTCAGTGGCTGTACAGTGTCAGCAATAACTGGGAGGTTAGGTCAATCATGGAAATATTTAGATTGCCAGGATATTGCAGTGAATAACCTCGTTTAAAAATACTAATAATCAGCCTCAAATACTAATCAGATGCTCCGAAGATTTTAGGAAAGAAACTGCCCAGGAGACAGGCTTGTTTTAGCAGATGTTTCTGAGACCTTACTATATTTATGTATGGAGAAATTTGAAGTTGGTGTAACGTTCATCTGCCAAAGATCCAGGAGTTGCAGCTTTGTGTGTGAGCTCCGAGGCCGGTAAGGCGTTATAGCAGAGAAGTGCAGTTGAAGAGGATCGTATTGAGATTGTACTCTTATCTACTTGTACAGTAATTCCCTAATTCCTAGAGAAAGCTATTGAATTAAAATAAAATAAAAGTTCTCACTGTTGCTGAATGAAGTTTGAAGTAAGAGCACAGAACATACTTAATCCTCAGTTCTGTGCCCCTGGTGCCAGGTCTTTGAAGTCCTTCCTCTTCAGTTCAAAGAGAAAATGCATGTTTATTTTAGTAGGAAGTATTTGTATTAGTTCTTACTATTTGGCTTCATTTTGTGAATCCTGACCGGTTTTACAAGAAAATTATTTTGCTACCACTCTAAACAACTGTAGTTCTCTGCCAAGGAACATCTATGTTGATTGATTCAGCCTCCTAGGGCCCTCATATGAAAAACAGTTGGATTCTCTTCAGTATTTGTTTTGTTTCTTCTGCACGCTTTCCTTCCATCCTAACTTGACTTCCTGCTTCTTGATAGAAGCTTGTCTCAAGTAATGGCACTATACCCAATGCTAATGCTATTTTGCGAATCAGTACACAAGGCAATCAGCCACTCCTGTTCATCATGAACTAGGTTCACCACTACAGTTAGGGCTTGTCTACACTTATCGGGGGTTCGACGCGCGGTGATCAGTGCATCAGCGGTCGATCGACCGCCAATCACTCTCCTGTCAACTTCTGTACTCCACCTGAACGAGAAGCGCAAGGTGAGTCGACGGGATAGCGTCTCCAGTCGACATCGCGTAGTGTGGACCCCGCAGTAAGTAGATCTAAGTACGTTGACTTCAGCTGTGTTATTCACGTAGCTGAAGTTGCGTAACTTAATCAATCTCCTCCCCGTAGTGGAAACAAGGCCTTAGTTAGATATTTGCTTCCCACTCTGATGGTAATGTTATGGCACGTTGATCTGTAGCAGTCATAGCATAACTACTGAGTACGTATGCTATATGGATTCAAGAATATCTTTAGGGATCATTTTAATATTCTCTTCAGAGGTCGGCTCGGGAGAGAGTATAAAAGATTTATCTGGTAAAATTTATTTGCTGCAGATGTATCATAAAAGTGTTCAGTGATCACACAAGTGTTTAATTTGCTGTGGTTTCAATAGCAGATTTCGTCACAACTAGACAAACAGAAGTGGGTTTTAGCCCACGAAAGCTTATGCCCAAATAAATTTGTTCGTCTCTAAGGTGCCACAAGGACTCCTCGTTGTTTTTGCTGATACAGACTTAACATGGCTACCACTCTGAAAACTGCATATTAAGTATGGTCATTATTGTCTATGTAAATTTGTCAAACATAATTTTTTTGTCTGAACTGTGAGTGCTCAAGGCTGGATTAACCACTATGCAAATAGGTCAGTAAGTGCCTGTCACCCTGAGGGGATGAGGCCTTGTTTGCAACCATGCTGGCTCTGCATCTAGAAACGAGCTCTGCTTTTGGCAACCAGGCATCAAACCAGTAGACACAATACCCTGTGGGTTAGGAACAGAGAATTGGATGCTTCAGAGGCACAGGCTAGGGGGCTAGCTCTTGGATGGTTTAGGACACAAATTCGGAGGGGTCATCAGCTGACCAGTGGACTGGGTGACAGACGCCCATAGGGGAGCAAGGAGCCATGGGTTACAGAGAGCTTTAACACTTCATGCATGGCCAACACTTCTGAAAATCAGGCTCCTTAGTTACCTAGTGTGGAAAAAATTGTCTCAAGGATTAAGAATATTGGAATCAGCTATCACAAGCAGGTGTATTCCAGGGAAAAAATTATTTTACATGTAGGATTATTAGATTAGGCCAGGGATCGGCAACCTTTGGCACGCGGCCCATCAGGGAAAGCCCCTGACGGGACGGGACGGTTTGTTTACCTGCAACGTCCGCAGGTTCGGCCGATTGCAGCTCCCACTGGCAGCGGTTCGCCGTCCCAGGCCAAAGGGGGCTGCAGGACGCAGCAGCCAGCATATCCCTTGGCCCGCGCCGCTTCCCGCAGCCCATCCAAGAGCTAGCCCGTGCCTCTGAAGCCAACTGCAGCTCCCACTGGCCAAGGTTCGCCGCTCAAGGCCAGTGGGAGCTGCGATTGGCTGAACCCGCGTGCCAAAGGTTGCTGATCCCTGGGTTAGGCTGTTTATTTTGGGAATAGAACCTGGGCAAAGTTTTCAAAAGTGCCTAAGTCTTATTCTCAGAAGTGACAGGATCCTAAGTCCCTTTTCACTTTGAATGAGACTTGGACTCCTAAGTGAAAATGGAAAGAATTATCCCATGTAAATACTGTATTGTGTTCTGTTGGACTTGATTAAGTTTGCTTATTGTCTGGAAGACTTTGTAAGCACTGTTGGTTGAATTGCTTGGGTTCAAGGTGTCCACTACACATTCGGTCCATTTGGTTTGGTTTACCAAAGTTTGAACTTTGTTCCTTAAATGAATAATAGGTATTGTCTATAAATGAATATAGTCATAATGAGCCAACTTGTGCTGTTTTGTAGTCTTATTCCTATTGTAAATGATAGGGTTGCACATGTGTTGGAGGGATATGAGTTTGGCCCAGTCTCAGTAACTGTGCAGCTATGTGAAAACTGGGTTGTTGGCGTTACTTCAAGATATACCTACGGTAATACATAGATAATGAAATTAAAACAATATTGTTGAGTATTGTAGTTTTTTAATTATAGTTGTTGTAAAGCTGTGTGGTTTTTTTTTTTTAAATCCAAAATTGTAATTTTTCATTATTTTTCATACGAGTATTTTGTCAAATTAATTTTTCATTGGATATTAGTGAACCTTTTTTGTCTGAGAGCAATATTATAGGCAAGGGTCTTAGAATATATGCTTAAATAGAAAAATCAAAACCTTAATTTTGCATAAGATATTGCAGCATTACTAGCATGTGAGAGATCTTGAAATTAAGCAAAATTTGCTGCTTAATGTCATCAGTTTCCAACAGCATTATAGTTTAGAGTCATATTCAGGGTTTTAGAGAAAATCACAGGTAATGTTCGTACAGTATATCAAAGCAACTGTTCAAAGATAATTGGAGTAAGATCTTAATTATTTTCTTGAGAGAACTCAAATAGGAATTATTTTTTCCCGTTGGAAATAGTAAATAAAATCAAATTATTAAAAAAAAAACCCCACCAGATTTCATGAACATATGAAGTTCAGACACAAGAATTTGAGAGGTCATGATAAATTACAGAGAGAATGATCTGGGTAAACAAGATTCTGTACTTGCAGGTTGTTTTATGCATCACACCAAGTGTCTCGTGTACTAACAAGAAAAAGTACTCACAGGAGTATTCACACCAGAAGTGAGTTCTCAGCCTCTTTGAACAGTATTTTGGTCATTTGTACAATAGATGTCCGGTAGCTGCAAATGTTAGTGGATAATTTGTGAAGAGAGACTCATGTTTAAGAGCTTAGCTCATCCAATCAGGGAACAGAATACCACATCATCTAAGGCTATGGCTACACTGCAACTTAAGTTGACATAAATTATGTCGTTCAGGGCTGTGAATTAGCTCCCACTCCTTCCCGAGCGACATAACTTATGCAAACTTCAGCACTGGTGCGGACAGCACTATGTCAGGCCGACATAGCTACTGCCGCTCATGGGGGCTGGAGTAATTAAGCTGACGGGAGCGCTCTCTTCCATAGGCTTAGAGCAGGTAAACTAGAAAGCTTACAGCGGCGCAGCTGCATCAGTGCAGCGGTGCCACTGTAAGCCCTCTAGTATAGCCATAGCCTAAGTAACCAATAATACTACGCAATAGTAAATACTCAGTGATTTGTTATTTACAGGTTAAAGTGTGTTGTGAAAATTAATTGCAAAAAGACTTGTAAACATGCTTGCTGAAAAAGTACAAAGATGGAAAGGTGGAACTTTATAGGATAAATTAGTTGTAATGAATAATTCAGCCAGTTGGCATTGCAGGTTATATACTCTGTCTGGATTTAGCATGGTTCTATATTTGAGTAAGTGACAGCATAATTGCCATAGCGAAATAGGTGACATATTGAGAGCTGATGAATATTTCCCATAGGGACACTACCTGAGATTGTGTTCTGCACTGAGGCTAGGAAAAGTAGAAAATTCCGTTTATTTTTGATGTACCCCTTTGACTACTATTGTTGATTTTCATGACCACTGCTCAGTGCCATGTACCTTTTATGTATGTGTCACTCAGCAGTGTAAATTTAGCTATTGAGATACATCTCCCTTCCTTCCTTCCTTCTCTCAGGGAGTGTTACCATAGCATTTTCCTCCCAGTGACTAGCTCACAGAGCTGCAGATGGGACTGACTCTGAATTCTGTGCTGGTCGCTCCGATACGATGTAGTAGGAGAATGGGAAAGAGGGTAACAAAGCAGCATGGATAAAACTCCACTTGTTTTTCCAGCAAGAGAACACCTTCTGTCTGACATGGGTTCATCAATTTTTTTTTTAACATTGAGAACTGAATTTTGTATAAACAGAAGCAAATCTTGTGGGCTTTCTCATCTGTTTGCTTCTCCCAAGGAGATTCATACGAGATAGTGTCTGCCTGACACCAGCGTTCGCTTCTTTTCTCTTGTAGCTATGGACGTGGCTCGAGGAGTTACAAAAAGAGCTGCTTGATGATGTCTACGCAGAGTCTGTGGAGGCTGTACAAGACTTGATCAAACGCTTTGGCCAGCAGCAACAGACCACTTTACAGGTTACAGTCAATGTCATCAAGGAAGGGGAGGATCTTATACAGCAACTAAGGTAATCCTTTTTTTTTTTTTTTTTTTTTTTTTTTAGAGAAGTTGGTGTTAAATCTCTTCAACATTGTGTTTTAAAAGCATTGGGGATATTTCTCCTTAAGCCTCTTCCCGCATATACTTCCCCCATATAATGGATCATTACCCTCTTGATTTTTTTGTGGGGGGAAGGACGAGTATAAGAAGCTACCCTGCATGAATATAAATATTAGCAGTACTATTAGATGTGTTTCATTCTATGCAGATCTTATCTAACCCTTTGTTTACAGGAAGTTAGGCTCACAAACATTACCTTCGCATAAAGGAGAGTTAGCCTCCATAAATTATCTCTATGTGACATGAGTCAGCGGGGTATCAGTCAGAGGCATCCGTGTGGCATGACATGCTTAAGAATGACTGAACTCTGAGCAGCAGCCCTCTCTAAAGAGACTGCTTGTTTTAAACTGACACTTGAAGTTCTTTTGAATGTTAGCACGTGACATGATTGGTTTTTTCCCTGTAGAGGCAACATGAACGTGTGGTCCTATCCATTACTGGTAGCTTAAATAAATCCTTGGGCACTTTCTGTATTCTGCAGAAGTGGGTGTTACTTCATCTGTGGTGGTGGTGGTTTTTTTTTTTCTCTTTTTCTTTTTGGCTTTATGCTCAAGTAAAATTGAATCACGTAATTTAGCATACAACTAAGTAGGTAGTCATCATGTCTCATTTCCTCTTCAAAATGAAAAGTTTTACATGGGTTTAAATTTTACTCTTGACACAAATAGAATGTGGATTGAATACATGTATTAAACAAGAATATGCCTATATGTTGAACACTGAGGCAGAAAAAGAAAGTAATCTAGTATCCTGATGCTTTATTAAATTACTACAGCATAATTTTAATAATTTATCAAAGGACCTTATGTGCTGAAAGAAGGCCAGCTTCCTCCTAGTGTTGTTCATACTAATGGTTTTAGTTAAAGAGCTTTGTCATGCACGTTTAACAGTTGACTGTATGTAATCCAATTCCTGTTGCTTTTTTTCATAATACCCCTTTTCCTTCCTTTCCACTTTCAATAGGGATTCTGCCATTTCTAGTAACAAGACCCCTCACAACAGTTCCATCAATCACATAGAGACAGTACTGCAGCAGCTGGACGAGGCCCAGTCTCAGATGGAGGAGCTTTTTCAGGAACGCAAGATCAAGCTTGAACTCTTCCTGCAGCTACGCATATTTGAGAGAGATGCAATAGATGTGAGTCTCTGTTTTGTGCATAACATTCATTAAATTTGCTTTAGCCCTATGGGAAGATTTATACTAAAAAGGATATATTTTGACACACGAAAATGATGATTTCACTGGTTTAGTTGTTACCTGAATGGTCTGACGGATTTGCTTGCCTCCAAACTATGGGAGTGGCATGGCCTGAGTGTAGAACTGGAAGCTGAGGACTCCTTCATTCTAATCCAAGCTCTGATAAACACACTCTGTGGCCACTGGCAAATTACTTAATCTTGCTGCTACAGTTAATCCGTGTGTAAAATGGGGCGTTAAGCTATCAAATTGACTTTTTCACAGGGGTGTTGAGGATGAAATCACTGTAAAGAGCTTAAGTATGAAAAAACACTACATTAATGCTATTCAGTAGTAGTTATAACCGTCCTTTCTTCCTCTTCTGCACACCAGACTCTCAGTTGCAGATATATTAAACCTCAAGAGTGCTTCTGAATGGCTGTTTTTGCTGCTCTTGGAAAGCCATAGCTGCTGCAACTAAAACAAACAAAAAGTCCCCCGTTCCCCCCCCCCACACACACACACTTTTCCATAGCATTTAAAATAACAAAACCCACCCATTCAGTTTTACTGCAAAACCTGCCCAAACTTGCAAGCAGCTTGTGGACTGGCCAACACTTGGATGAAAATACTTGCTATTGGTGTGAACGCTTTTTGGCTATACGTACTTTAAGTAACTTTACGTATAAAATTAATCTACAGAAGAATCTAGATTCTCTGTATGTTAGTAAGATGGCCTTTCAAAGATGCTGTTGGGTTAGTCATGTATCCTTTAAAAAAAACAAAACAACCCAAGCTCTTAACTGCTGTTTGATACTATAAATGCACACAAAAATTCTCAGAAACTTAATGCAGAATTAAGGCTGACCAGTGGTGCCTGAATGTGGAGAGTGGCTACATTTAAACCTGTGAAAACAAAGAATTGAAGAGTTAAGGTTCATGCCAACCTCCACAATGCAACCTTAACTCTGTCGTATGGAGCTGACAATAGCCACGAGAAATGGCTAGAAAGGTGGTGCAAAGGTTAACAAACTACTGAGATGTGGTGGTTTCTCAGTCTCTTCATGTCTTCAAATCAAGAATCTTATTGAAAGATGCTTTAGTCAGACCAAAACTGTTAGGCCAAATGCAGGAGTAACTGGGTGAAATTCTCTGGCCTGCGTTATACTCTGTTGTTAATTATCTGTGTATCTACTATAAGGAGATATGAGGGAAAACTAAGAACATGCCATTGTTTGCATTGTGCTCCACACACCTGAATTCCAGTATTTATCTGCATGCATTCTAGCTACAGTCATTGTGCTAGGTGTTTCTGTTCTGAATGGTGGAGTGATTTGTTGGGGCAACTTGGCAGAACTGTGATGAGTAGAGAGGTGCTTGTGTACCTTGAGGAATCAAATATGCCTCATTTCAGCACTGAATTTGGTAGCATGTCAATAGAGGTGCACAAAGGTGTCTGTTTGACATAGGGACTGTCAGCGATTTGGTGACATACCTCACTGGTCTCAAGGGCTTACTGAGGGTTACGTGAAGGCAATGTCTCAGAAGGAATCTTCAGGGCAAGAGTGAAGGGTGGTTTATGTGGAGTAGGCTCAGTGTTTGCGTGTAGGCCAGGTACAGGTAGCTTCTATTTGCTACATCTGAATTAAACCTGAGTATTGCCTTAGCTAAGGAAAAGTGTTACACTTCATCCTAGAGTGCTAATGTGCACTGTTCCCAAAGTGTTGTGTAGTATCTATGAAGGCAGAGTATCCTCAGAGAGGAAACAGTCACAGTTGTGTTGCAAGAGTGCTGTGGACCTTAACTTTGTATTTGCTGGTTTTCACCAGGTTTAGCCACTCTCCACCTTCCGGAAGGGTACAAAGCACACCAGGCAGCCTTAACTTTCTGTTAATGACGTTTTCGGCATTTAATTACCTTTGTTTAAAAAAAAATTCACAGCACCTCTGTGACAGGGCATGCCTCACCACTGCGGCGCCTCCTGCTGGCTGTCTGGGGAATTAGCGCTGTCACCTCTATTCCTGAACCCCCGTCACTCCCAGGACCGCGGCGTCCTCATCAGTGACACTGCCCTCCAGCTGTGCCACACGTTCTATCCCCCCTTCTGGGGGAACCTGCAGTCTACTGTCCAGCCACTTCCTTCAGTGCAAACTGCAGTCCACGGTCTAGCCCCTTCCTTCAGTGGCTCCAGCACCCTGCTTGCCCTTGTGTCAGGGCCTTAGTCTGCAGATCCCTGCAGCCTACCAGGAGCTGCCTTTAGCTCCGTGGGTCTCTGCCTGCAGCACTGCTCTGCGCAGGGTGCTTGCTGCCCTCCTCCCTTCTCAAGCTCCACGGAGTGACTCTCACTGCTCTGTTCTGCTGCCCTTCTTATATGGGCCAGCCAGGCCCTGATTGGTTGCTCCTATAAGCCCTTCTGTGATTGGCTGCCTCCCAGCGCAGCCTCCCTAGGGCTGCTTTTAACCTCTTTTCTGCCAGTGTGGGCAGATGTCCCATCACAACCTCCTTTTACTATAGCCCAGCTCTCCCTCTCCACTGCCTCTGGCTCCTTAGCAATGATTACTCTGGCTACAGAAGGCACTGGCTGCATGTTGATCACTGCCCCCCTCATCATCTCGTCATCTCTCCTCTCTCCGCCTGGCCAGCACAGCCTGGTTCTCCCTTCTCCCCACAGAGAAACTGGCATCAGCATGGGACCTGCAGTTTGAGGAGAGGCTGCAGGGACTAGCATGGAGTTAGTGGGGAGTCTCCCTATGTCTGTTCCCCATCTATTTAAAAAACAAGTAGCACCGACCTGCCTTACAGGGGAGTTGTGAGGGTAAATACAATAAAGATTGTGAGGTGTTCAGATACTACAGTGATAGGGGGCCATGTCCGTTCCTATGATTGGATGGATGCATTGGCTGAAGCCCTGCAGCATCCCCACTTCACAGCTCTGACCCCTTCCTTTCCACCTGACACTGTTCCAACACTCCCTCTGCACTGCTCTGACCCACATGTTCCTTCCCCTGTGCTCAGACTTGCCTTCCACTGCTCCAGTTACTCCAGCATTTCCTCCATCACGCCCACTGCTCCAGCCCCCCCACCCCCACGTACCTGTTGTTTTGAGCTCCACTCTCTCACACCAGCTCCACCCCCATCCTTGCCACTCCATGCCCCCTGCAAAGTTGAAGGGGATGTGGGAAGGTGATGGGGCTGTGAGCTGCCTGAACCTGCTGGAGGCAGGAAGGGGCAGGAGAGTGGAAAATCAGAGTGTCTCCCCCCCCCCCCATCTAGGCCAAGTGTAGGGGATAGGACTCTGCACATCCATTTACAGCATAGGAGACATGTAGAAGTGGCCCATTAATGTCAGTGAGAAGTTCTCAGCAGAACGAGGGCACTCTACAGAGATGAATACAGTCTGAATCAATAGCTCTGAGTTACTACAGCATTCATCTAAGTGCCTGTTCTTTGCTATTATCTGGCTGCCCCCTCCTCCTTCCAGGATTGCTGCTCTTGCGGGCCAGCTCAGCTCCTCAGTTTCCATGCTTTGTGCCTGCTCCAAGCATGTCTCCTCTCAGTTCCCCATCCAGAGGGTCAGGGACCTCCAGATGTTAGCTCACAAAAGCAGCAGAGATTGGGGCTCAGAACCTTCCAGAGGGACAGGGCTCCCCAGATCCCATCTCACGCATGGGCATGGGCAAGGAGACTGGCTCAGAGTCCCCAAATCCTGGCTCACTCTCGGCACCCAGGTGTGTCCCTAAGAGATGGGGCTGTGAATGGGCTCATCCAGGGCCGGAGGAGCAGCGCAGAGGAGGGAAGGGAAGAATGTGAGGCAAACAGTGTTTGAAGGCTCCCTTAACCTAACAAAGGTGGCTGTCTAGAGTGTTCTCACTTCTCAGTAGCTGTGCCAAAGCTCCGCCCTACAGGGGAAGATTTGCAAAGGGACAGAGAACACACTCCCTCCACTACCCAACCCACCCCCTTGCTGCTCCAACCCCCCCCCGCCCCGCCTCATCTTCCTGCTTCTGCCCCACAAAAGTTTATATGAGTCTGAAAATGTTAGGAGCAGCTCATGTAAGGGGCAGGGGCTGTTAAAAGGAAACCCTTGACCAAACTGGCCAGTAACTTGTTCTTCTTTGATCATAGTCACTTCTGTTGCTTAGGAAACAGCTGAAGACCCTGATTGTCTAGGGTCTTTCATCTTCACTTGGTTTAATTCCTTGACAGCAATTCTTAAGTAAAATCAGACTTTGCATTTAGATTTTTAGAGCACGTTAAAGCAGAAATTTTGGTGTCAGGGCAAAACTCCCCAAAAGAGCCTTTGCTGGATGCAGGCAGAGAACAAGAAATATGCACAACACACACTCTGTGAACTCTGCCAAGGGTGGGGCTTGAACTCACAATGCATGGGAGTTGCTTAGGTTCAGTAAACATAACTTGTCACCTTGAGCCACCCAGTTGCTGTGACAACAGATGTCCTGGAAGCCCTTTTGCTGTTAACAAAGCCCTGGGCTTGCTGAACATATATGCTTGAATCTTTGTGCCAAGTTAGCACAAGCTGATTAGAAGTTCCTGACTCTAAAGTTAATAACTACTTCAATATTGCTTCCCCAGCAGGGTAGTGGGTGCTGTGCACTAACTGAGAGCAGTGCTGATTGACTGAGATCTAATTGGGAAGGATCAGAGCCATAGGTTAAGCCTTAGGTGTCTGCAAAATCATGCTAAAACACTAGGGCATGTCTTCACTGGCAACATTAAGCCATGACAGTGCTTCAACGTGGCTTGTGTAGTTGCGGCTTGTGTAGTCGCTCTAAAAAAACACCTCCACGAGGGGAATAGCTCCCAGCGCAGGTGCACTGTCTACACTGGCACTTTACAGCACTGAAACTTGCGGCGCTCGGGGGAGGTGTTTTTTCACACCCCTGAGCAAGAAAGTTGCAGCGCTGTAAAGTGCCAGTGTAGACAAGCCCTTAGATGACTTTCTAAAACGCTGCGGTAAGGGGAGGCTGTATCTTGGAAGTCTTTGCTCAAATGATCCCATATTTGGACCACTGATATTACCCAGCATCCACCATGAGGCACAACAAATTTCAAGCCAATCAGAGGTAGCATGAGGATTTTAAAGCGCTTAGAGTAGTCCGCTTTTAAACAGAAAGTAATGCTCAAACTTGACTGTCACTACGTTGGCACTCAGCTCTGTTAACCATTTGTGGTGTTTACTGTTTTACTTAGCTTTGATAGTGAAAATAAACTACTTGATTTCTCAAGCAATAGCACAATTCTGCAATATTTAAATCCATGGGTACTGTTATAGAATCATAGAAAAGTAGGGCTGGAAGAGACCTCAAGATGTTGTCAAGACCAGCCCCCTGCACTTAGACCATTCCTGACAGGTGTTTGTCCAATGGGGATTCCACAGTCTCCCTTGGAAGTTTATTCCAGATCTTAACTATCCTTATAGTTAGAAAGTTTCTCTTAATATCTAACTTAAACTCCCTTGCTGCAGATGAAGCCCAATACTACTTGTCCTACCTTCAGTGGACATGGAAAACAATTGATCACTGTCCTCTTTTTAGAACAGCCCTTAACATATTTGAAGACTATTATCAGACACGGCCCCAGTCTTCTTTTCTCAAGACTAAACATGCCCAGTTTTTTTAACCTTTCCACATACGTCAGGTTTTGTAAACCCTTTATCGTTGTTGTTGGCTCACTCTCGTCTGGACTGTCTCCCGTTTGATCATGTCTTTACTAAACGGTGGTGCCCAGAATTGGACACCGTATTCTAGCTGAGGCTTCACCAGTGCCGAGGAGAGCGGACGATTTACATCCCTTGTCTTATACAACAATCCAGTTAATACACCCTAAAATAATTGCCTTTTTTCCAACCGCATCACATTGTTCACTTATATTCATTTTGTGATCCACTATAACCCCCAGATCCTTGTCAACAGTACTACCACCTACCCACGTATTCCCTAGTTTGTATTTGTGCATTTGATTTTTTCTTTCTAAGTTAAGTACTTTGCACTTATCTTCACTGAATTTCATCTGGTTGAATTCAGACCAATTCTCCCAATTTTTCGAGGTCCTTTTGAATTCTAATCCTGACCTCTGAAGTGTTAACAACCCCTCCCATCGTCGTATCATGTGCAAATATTACAAGTATACCATCAACTCCATTATCCTTGTCATTAGTGAAAATGTTTAATAGTACCAGACACATGTTGGATCCCTGCAGGATGCCGCTAGATACACCCTCCCAGTTGGACAGCGAACCATTGATAACTACTCTTTGAGTATGGTCGTTCAACTAGTTGTGCATCCACCTTATAGTAATTTAATCTAGACTGGATTTCTCCAGTTTGTTTATAAGAATGTCATGTGGGACTGTGTCAAAAGCCACACTAAAATCAAATTTTATCACTCCAACTGCTTTTTCCCTAACCACCAGGCCAGTAACCCTGTCAAAGAAGGAAATTAGGTTGGTTTGCATCACTTGTTCTTGACAAATTTATGTTGGCTATTCGACCCTGTTATCCTGGAGGTACTTAAAAACTGATGGTTTAGTAATTTGTTCCAGAAACTCGACTCACCAAAGCCCTGGCTCACTGTCTGTGCTGCCATTTATACCTCTGCAAGCTCGGTGTGCAGTGTCTGCATGCCATCCTGAGAGTGAACATTCCCTAAGGGATCCAATATGGCATACCTCAAAACATGCCTACGTTACAGCTTTAAAATACTGTGTGTTTAAGTGGCTAATTTGCATGATGTCTAGTAAGCAAAATAACCAGAGGAAAAAATGCATCCAAGCACATAACCCTTCTACCCATTGCTTAAGCTGTGATCCTTTCTGATCAGCTTTTTTGTCCCACATGGCCAGATAAACCCAATGGGTACCATTAGTGCGTCAAGATTTTTGTGCAGCTTTCCTATGTTCTTGTAACTTTTCAATCCTGAGTAACCCCTTGGCAGATCAGTGTCAGAGCCCCTCACCGTGTTACAACCCCCTATAATAGTGCCAGTTTTTCCCATAGCCAGTTAGGCAGCAGCCCCAAGACCTGCATTCTTACTACCCAGCTTACACCGCCTACTGGTGTGTGACCAGTTGTACTGCATGAGCACCTCTTAGCTGGGCTATCTGGTTTTCAATGTTTTCTACCTCTCTCTCCTCACTGCTGTTGGTGCCCATCTATCTTGCTCCCAAAATCACAATGCCCTAGGAATGGGCTTGTCCCAACAAATTGGTTTGTATGATGATTCTTTTCCTATGCCAGTACCAATTTTCAGTGAAACATATGGGAGTCCAGAAAGGTTTTGTAGTAAAACATAGATAATAGGCCCCAGATCATTTGTTGTTTGAGATTTCTTTGTATGAAACAAGTTTGTTTGAGTCCACTGGCTGTTTATCTTTTTCTAACCTATCACAAGAAAGTAATCGAGTCTGATCAACAGTGAGGCTTGCAGATATTCTATTGGGATACTGTGCTAACTTTTGTATAAATTGCCTTTGTTTTTTTTAATTAACTGTTTGCAGTTTCTGATAGTTGTTTATGCCTTAGGCTTGGTCTACACCCAAAACTTAAGTCGACCTAGTTAAGCCAACCTACGCCATGGTGTAGACAGCGCTTTGTCAGTGGAAGAATTCTTCTGTCGAACTAGCTGCTTCCTCTTGAAGGAATGGGCTTACTACAGTGACGGGAAAAAAACCTTCTATCGCTGTAGTAAGTGTCTATGCTACAGCGGCATAGTTGCAGTGCTGCAGATGTGCTGCTCTAGTGCTTGTCATGTAAACATCCCCCCGATGGTATCAGCTACAAGAGTGCTGCTAATTTTCAAATTGACACATGGAAAAATACTCGCTTGGGAAGAAACAAAACGACTTTGCATTTGATTTGAAGTACTAAAATAGTGTTTGCTAAAATACCATGTAATTGATGTTGGAGCTGTGTCAAGAGATACGTAAACTAAGTTTGGGTACACTTAAAAGCAAGATTTCAGAATGTAAGATTGATTGGATAGGTTATATAATTACTGCACTTGAGTATTTCTTCATAAAATTCTCAATATACTACTGTAAGAGTTTTGTTAAGCAGTTAGCTGGTAATGGAACACACTCAAGAAAACCGACAGTTCCTGCTCACAAAGGTGTGGTGTTATTGGTTCATTTTATTAATGCACCTGAGTGATGTAGCTGAAGGCTAAATTGGCACACTATGCTGCTATATGACTGTTGTTTCTTACCACTCTTAGCGTAAGCAAATAGATTTTCTACCTGAGGTGTTATGCCAAAGTTTATTTCTTTTACCCATGGGTACAAACACGATAATTCTGCTGCCTACAAAGTGATGTGCTTGTAAATTGATATTAAAAGTGCATGCGCGCGCACACACACACACACATACGCACGCTCTGCTGTTGGCCTACAGAGCCAGCGCTAACCTCAAGGAGGAATTCCTTACCTGCCAAATTAGCCGAATTTTCTTGCCTGCATACATCACAAAACTAATAACTTCCAAAACTTGCTCAGACAGCCCAGTGTTTATACAAGTCAGTAATAGTTATGTTAGTCTGTAGCTTAGATGTTCTGCTGAATGGATATTATGAAGTTGTTAGCTGGGGAAAGAACAGATGGGGGAGGAAAGCATAGTTCTTCTAACTTTTTTTTGAATTCCTGATCATCTGATTCTCTAGTACAAATGGAACAAGTTGTAGTTATTAATCCCAATAAAATCCTCTCCTTTCTCTGTATCAGATAATTTCAGACCTTGAGTCGTGGAATGATGAGCTTTCTCAGCAGATGAACGACTTCGACACTGAAGATCTTACAATAGCAGAGCAGAGACTCCAGCACCATGCAGACAAAGCCCTGACCATGAATAACCTGACCTTTGATGTCATCCACCAAGGACAAGATCTGCTGCAGTATGTCAATGAAGTGCAGGCTTCTGGTAAGATGGATCTGTCCCATCTTATTCCGGTTAATATCTTTAGAGGGATTATCCAAACTGATACTAGCAGGGCATCTGAAAGTGGCATCGATCCCCATTAATCACAATCAAGAGGGGAGTGGACATGTATTTTGCTTCTTGAAAATAATTCCATAGCATTTAAATAAACTAGATGAAGCATGCTGAGCACTAATAAAGTAGATCCTACTAACAATTAAAATGCTCAGGTTTAAAGTGGGGGTGGGGGGAACTCTGTAGGAAGTGAAAGTAAATTGAAAGAGGAATAGAATTAATAGTACATGGAATTTATTTTGAGATCAGTCATGTCTGTAAATTATGCATTGACTTTACAAGTAAAAGCAATTCATATTTTAGTTTCTTAATCCTTTTCACTTGATTTTCTTTGCAATATCCTGCTGCATTTAATCCTTCACAAGATATCATTATAGACTTTAAGGATTTCTCCCAAGATAATGTTGAGCATCCACTTGCTCATTGTAAAACACCTGGAAATAATGTTTAAATTCCTTAATCAAATTCTTCGAGATTTAAGTATATTTTACTGAAATGAAAATGGTTGGTATATAATAACTATAATATGTAACTCCCCTGGAAATTAGATCCAGGTATGTTTCAAATTAATGGGTCTCCACAGGTGTGGAGCTGCTTTGTGACAGAGATGTAGATATGGCAACTCGTGTTCAGGATCTGCTGGAATTTCTTCATGAGAAACAACAGGAGCTGGACTCAGCAGCGGAACAGCATCGGAAACACTTAGAACAGTGTGTACAGCTGCGCCACCTGCAGGCTGAAGTCAAACAGGTATGAGCTAAATATGTTCTGTGCGTTGTGAGTAGGTGTGTGTATATGTTCCATATATAGACATATGTATGCAAATAAGATAGCTACGTTGTAAGAAAAAAGTGTTTTAACTTCTTATTCTTGCAGGTTTTTGGCCTAAGAATTAAGCATCTAGTACACTCGACTCTCAAAGCGGATAATACCAGTTTAATTGTTAACAACTACAGTTTGCTATGGGACAATGCTGTCTGAAGAGCAGTTAGACTGTTCAGTCCATTTTTATATCTTCCTTGTAGCAGACAGTAAAAAATCCTTTGAAATCTTCCCTGAGCTCTGCAGTGCGACTAGCTCGGGTGCCCTGCTTGCAGCACCTACCAGTAAGGAGGGATAATGCATAACAGCAGGGGACATCGGATTGGCTGAGCGAAGTGAGGCCTTTCACTCAACTTGATGGCGCATCTCTGTCTTTCATGGAATGCTGCGTGTAGACAAATCCAAAATTTCGGAGATGGTTTTAGGTATTGGTGGCCAGAACTCTATTGATTTTGGTGAAATTAGGAAAGCCAGAAGGGGGAAAAGGGGCACACAGAGCCCTTGCACCTGGTGAACAGAGCCAGCAGATTCAGCCAGCTGTAATTGTCCATAGTTCTAAGAGCTGGTTGATGACAGCCATGAACATCTTCTAGCTCCTATTAGCACCTTCCAGTGTAACGACAGTCCCCATCTGAGCTCTACCCATTGTCCAAATAGAGTTTAAAATGTTGGCACCCTGAATGACTTACTCCCAGACAGGAAGGCAATGGGGGGGCCTGGGTGATGGAAGACTGGGGAACCTGGGAATGGGGGGTGTGGGGGGTCGGCGCACAGAGCCCCTGGCATATAGAATAGGAGAGAGCGGGGGGCATAAAGAGCCCCTGGCATGGGGGAAGGGGTTGAGGTGGGTTGTAGGGAACCCTGAAGTAGAGGGGGAGGATGGAAGACCCTCCCCCCTCCCCCCAGGAACTTGTGAAAGGGAATGAAGGAGTGCAAGGAGCCCCTGATGGGCAAGGAGCTCAGCCTGCAGAAGCTGTGAAGTATGTGACCACCCTATTTTAATGTCACTTGAAGTATCTAAATCAGTCGGCAACCTTTCGGAAGTGGTGTGCCGAGTCTTCATTTATTCACTCTAATTTAAGGTTTTGCGTGCCGGTCATACATTTTAACGTTTTTAGAAGGTCTCTTTCCATACGTCTATAATATATAACTAAACTATTGTTGTATGTAAAGTAAATAAGGTTTTTAAAATGTTTAAGAAGCTTCATTTAAAATTACATTAAAATGCAGAGCCCCCCGGACCGGTGGCCAGGACCCGGGGAGTGTGAGTGCCACTGAAAATGAGCTCGCGAGCCGCCTTCGGCATGCGTGCCATAGGTTGCCTACCCCTGATCTAAATGTTTATAGTTGGCCAGTGTGCAGACTGATACACTCTAGGCCATGCTTGTTAGAATGATTACAGAGTGTAAACTACTATTTTAATGTAAGAGGAATGAGGTGGAAGAGATTTTACAGTGATTTAGCTTAGACAGCCTTCTGTTATTTAGTACATGCTGTCTTGTGAGGATGAAAGGAAAGTGCCAATTGGTTATGATGTCCAACCTGCACAATATACTCTTGATTGCAGAGATTCACTTACCAGCTGAGACGGGATCTTTTCTTTATGAAATGCTGATGGACTAGAATGGTATTATCAGCTGCATTACCCCTCCCTTTCCAGTGAGGTTGAAACAATCTCATTTTAGAATATAGGATGCAGTACTTGGTTCATATTCCATGGCATACTACATTTACGGTTTAATCACATACGTAATTCTTACTACAGCGTACACTGTCCTGTCACGTGCATTTGTGTATGAGAGCTGGGGGACCAGGGAGCGAGAGAGGAGGAGCAGTTGAAAATTGCATTGACATGTGTTGCTGATCACATGTCCTCAGCAGTTGACAGAGGTATACTGCTGACAAACGTCAGTGTCACGCTTAAGATGTGTTTTCAGGATTTATTCTGTAAACCTTGCGTGACTTTTCTTTTTTCTGAGTGATTAGTAATCCTAGCTAAAGTGGACATTGAAAGTTGACTATAAAACCAAAGTACTGAAAACATTTAACATAAGCCTCTTATATAGATGTTAATTGCTGAAATTGGACCCCTCTTCTTGAAGTAAGTTTGTGGGAATCTTTCAGCCGACTTAAAAGGCAGTTGGATCAGACTCTTTAGAACTAGAGCATATTTCGAGTGTTGTAAATAAAAAACACTTGCCAAGATAGTATTGTTCATACTGCCTAGTAACAAAACAGTAATATTCCCACCCAGGAGATAGGTTGTTTACAGGGCATCTTTCTGTGTTGTGGTTTTTTTTGTTTTTTTTTTTTGTCCCTTCAGATTTATGAATGTTCACATGAAAGTGTGCAACCTATAAAGAATATTTAGATTGTAAGTTTTTCAAGGCAAGTCTCTCTTATGGTTAGTATAGGTCATAACAGAAATCAGGGCCCCATTATGCTTGTCTCGAGGTGATACCTTAATATCAACAATTAAGAACCCATCTCTATCTGTCTAGAGTTTTATATTAACTCTAATACTGTCATTCTTGACCTGTCACATTTTTCAAAGGTGTTTGAATTTTCAAATAAGTTCATAAACTGTGTTTAATATAAATACTTATTTAAACACATAACTGAGAGGGTGCATGTATATGTTAAACACTTAATTTGTAAGTTTATCGCTCCTTATCCATATAATCTAAAAATGCTTCTCTCATCTTGAGACTGAAAAGTGTCTGAATCTAAAAACATGATCTGATACTTTGTATTTGTGTGGTCTCCTTAGAATTCTACTAACACCCTTTGAAGTGTTTTGGGACTAGTAACTTTTATTTCTTCTGATTTTTATTACCTTAATACAAATACATGAGTTTTTTGGGGGGGGGTTTAAGCCAGGAAGCAGGACCACTTGCTGTTTCCTCTGAACTGGAAAAAGCTTTGTAACCCAGCAGGTCACAGCCCGTGCACTATCTGAGAGTAACATGACGTAGTAAACCTCCTTTTCAGACTGTTCTGTTTGTATTTTGTTGCCAGAAGCCCTGAACACATGGTTTCCAGGGTTAAATTACTGTGATTTCCTGCCCAATTTACTGTTGTTGAACTGGGCATAAGCATCCATTACGACTGTCTCTCTCCAGAGCTAAGATTGTAACCAGCTTTTCAGTTTAGTCATCATTTTGACTCCCCAACTAACTGTCAAAACTGCTGCTACTGCTGACTTTTTTTCATGATTCATTTACGTATCGCAGTAGCGTGGCATGGTGCCCTGCAAAGAAAAAGGGGTCCATAGCTCAAGCTGTTTACCATCTAATGGAAACAAATAAGCTGTGCCTGTGCTGGGTTTAGTTGCCACAATTGTCCCTCAACTCCACCAGTGATAACAACAATGGTGGGAGCATTGTGAAGATGAGGCTCTTGCGGCTACTTATATTTTGATCGGAGTTGTCCATCCCTGCTCTGAGCACAACAAATGGACATGGTGATAAAAACACCTATGGCTGCTGGTGCCTATCACTGGTGCAGCTGTTTTTATTTCTGACAACAGTGGTAAAAATTTTTCCAAAAAAAAAAAAAAAAAAAAGATAAAACCACAAGCTAGAAAGATAATGGAAAATGAGGAGGTAGGGGAAGGGCTAAAAGAGGAACAGAGGCTTTAATACATCACATAAAAGATTTGCTTGCTAAATTAAGATGCTTAATAGAATTGGGTAGGGCAAGAGTAGATAGTAGCAGAGAGTGGTATAGAAGAAGGGGTTTGAGGTAGGACTTGAAGGGGACTGAGGATGCTTGGTGTGCAAGAAGAGAGATTGCTTCAGATGTAGGGACTAGTAGAGCTTGACTTGAACTCCAGAGTTGTGTGGTGTCTGGTTAGAAGAGAATTTTGGGGGGAAGTGAAAGGTAAACTGAATGCAACACACATCAGACATTGGCTTGAAAAATAAGGGTGGTGTGCTTGTTCCATAAGTAATCTAACAGTTTTTGCCTCATGAAACTCAATTTAACTTTTACAAAACTTGCTTGTTTCTCAGTGTCAACACTCGAGTCTTAATGCTATTTTCAGAAAGTTGATTGTTAAATTTTAACTGAGATTTAAAAAAAAAAATTGAAAATCTGTGTTCTGATGGTGTTTTGTTATATCCATTGACTTCCTGATATCTGTAGTGGGGCCACCAGAGATTATGGGGTTTAACATATGTCCCAATCATAGAAGTGGGCTTCTGCAGGGTTTGTGAGGCCCCCACTCAGCTCTGAGCCATTCAAAAGCTCCTGTGTTGACATTATACCATAGTAATACTTCACAAATATAGACTGAAATACATTCTAGCTCGAGAAACCAAGAACAAACACCAAAGTTTACCAGATGAATTCTTAAGACTTTAAAAAAAAACTTAAGGAAATAACTACATTTTTTTTATGTCCATTAAAGTAGCATAAACCAATAGATCGTAGGCCGGTGTAGTTAGTTATCCAGGTCAAATTTATAAAATGACAAGGAGTGGAATTGCACCTTAGCTCTGTTCCACTGCACCTTATGAGACCATCATATGCCTTCCTGTCATAGAAGATGAGAAATATTAATGAGGGAGAGAACAAGCTAGCAGTTTCCTTGAACTGGGGAAAGGAGAAACGATCTAATATGAAATGCAGCTGGAAGAAGCTTTGTGGATCTAAATTACCATCCTCCTTGTTTAGAAACTGTGATGTTGAGAACTGTTAATAATAGCTGAGAGGAGATGATGCGCATATGCAGTTAAACTTTGACAGTATGACCAACACAATTTCTTTGCTGTATTATGCTCTGCATGCTAACAGTTGCCCCATCTACATGAATAGATTCATCTTCCATGGCACTTAACTTGACAATACATCAGTACTAACTATCTGTCTTCGAAACCTATACAATTCTCACTCCAGTCTTCCTGGCAAGTTGATTTATGACAAATGTTGGGGAATTCACCACCATTTTAACTTCTCAAATATACATTAATTAGATTCTCTGTGGCTGCAGATATCATAAGCCCCATATACTCTTCCTATTAGGATAATACTTCTTGCTACATATACCCCACAGCTGCAGACTTGTTAAAATCTATAAGTGAACCCCCAAAATACCTTGATTTAAGATATTCCTGGCCAAACCTGCAAAAAGTGCAACACTAAAGGTCAGTTACTGGAGCTGTGAAGCTTGTTCTGAGTACAGATACCTTACAGTAGGGTAGGCAGGTTGGTGGGAGCATGAGAACAGAGTTGTAGTTGTTTGAGGTACCTTAACTCTGCATTTCTATGTTTTTCTACATTAACCCTTTTCACTTTGAGACTATATAGAATGTTTAATTTCTTTAACTTCCTTTCTGGTTTCCTGTCCCTGACATGCTTTCAGCGTATCATGACAACTCCACCTTTAAGTGATTAACTGTAGAATTAGGTATTGGCAGGTAGTCATATAAATATGGTGACATTTTTGACAGCGTGGGAGGGGGAAGTGACATATAATATAAACAGAACATAAGTTCGTATGCATGCATGTGTCAAGAGAGGTCTTACTGTTTGTAACTTCCTGAGCTGTCAGAGGGAGAACTAGGCTTGGTGCTGTTCCCCCTGCTGGAGGGGGAGATCCAACTCCGAGTTACTGTGGTTATGCAATACCCTAACCAGTTACTTGACTTGTTTGTGTTTTAAACCCGCTACTGATGTGTATGGGTGCTACCAATTTTGTATTGCACTGGGAACCAAATGGGATTCTATTCTTGTGAGTGTCAGACAGTGGGGTTCACACTTGGCGGGAGAGCAGAACTACTCACACATGAGCATTCAAAAGTCAGAAGGGAGAGAGTAGCCCAAAATATGCATTAACATTAGTCCCATAGATTGCCTCAATATGTTCTACTTACTGCTTCATTCCCCAGTAAAAGGCTTAATGGATGACTTAAGGGTAGCTCAAATCTGAGTTTATTGACAACCAAGAATTAAAAAAAAAAAAAAAAAAGTGGTCATTATCTTAGCATTTGTATGTGCATATAGTCATAAATGTACAGTTACTAAGCCTTATGCTCACAATTCAAATTCTTGATCTGAAACATGACAGCTAGACAGCTAAATTAATGTGTTAGCTGTTATAAATCGGATCTGTAATTTCACCTAGTGTTATTTTCCAGGCACTGGCAAGGGCATTATGTTGTGGAATAAGTCTTGTTTCCTTAAGTAGTATTAATTGCAAATAACTTACTTTTGTGTAATAATAGAAATGGAGCCTTTCTTGCTGATCAGAGGAGGACTTCTAAATTGTGCTGTCTTGTGTTCTGTTTCAGGTGCTGGGCTGGATCCGAAATGGGGAGTCTATGTTAAATGCAGGGCTTATCACGGCTAGCTCCCTGCAGGAGGCAGAACAGCTGCAAAGGGAACACGAGCAGTTCCAGCATGCTATAGAGGTATAAAAAGTGTGGTATTCATGCCATTCTCCAATAAGATGGGCTCTTATGATATAGTTCATGGCAATCATTATAAAGCAGGGGCGGGCAAACTTTTTGGCCTGAGGGACACATCGGGTTTCGGAAATTGTATGGAGGGCCAGTAAGGGGAGGCTGTGCCTCCCCAAACAGCCAGGTGCTGCCCGGCCCCCGCCCCCTTCTTGCCCCCTGACGCTGCCCCTGACCCCAGACCCATCTACCCCCCGCTCCCTGTCCCCTGACCGCCCCTGGAACCCCCATCCCTGACTGCCCCCCGCCGCCCCATCCAACCCCTCCTCTCATTCCTGACTGTCCCCCCTCCCCGGGACCCCTGCCCCATCCAACCACCCCTTCTCCCTGACCGCCCCCTGAACTCTTGCCCTGACTGCCCCCTGCTGCCCCATCCAA
>NW_020664931.1:9924161-9925132 GCF_002925995.2 Terrapene triunguis
CCCCCCCCCCCCCCCCCCCCCTTCCTGACTGCACTCCGGGACCCCTGCACCCATTCCCCACCCTCTGACTGCCCCGCCCCCTATCCACATCCCCGCCCCCTGACCACCACCCCGAACTCCCCTGCCCTCTATCCAACCCCCCCGCTCCCTGCCCCTTTACCATGCTGCCTGGAGTGGTTGGCGGCGCTATAGCCACACCGCCTGGCTGGTGCCAGCCACGCCACCGCGCAGCACAGAGCACCAGGTCAGGCCAGGCTCTGCAGCTGCGCTGCCCAGCCGCCCAGAGCATTACGCTGGCAGTGCGGCGCGCTGAGGCTGCAGGGGAGGGGCCGGGGGTGAGCCTCCCAGGGCAGGAGCTCAGGGACCAGGCAGGAGGGTCCAGTGGGCCGGATGTGGCCCGCGGGCCGTAGTTTGCCCACCTCTCTCTTATAAAGCAACATGAGGAATAGATTAAATCCATATGTACCTTCTAGATAGATCTCTCACCACTTGGGCAACAACGAAAAGGTTAATAACATGAGTGTGTACGTTTGGGGTGAATAGACGGAGGGAGGTGAGGACAGTTCCTAGGAAAGGGAGTTTTGGGTAGCAGGGATTCTGACAGTCGTGATTCTGCTCTGTGTCAGTGCAGTGCTTTTAATAAGTCAAGGGCAGTGGCAGTTCACTTTATATAAATATTTAAATTGTGTATTTACAAAATGACTGAGACAGATTTAATCAAACAAAAGACTATTGCAAACAGCGGTTTAGAATAGGATGCTGTGGGTTTTTAGGTTTTACGACTTAGCTAATATAATAGATGATAAATTGGTTACAAAAGGGGATTATACATAATATTTGCATCATTACAAATAAGGTAAAAGTTGTCCTAACATAGTCTCATAACTTCAGTGTATTGTATGTGTAAATTAGTAGGTTTTGTTAATATTTTAATTTGATCTTTACGAGGCCTTCCTAACTGAGCTTTCATT
>NW_020664931.1:9925532-9938757 GCF_002925995.2 Terrapene triunguis
TGGCGGCGCTATAGCCACACCGCCTGGCTGGTGCCAGCCACGCCACCGCGCAGCACAGAGCACCAGGTCAGGCCAGGCTCTGCAGCTGCGCTGCCCAGCCGCCCAGAGCATTACGCTGGCAGTGCGGCGCGCTGAGGCTGCAGGGGAGGGGCCGGGGGTGAGCCTCCCAGGGCAGGAGCTCAGGGACCAGGCAGGAGGGTCCAGTGGGCCGGATGTGGCCCGCGGGCCGTAGTTTGCCCACCTCTCTTATAAAGCAACATGAGGAATAGATTAAATCCATATGTACCTTCTAGATAGATCTCTCACCACTTGGGCAACAACGAAAAGGTTAATAACATGAGTGTGTACGTTTGGGTTGAATAGACGGAGGGAGGTGAGGACAGTTCCTAGGAAAGGGAGTTTTGGGTAGCAGGGATTCTGACAGTCGTGATTCTGCTCTGTGTCAGTGCAGTGCTTTTAATAAGTCAAGGGCAGTGGCAGTTCACTTTATATAAATATTTAAATTGTGTATTTACAAAATGGCTGAGACAGATTTAATCAAACAAAAGACTATTGCAAACAGCGGTTTAGAATAGGATGCTGTGGGTTTTTAGGTTTTACGACTTAGCTAATATAATAGATGATAAATTGGTTACAAAAGGGGATTATACATAATATTTGCATCATTACAAATAAGGTAAAAGTTGTCCTAACATAGTCTCATAACTTCAGTGTATTGTATGTGTAAATTAGTAGGTTTTGTTAATATTTTAATTTGATCTTTACGAGGCCTTCCTAACTGAGCTTTCATTATTAGTATGTTAGCGTTAATCCTATCCATCCTTTCAGTATAAAATTGGACAAAAAATTAAAGACAAATTTTAATGCACTATTTTGGCACACATTTTAATGCACTATTTTGGGGGATAGTGTGTAAAGTTTTGTTCAGTATTTTACTTTTGCTGAACACTAAAATCGTGTCTCTGGTGATTGATTAGCTTTTTTGTTTTCAGAAGAACTCCATTTTACAGTAAATGCCTTCTGTTTTGCTGCCTTTTTGTGGAGTTTTCTGTTTCCCATCTATGCTTACAGTTTGCAGTGTGTATGTCCTCATTCTTGAAAGCTTTGGTATTGAGTATAACACTCCTGAGCTATGGGTATTTATCCATGTAGGGATAAATGATGATGAATTTTAATTTGAATATTTTCTGGACCATAGTGCACTTGCATATAATCAAACTTCTTATACATAGGGCTTCCAGATTACAAACAGGTGTATGTTTTTGCTGGGGGACAAAATGTTCAGTATTATCATTAACAAATAATCAATTAGCTGACTCATTTCACATCCCCCTGGATACTTGTTCTATCCATTTTCACTCCACATAAGTGGGAAATGGACTGCAAGAAAGTTTGTATGAAGAGAATAATTCTGATATCCAGTAATCAAGCTGTGATGCTTTGGGTTTCACCCAGACCAATAAGAGGTTGTGTCACTGCCTGTCCTGTAACCTTTGTGCTGTGTAGCTTTGCCCCAGAGCCCTGAAACCAGCAGCCAGCTCACTGCACAGTGGCCTCAACCTGGCTCCAGCCCTTGCAAGGTGACACCAACAGTCCTTCCAGAGCCAAGTTGCCCCTGCAGCGTCCAGTCCCTCTCATTGAACCCTCAGAGAAATTATCGAGTTTGCTGCCTCCAAAGAGACAACAAACAACAGCCTGGTAGTTGGCTGAAGACCTACAGTGGAGATGCTTTTCTAATAAAACAAGAATATGTTTATTATCAAGGAACCTAGTGAAAGAAGAATTAAGTGATTAGAAGTAAGAGTGAAAGAGAGGGGAAAGGTTACAAATAAAATGCTCTTTCTTGTGACTAAAAGTTAATTCTAGCCAGTTACAATCATTGCCTGAGCAATTTCCTTACATACATAAACTTTCATAGGCTCAAAGGGTACTGTACCCGATCGTCCCCTTAGAGACGGGGACAAAAATGAAAAGGCTTTTTGCATCCCCTTACATATTTCCAAAACTCACTGTTTTGTCCCCAGACTCAGGATGCATCCTGGTGTTTAGACTTGTGCTGTTCTTCCCATCTCCCTCTTGATTCGTATGTAAAAGGAGCATCTGTTGTTTTGATTCCACAATGCTTAATTTACAGTGGAGATATGTAGAAGGCTGCCTTCCCCCCTGTATGCGAGAAAACCCATTTCTCCCTTTGTTTGGTTACAGACTTTAAAGCATAATATCAGTGAATATTCCTAATTCCTCATATATTGTTAGTACATACATTTCACAATGATAGTAATCACCAGTGTGTCACCAGCTTTCATAAGAGACCTTACTCAATATTATTGTATAGTACAGTAGTATTGTATCCAATCAGTTGATTCAATTGCTTATTCTTTGAGGTTCAGTCCCCGTTCTCCCCCTGGAGTATCTGGACCCAGAACATTCCATTTTATCCACCTTTCCCCTCCAAATCCAAAGAGAAAACAAACCTGGAAGCCATAATTATAATCAGGTTATGTACTGTAACTTAGCGAGCATTGTATGGCTTGCATAATCTGTTGCTATGCAGTTGCTGCACTTGTAGACTGATAGGTCACTGTCAATTGATGATAAATCTCTGTTGCATTTACTTCATATTTTTTGCCTAGAAAAAGTTATGCTGCAACCTACTGCTAGCCCTTTATTTCCTTTGTCTGATATACGTGTGTAGAAAATATCATTGTAAATAAGAAAATGAAACATGGATTTAAAGCAAATGCATTTAAATGTTATGCAATTAAATATTTTATTTCAACTTCTTATCAGAAAACACATCAAAGTGCACTGCAGGTGCAGCAGAAAGCAGAGGCAATGCTGCAGGCTAATCATTATGATATGGATATGATCAGGGACTGCGCTGAGAAAGTTGCTTCTCATTGGCAGCAGCTGATGCTCAAGATGGAGGACCGTCTCAAACTTGTGAATGCTTCCGTTGCCTTCTATAAAACATCAGAGCAGGTATAGGAACTCTTGAAAACCCATGCCTTGCAGAATAATAAAGGGATTTGTGGTATTTTATTATAAAATTACCTTTGGCTCAAGTGGCAGAGTTAATTAGCTTTAGAGCTCAAGTTTATAAAGCTGATATTAGCAGAAATGTTGGTATTTTACAATTTTTATTTAGAACTTCCCATGGCGTCTTGGAAACGCTGACAGTATTATATTAACTGAGACCTAGAAAAATGAAACTGACTGTAACCAAATTGCAGTACAGTCAGTGAAGTTTTATTTTCTATATTGAGCAGAAAGTAAAAACCACACATTATAATTGATAAAACAAAGTGTGTTTGTAAAATGCTTAGTTACAAATTATTCATGTTATTAATAACATTCATATAGGGATTTCCTCTAAAATGTTCCTCTGGTATTAGATTTTGTCTTTAGTGATAAGTCAGCTACATCTTAAATCCCCATCTGCTCTTTTTGAGCTTTTTTTCTTTCCCCTGTTTTTCAAATCAGGATTAGGTAATTGATTAATTTGGATTTTCAGTTTCTGGAAAGGGCCTTGCCCAGGGAAAGTGTCATATGTGCAGATGTCCTCTCATGTAAGAAAGCACTTCTGACCATAGCTTGATTCAAATCCTATCATCATAAATATCTAGTATGTTATCACCCATATCTTACTTTTCATCTTCAAAGTGTTTCATGAGTTTTAATCCACATCACATCCTGGGCAGAAGGTGATGGCAGTTTCCCTATTTTAGAGAGAAGGGATGGAAAACAGATAAATTAAAGACATAGTCAGCATCTATGTCAGAGCTGGGATTAGATGTCTAGGGTTCTTGGTTTCAAGTCTCCTGGCTCAAACTACTTCACAGTGTTGTTCAGCTGAAATACTAAGGATATTTGTCTCCTTTTGGCTGGTAGGTGTGCAGTGTGCTGGAGAGTCTGGAGCAGGAATATAAGCGGGAAGAAGACTGGTGTGGGGGAGCAGACAAACTGGGTCCCAACTCTGAAACAGATCACGTGACCCCTATGATAAGCAAGCACCTTGAACAAAAAGAAGCGTTCCTGAAGGTAAAGATATTGTTGGTTACATGTTGGGAGACATGCAGTTACATCCTCTACTTCATATATCTCGAGTGGACCTGTAAAACCCAGTGACAGGTGTATGGCTTTGTGAGCTCCTGAACGGTGATTACACAGGAAATGGCATATGACTGTTTCTTGTGGTGATTAGAACATTGCCAGTTCATATAAATACCTTTCCAGTTCAACTTCAGCAGATAGCACAGAGAATCGGGCATCCCACCGTGATAGATGTGCAATTGGGACTCACTCTTTTCAGCAGCCACCGCTTCCCAGAACACTTGAAAGACACTTCTTTAAAAGAAGCAACAGCCGCTCAGTATAGTGGCTCCCAATGACTCAAAGCAGCTTCCAGCAGCGCTAGAGCTACAGTGGGGAAACCTGATTCTTTGCTTCTTTTTCTGTAGTATTTTATAATGGCTCTTAAAAACAAAATAATATTCTACACTACAGGAAAGCTCCAAAACGCTATAGTGCCACCATGTCTTTGGGTACGTCTACACTTACCGGAGGGTCCGGCGGCAGGCAATCGATGTTCTGGGATCGATTTATCGCATCTGGTTTAAACGCCATAAATCGATCCCGGATCGATCCCGGAAGTGCTCGCCGTCGACGCTGGTACTCCAGCTCGGCGAGAGGAGTACGCGGCATCGATGGGGGAGCCTGCCTGCCGCGTCTGAACCCGCGGTAAGTTCGGACTAAGGTACTTCGAATTCAGCTACGTTATTAACGTAGCTGAATTTGCGTACCTTAGTCCGAAGTGGGGGGGGGTAGTGTGGACCAGGCCTTTGAGTATTACTGTTACAAAATCTGAACCACTACCTTTATTTTAAGAGTAGAATTGTAACCAAATTGTAAATAAAAAAATCACTTAGGAAGAAGAGAGCCAGTTTGGAAGGGGAAAGGGTAGCAGAAGGAGAGTGGGGAGAGACTATCAGGAGAGGGAGACAAGGGGGGGCGGGGGGTGAAGGCTGCTGTTTTCCAGAGAAATAAGAAAATCTTAAAATATAGTACAAGAAATTCAACACAACAGCAATCTGAAGAAAAGATGAGGCAGTAGTATTGGGCAACTTGTATTCAATTTTGCTGATAAGCAAGGTGACTTAGCAGTGGTACTACGTCAGTGGCACTTGAAAATAATTGTGATAGCCTCTACCTGTGGGACATGTGGCTGCATGGAAAATACTATATGGTCAGTAACTATACAGCATGTCCATCCTGTGGTGGTGTATTAGAGTAGTGTCCATTGACAAATCAGAATAAAGGATCTCTTAATACTAGCTTTTATCACTTCCATTCTCTACCCCCATCTGGTCATAAATAAATCTGATAAGTCTGTTGCACTGTAGCACTGAACCCAGCTGCTACTGATCCACAGTTGGGACTGAGCTAAGACAGCAACTAGAGGAATCAGGAAGCAGTTTTGGAGGTCAGTGGCTTGTATTTAGCCTGCTTGGCTGACCCAGTCTTTTAGATTAAGGATAAGGAAATTGGCTAAACAAGCAGCTGAAGATTGCTGGGATACATACGTTCATCATTCCTGGACAGGTTAAAGATAGACTCTCAGTATAACTAATAAGCAATAATAGTGGACTGCTATTCATACGGACTACTTCTAAAATTTCTGGAAAGACTTAACAGTGTGCCTCACTGAAACCTTTGAAAGCCTCTTAGTGTTCGATACTGAGGTGCAAACACCACTGAAAACATGAATTTTAGTATAACTGTAGGGGCAGTGTCAAATGGATCTCTCTGTTGCAAATGTCTGAACTTTTGGGCTGTTATGAGAATATGATCTGATAAATTACTGTCTCAGTGATTTTGTCATTGGTCATAATTGTGCTGTCTTCACCTAACCTTTTAAAGTAGTATTTTGATGTTCCGCTTCATTACAAACAAAAGACACCAGGCCTATATATAGTATTTGGTATATATTCAGAAGTTCAGGTTAGGAAGGCAGCTATGCTGGGTCTTGGCAATGCAACTAGATTCTGGATGTTTTGTTGCTCTTTGGTTTGAATGCTTTTAAGACCTTTAAAGGGCATGTCTTCTTTCAGTACTTTCCATTTAATTTCAGCAGAGCAATTATTTTTTCCATTTAAACTAGTGGTGGAACTTTTACAATATCCAGGTGATTACTGAAAGTTGTGCACTTGGTTTACATAATAATGCCAAATACGTAAAAACAATCCACTCTGTGTACCTTGAGCCGCACTTAAAAGTATGGAGAAGATGATCACTTTTAAGTAACTTCAGGTATAAATTACATGTAATGCTATTTAGTGTGCAGTGCCAGATAACCTAGTCCTGGATTAACTGCTATTTGCTTTGAAAATAGTGATCTTTTTAACTGTTTGTCTGCTCTGTATTGAATAGGACATAGTAAGCAGAAAAAGGTGTGTGTGTGTGTGTGTGTTAATACCCCATCAAACACAGCAATATCAAATGCTACCAAATCTTCTCATAGGCTTGTACGCTGGCTCGGAGGAATGCTGATGTCTTCCTGAAATACCTGCACAGGAATAGTGTAAACATGCCAGGGATGATGACTCACATCAAAGCTCCTGAACAACAAGTCAAAAGTAAGTGTTCTTTTAGGAATTTGGCCTTCATGTGCTGCAACAAATCTGAGAAGATGAGGGTGAGCCCCTGCCAGGGAGGATACAGTATTTCAGATTTAACAGAAAATAAGTGATCGCCCTGGGGAAGGTTTAAAATAACTGGTTAACCACTCATCTTCATTTTTCAGTTTTAAGAAAGGGAAAAGTCTCGCACCCAAATAAAGCTTGATTGTTATCAATTTGTAGATTTCAAACTTAATGTCATATTTAATTTACAAATGGAGACTTAAATGCATTGCTGCTCTTGAGTAAACACAATAGTTCAGTTTTGTACCATGCTCTTCATACAGAAGTGTTGAGAATTCCACAGCCAGTAAGTCTATATAAGCACATTTAGTATTCTGGGCTATACAAAATGCAATGGGAATTATGTGTTGGGAGACACAAAACTGGGCCCCTTGACAATGGCCTACTGAATCTCTGGACTAGTTTAAAGCCACTTGATTGAACATAGGATAATTGGAAGGCCCAGGTAGTAGGGTAAAATGGCTCTATTAAAGATACAAATGTGTGTGCAGTTGTGGTGGTGGAGAAAAGGAGATGGATCTTGAGATGGGATTTGAAAATTGTCAGTATTCATTTAGGGAGAGCAAGACTTTAAGGTAGTACTGGTCCACTCGGGTGAGGAATGTGAGAGATGTTAGTGCCCACAGTGAAAGAGTGGATGGAGAGAGAACAAAGATCAGTGGTATTACACCAACAGACTTAAGCTCAGAAAATAAATGAGGAAAGAGAAATGGAGTTGGAATGGGATAGAACTCAGAGAAGGTTTGGAACAATAAGGATCTTTCTTCAATAGATTTTTGAGTTATAATTGCTTGTTTGCCAATTGTGGTTCCCCCAACCACACTTCAACTACGGCTAACCATTTGGGTCATAAAGTAGACTGGTACAGTGTGTGCAAGTATTGCAGAAGGAAGGGTTGTCCCCTCATTGCACAGCAGGTTGAAGAACTTTCTGCAATTGCTTCTTCACACAGTCTGGCTATGTTGAATTATGTTTGTGGATGTCAGCAGCTATCTGAGATGGTTTTGGCTATGGGGGAAATGAATTGTGGGTTTCAGACAAATACATAGTTTGAAAGGAAGACTGAAGAGGGTTCACAAGGGATGGAGTCACACCACTGAATATGAGAAAGATAAAAACATGAATTAGTTTATGGAGAGGTTAAGACAATGTACAGTATAGCCCCTCATGAAATATATAGCTTACATAAGGGTTTTTTCTTACAACTTAATGGATTTTTTTTAAGTAAGAATTTGAAACGGTGCAGTGTAGCAACAAAGACTTTTAAACTACTTGCATTTAATCTGATTGCTATTGGAACATTCACAGTAGGTGTGCAATCAACTCACTTACTGTAAACCAGAAAGATTTAAGTGAAGAAAGGGGAGAAATAACAATCAGTGTCCTCCAGGGTATTACTGTACCTGTACTGTACTTTTCATGGTATCCTACATCAGTGGCTTTCAGTCTTTCCAGACTACTATACCCCTTTTAGGAGTCTGATTTGTCTTTCATAGCCCCAAGTTTTACCTCTCTTAAAACTACTTGCTTACAAAATCAGAGATAAAAATACAAGTGTCACAGCACACTATTATTGAAAAATTGCTTACTTTCTCATTTTTACCATATAATTATAAAATAAATCAATTGGAATATAAATATTGTACTTGCATTTCAGTGTATAGTATATAGAACAGTATAAAGAAGTACTGTCTGTATGAAATTTTAGTTTGTACTGACTTCGCTAGTGTTTTTAATGTAGCCTGTTGTACAACTAGGCAAATCTCTAGATGAGTTGACGTATCCCCTGGAAGACCTCTGCGTACCCCCAGGGGCATGTGTACACCTGGTTGAGGGCCACTGTTGAACATAGTAATTGGCATGCTCAGTTCAGACATACGAGTCACAGAAGACAATAACTTAAACGTAGGAAAAACTAAATCTACAATAACTTACACGTAGGAAATATACGCCTTTCATCTGAGTAAATTCTTCGTCATTTTCATAAAACAATGTAATGGTGCTGAAAAGATGTATTGAGGCACACTGAGGTTTTTTTCTTTGTAGGACTCAGTACTGCAGTGGTAGCTGAACATATAAATCATAGAACTATAGGGAATGTAGGTGTGGAAGGTACCTGCAGAGGTAATCTAGTCATTGTATGATTTAGAAACCTGAATGTGACATGATGGTTTTCTTTTTCAAAGTGTATTTAAGAAAAACAAAAGGAAGGAGTATGATAAAGGACTGTAATAAAACCATAAATACATATCTTGTCAAATGCAAGCTGTAGTACATTTCAGAGTCATTGCATTCCCTCTCGTTCATAGAAGAATCTGACAGCTTGAAATGCTGTCTGCTTTGCAAGCCTGTGCTTTGTAAACAGAGATTAAAACTTTTAGCAGAAATTTAATATTGGAAAAACTCAACAAATCTTTGAGGCTTTCTACAAACCTATAATTCACATTTTAAAAGGCTTTGTCCAAGAACACACTGGATGCCTATTTCATAAAATTAAATGAAGTATTTAGAACCCACTTAATGGAGGAAGGTTAGCTGAGAATCCTCTTCCTGGAAGATGGGAATCTTGTTGAAAGGCTTACAGCTATAGTTGACTGAAATGTTCATCCTCTCCTGTTGCCACAAATCCTTTCCCTGGTACACAGTCCCAGTAACCAGATTGTATATGAAGAGTACTGCACAGGCTGAGGTTGGGGGAGGAATTCTTCCCCAAATTTGCACAGTGACATGGAACCAGTCTGGTACTGAAGGCTTAAAAGTATGTTCATCTCTACTGCTGTGGCAGGTCCCTCCCTCACCCTCCACCAGCCACCCACTTAATGAAGGAAGTGGCTGGGTGATCCTCTGTCTTAGATCCATTGCTTTTGCTCCTGTCTCAGGAAGGCTTCAAGAGGTGCAGTTTGTGGAACCTGCAATACAAATCAAAAAAGTTCAGGAAACACACTGTTATCCTAACCACCTCTGGAAGAAGAGGCATGGGAGGCCACTGTTAATAAAAGGGGTTATAATTCAGGAGATGGAAATATGCAAAGCTGCTTGTCAGCAGCTGAATTGAACAAACTGTTATATAACTTCATGCCGTGTTTTACAGTATCTCTTTCTGGCTCTTGGCATCTGAAGGAACTAATAGCATTAACCATTGCAAAAGCCCAGCCAAATGTCCCTCACTGGCACACCATCTGTACAATGTTCCGATAGCATGGACTCCGTTCCAGTTAGCTAAGTGGATCTTACATGCTGTGTATCACAATTGACTCCAGTTACATCATTCTCAAGATGTCCATTTTTATGTAGTGTCCAGTCGGAAATGTTGTAATACATTGAGATTTCCCCAGAAATCTGGGAAACGTTTCACCAGGATAGACTGTCAGAGTAGATGGGGAAAATGTGATCAAGGTAAACGTGACAGAAAAGGGGAATGGGAGCTCAGATGAGGGGGATGGAGGTACAATTTTGGCTGGTACTGCCCTTCTTTCCAAATTAAGAGATTATAATATTAATGGGCTGACTCGCTGTCCTGTCGGCTATGTACTGTGCATTGACCCTGAGTTAGTATTAACATTCCCTGTAAGCTGTGCCCAGCTATCCTGTATCTACCATGCACGTCACAAGGCTGGGAGTGTGACCAGTGTAGCAATATAGACTGCTTCCCGGCACAATTTGCTGCTTTGCTGTTACTGAGCATGCTCAGTAACATCTCGTGAAGCTTCTGCCCTTACTTTGCCCTCACAAGGAATAACAATTTGCCCTTTGCTATTAATGGAGGCTAAAAGGATGGGGGGCAAATTGGAAGGAGGGATGGGCTGAATTTGTTCAGGGAGCAAACTGTGTGTGCAGGGAGCTCAAACAGATGGAGGGAGGAGAAGGAGAGAGAAGGGGAGAGTCAGGGATGGGAGGTAGGAGCCAGGTTTAAGAAAGGGGGATGAGCGCTGCCAAACAGTGGCGTGGGGGTGGGACAAGGATAGGGAAGAGCAGAGAGGATAAAAGTTACTGTAAATTGGGTAAGCTCTCTACAGGGTTTGCAGAAACAGGATGTAAGTGGCAGAGCCCCCCCCCCCCCCAGCAAGAGAGCACATACCAGCACCCGCTTCTCATGGCCAGCGGGGGAGGAGGGGAGAGGGAGGGAGAATTGGGGTGGAGAGACAGGCTCAAAGGAGGGGACGGTGGGGGGCTCCCTTCAGGGCTGAGGCTCCTGCCCATGACATAGAAGTTACCAAAATACCTGGAGTAACAATTACAGTAGCCAATTTTCAAATATCAGTAATAGGACATTTTTTCGAATTATCAGAATCCATGAGTCTAAAAGTAAAGCCACGCCCTCGTCATCTGTTTTTACAAATTTGAAGTTCCTTATATTGAGAAGCATCGAATGATGCTAGAAGTAAAATTGGATGAACATGTTTGTGGGTACTCTTACGCAGAGTACCAATAAAATGCCAAATGTGCTCATTTTAATTTTATCCATGGTCCTGAGTTTAATAACTAAATGTAAGGATCCGGAACAAAATTGTTAGCAACACCTCATAACTTAATTATGGGTTTCATTTCTGCTAGAAGTGAAAGCGGGTCTCAAGCAGTCCAAGTCAATGTTCTACTATTGGCAGGATAATGCACAATAATACCAGTCTTTAAAACTCCTTTGACGCACATTTACATGATACTCTAGTATAGTACTGTCAATACTATGCATTTCTGAAGTCCTTACATGAACATTTACATAATCCATACTTTACACAGTCCTGAAATATTCATATACACAATAGACTATAATCTCTCTAAAAAGCAATTGCAATCCATTGTGTTTACTCTGAGTTCTATGTGGGATTTCTGACCCTGCCTCATTTGTTACAGAAGTTGGGATGCTATGTAGGAAGAGAAGGCATGGTCTCAGGGCTAAGGCAGTTGAATGCTGCCCTGGAGAATTGGATTCTATCCCTACCTCTGCCACAGACTTCCTGTGTGGTGCTGGGCAAGTCACTTAAACCAAACTGTTCACAGATGATTGCTGTTAGGGCACTAGGAAAGTGAGGCACACGCCATATGAGACATCTGGATCTAGATCTGTGAAGCGCTGAGCGCTTGAAAACGAAGTCTATTGGAGCAGTGCTTTAAATACATAATGTGCTATAAAAATAAGCACTGTGAAAACCCGGTGTCTCTCAGATCAGGCATACAAAATTACTGAATGCTTATGACAATTTTAGCTTTAATCTCTTTTACCCTCAGTTCCCTAGCTGTAAAATGGGGATAGTGCTACCTAATCTCACAGGATTCTTGTGAAGATACGCTGATGTTTGTGAAGCACTATTATACTATAGTGAGAGCACTGCAAACATCCAGGATAAAATCAATAATTTTGTATTCAGTGTAGGGTTTGGATGGTGTGCATTACATGAAGCCTGGGTCGCACATTGAACCAGAAGGATAAAAAGAAATATTGAGTAACTCCTAATTCACTGAATGAAGCAGTGGTCCCATGGAAAAAAATAGTATATGATCATGTTATGATGTCCTGTCCCTTTAAACATTTGAGCACTCCCCTAATCTCCACTGCAGAGCCTCACTTTCATGTTGTTTTCACTTTTGCTGCAAGAACAATAGAACTACCACCACAGCAGACAGCTGAGTTTCTATCAGCTCCCTCTGTGTTTGTGTCTTTTCTGCTGGATCCAAATATAACACATGCAATTAAAGATAGTATCATAATGCATTTGCCCAAGGGGGTGAGAATTTAAGTTTCATAAGCAATCTTAATTCTGGCATTTCCTAACTTTGAGCACTTTACTCTGTTAAAGTTGCAGTGTTATTTTAATGTGCTTCTTTTGGGGGAGGGCGGTTAACAGCTTATATGGCTTTGAATCTATGATCTAGATATTTTCTGTATATTGTAATTTATTTTACATGGTTCAAATTTAATCATATGTAAAATAGGTCTCCAATGTTCTGGCTCATCTGTGTAATCCTCCCTCAGAGATTGCTTTGTGGGCTGGCCTGAACAATTATGAAAATGAGCATTTCTGCTTTCCTCTGAATTTTGATGCTTGCCTGTCTGCTTTGTCGATAAGCTGTATCCAGGGAAGCTGCTCAGTGTGCATGAGTTTAATTCCCACACTGTGTGCACCTCCACTACTGAACTTGGCCCACTCATTTGAAGTAACAGCAAAGCTAGTCATAGGGTTGATGCCGGCAAGACGCTAAGGGGAATGTCACATTGATGAGGATGGGTGACAAGTATGAGCATAATGTGAACAGAAGCGATACCCACTAAGAATTCGGAGTACAAATGGGCAAGAGGAGAAATAAAATAGAGAAAACAAGGAAAGAAGGATTGCCCAATGGGAGATAAAATTGTGAGTCAGTCTAGCAGTTGAAAATGTTAATTTCTAGTCACAAAAACGGAGGAGTGGAATAGGTAACTGAAAAACCGGGATTATAAACTACTTATGGTTCAGGGAGAAGCTACGCTTGTGAGCTCTCTCCCAGTCTCACTAGGGGTATAGTTCCAAGTGAGAGGCTTAGACTCA
>NW_020664931.1:9939157-9992211 GCF_002925995.2 Terrapene triunguis
GGCAAAAAAGCCAGAGCCGGCCCTGAACCTCGGGTTGAGTTACTGAAGTCCTCAAATCATGATTAAGAGACTCCAGGTGACAGAGAATCCACCATTTACACTAGTTTTAACCTGCAAGTGACCCATACCCCATGCCGCAAAGGAAGGCGTAAAACCCTCAGGGTCTCTGTCCATCTGACCTGGGGGGAAATTCCTTCCCTACCTCAAATATGGTGATCAGTTAGACCCTGAGCATGTGGGCAAGGCCCACCAGCCAGATACCTGGGAAAGAATTCTCTGGAGTGACTCAGAGCCCTCCCCATTTAGTGTTCCATCACCAGCCATTGGAAATATTTGCTGCTAGCAGTCACAGATCAGCTTCATTCCATTGTAGGCATTCTCGTCATACCATCCCCTCCATAAACGTATCTAGCTCAGTCTTGAAGCCAGTTAGGTTTTTTGCTCCCCTTGAAGGCTGTTCCAGAACTTCACGCCTCTAATTGTTAGAAACCTTCACCTAATTTCAAGCCTAAACTTGTTGATGGCCAGTTTCTATCCATTTCTTCTTGTGTCAACATTGGCGCTTAACTTACATAATTACTCCCCTTCCTAGTATTTATCCCTCTGGTGTATTTATACAGAGCAATCATATCTCCCTTCAGCCTTCTTTTGGTTAGGCTAAATAAACAAAGCTTTGTGAGTCTCCTCTCATAAGGCTTCTATGTGTACTTCTCCAAGAGTGGAAACCTGCAGTTCACCCCACTTTAGACTGGCTCACTAGGCAACACCTCCTGTTTCACAAACCGCATTCATCTGAGCCAGCCTAACTGGGTTTGGGTCTGGCTGTGGAATCCTTTCTGGAAGTTTGTGACCAGAAATGAACTGCAGTGACTCAGGACAGCTTCATCAAAAACATGTATGATTTATTTGTTTATGGAAACTAACAGTAGAATTAAAATAGCGTTAAAACAAATGTCTATATGCATCTCCTCTGCCTTAAACCTCAATCTTCACTTGTATGTTTAGGTAGGCACTAGCTTATCCCAGATCTCTTTCCTTCCCCTCTCCCTGCCCCCACCCAAGTTGGAAAACCAGTTTCCATCTCATCAGACTCCCTCTCTGTTTCCATCAGCATCTCGCCCCTTATATCCTGTGGCTTTTATCAGAAACAAGCTCTGTTTTAGTGTCCCTCCAGAATTTCCCCCTTTCTCGGCAACAGTTGAGTGACAGTAAAGTGCATCCAGTCCTTGTCATTGACGTAAAGGGAAAAATGGTGGTTAACCAAACTGAGGGGATGAAAGGTCAAATTAATGGAGGTGGGTGGGGATTCCTGTGGGCCTGCTGTTTGGGGGATTCTCTGACATGTAAAAGGAGAAAGATAGCATAATAAACAGCAAAATTGCTTTACATGCTTCTTCATTTCCAAGTAATAAATTCATTTTATTGAAACCAAATGGACTAGGGAATATTTGAATCGGTGCTTGATTTATTTGACTGACAGTATTCTTGTTGACTTTTGAAGGAATGTTAATTACAGTAATTTTATTTCTGAGTTTTTTAGTGGGTTTCTCTGCATGCGTGGGGTCTGAGGTGAGTTAGGATATCACAAGAATAAATCTGTTAACCTATTTATTCCTGAGTTGTATGTTCATCCATGTTTATTGCATGACACCAGATACTTTATAGAACTCCAGAAATTTCAGATGGGAAATGATTATTGATTATGTTCAGCCTGAATGCTTAAATGCATCTTGTCTACTTGTCCCCGTTCAGGTGCAGAACTATCCCCTACATTATATCAAGTGCTCTCTCTATTCTCAAAAGCCTGTTGTTTCAATAGCACATTTTGATCACACCACCAGTCTTTATTTTAACTAAATCAATGTCCCTGTTTATAAAACATTGTTTTAATTTGTAAACTTTTTTTTGTGCAGTTCTTTATACAACACAATATTTATTTGCAGAGCTTGTAGCCTCACAGCTTCCCTTCATTACAAAATGAAGGACCATAACCTTCAGTTCATTTGTCTGTCCCTGCAGATATCTTAAATGAACTCTTCCAGAGGGAGAACCGCGTGCTGCATTACTGGACAATGAGAAAAAGGCGCCTTGACCAGTGTCAGCAGTATGTGGTCTTTGAAAGAAGCGCCAAACAGGTCAGGATTTTATCTAAGAACGTTTTCAATTCCATGCAACTCAAATTCCATACAGATCAAGGTGTGACTTATCGCCTGACTTTGAGGAAGTAGGTTGCTCCCATTGACTATGGTACTAGGAACTTTCGAAAGGCAGACTATTAAGAATCAAGGTATAAAAACCTTACCCCACTCCTCCCTCAAATTAGAACACTAGAAATAATAATAAAAAAAAATTTCGGCAGACACCTATAACCAATCTATCACTCTCATATTGCACTACAAACAGGTGGTTGTATTACCATACTGTTGGGTTGTTGGGTTTTTTCGTCAGGCTGTGTTGAATAAATTGTTAAACATTTTAGTAAATTCTACCAATGCAAAATAATATGAATAAGGAAATACCTGAAAGGCTGAGTCATAACAATATTAACTTTAAAAACTGCATTTCTTTTGAGTATCTTCAGAACTGTTAAATAACATCATTGTAAGTGAAAGATCAGGGAAGAAAAATCTTTGCTGTTGTGTGCATTTAATAGCACTTTGTATGCACTCGGTTTCACTGTTTGTCCTGCTTACTGGGTTAACATCATACATTTGTGTGGGTCCCTTACACAATGGTGGAGAGAACTATTTAAAAAGAGAAGTGATTTTTAAACCATAAAAATAGCAGGGGAACTCCAAGGCAGAAGTAGTAATTGAAATGGCTTTTAACTTCTTGGAATTGACCAAATTACACAGAAAGTTCTGTCACTATCATGCTGGCTGTCTCTTGTGTAGGTGGGTTTAGCAGATGTATGGCCTCCTTGTGTCACTTGGCTCCTTATGTACCTGCCCAGGGATATTCGAAATTCAACTCAGGAGGCATTCTACCTGCCTCTATCCCTCACAGGCAGAAAAAAACCCTCTGGCAGCTACCCCTTAGGTACTATACATCTGCATCCTCGCTACCCACTGTTTGGAATGACTGTGTCGGAGTCACTGTCATTGAGGCCAAAGAGGTAGAAATTAGAATAATTACATCTCGAGAAAATGACTTGCCAGATGGAGAAACAGAAGAGGCTGAATTTCAGAAATATGGTACGGGCAGAAGCACCCAAGCTTGGATACAGCCTGGATGTATGGTTCTTCTTCGAGTGCTTGCTCATGTCCATTTCATATTAGGTGTGTGTGCTCGCCACATGCACCGATGGTAGAAGTTTTTCCCTCAGCAGTATCCCTAAGGGACTGGCTCTGGTGCTCTCTGGAGTGGCGCCCGCATGGTGTGGTATAAGTGGCACTACCGGCTCCCCCCATCCTCAATTCCTTCTTGCTGCCAGTGCCGATGCTGAAACATCTGCTGCTTCAGCTAGCGTCGTTTCGTTCTCTGTTCTTGTGAACTTTGAAAACCTGTAATATAGTTGTATATAGTTAGTAGTTTCTTAGTTACCCTTAATAATTGTTCTCAATTCTTCGTTAGTCCCGAACGGGACTCAGCTGGGGGACGGGGCATGCCCTGCAATCGCTGCAAATGGCCTATGCCCATCAGCGATCCACATACCAGCTACCTAAGGTGCTTAGGCGAGGGGCCCATAAGTGCCAAGTGCCATATCTGCAAGTTCTTTAAACCTGGGACGAAGAAGGAGCACGATATCCATCTGAAAGCGCTCCTAATGGAGTCAGCCCTCACTCCAGCACCGGAGTAGTAATCTGACTCCGCACTGAGCACCGCGGCCTCCGTGCACAGTGCTCCGCCGGTGCCGCCTACGAGCTGGCAATGGTCCCCCTCCGCGGCTCTGGTCAAGAAGCTGAAAAAGACTGTGAGGGGAAGCTCTCCTACCTCCCGTAAGGGAAAGGAGAGGGCTGGGGGCGAGCCATGACCCGTGCCGGGCAGCTCAACGCCCGCTTCGGGAAGTCGGGCCCCAGCTCAAGTTGAGCAGTGCAGCCCATCCCATACTTCGCCTGCGACTCCGGATAGTGGCGCAGCCCCCAGCCAACTTCAGGTGCCTATCACTAAGAGGGCTGAATGGAAGTACTTTATGCCAACCAAGGGACATGAGTACTTATACTCCCACCCAGCCCCCAGTTCCCTTGTGGTAGAGGTGGTTAACCACAAAGAGAGGCAAGGACAACTCGGGGCAACCCCCCAAAAATAAAGACTCGAGGAAGCTGGATCTCGTTGGGCGTAAGATTTATTCGTCTTCCAGCCTTCAGCTGAGAGTGGCCAACCACCAAGCCCTCCTTGGTCGATATGACTTCAGTATGTGGCAAGCCATGGCCCAGTTCGAAGGATCGCTCCCTGAGGCTTCCAAGAAGGAGTTCTGAGCGATCCTCAATGAGGGCATGACTGCGGCCAGGGAGGCCCTCCTGGCAGCATCAGATGCCGCTGCTGCTGGCACCATGGCTTCCGCTATCCCCATGCAGCGAGCCTCTTAGCTGCTCCTCTCTGGGTTGTCCTCTGAGGCTCAGCAGTCAATGCAGGACTTGCCCTTCGACAGCCAAGCCCTACTTGTGGAGCAAACAGACTGCAAGTTGTATGGCCTCAAGGACTCCCGCACCACCCGGAAAACCCTAGGTCTTTACATCTCAGCCCAAGCGCGTAAGCGGTTCAAACCACAGCAGCCTCAGGGCCAGGGTAGTCAGCCTTGGCAGGACCAGCTCCACAAACGAGCCAACGGCTAAAAGTGCCATCCGAGCCACCAGCCTCCACCCTCTGCCCAGTTGGGCTCGACCTGTGCCAAGCAAGGGGCCAAACAGTCGTTTTGAGGGTGCGCCTGAGGGCAACCTACCAGACTATTCCCCAGAGCCATCTGTCCCAGTGTTCTACAACCGCCTTTCCCTTTTCCTCCCTGCTTGGACCGCTATAACCTCGGACCAATGGGTCCTCAGCACAGTGGAGCAAGGTTATACCCTCCAGTTCTTTCCTACCCCCCCCCCCACCTGCCTTCCCCATCCCTCTTCAGGGACCCCTCTCGCGAGAGTCTCCTTGTGCAGGAGGTAAAAGGGTTACTGCAGCTGGGTGCAGTGGAAGAAGTTCCTCTCAAGTACAGGAACAAGGGGTTCTATTCCCGGTACTTTTTAATCCCAAAGGCTAAGGGCGGTCTATGGCCCATCCTGGACCTGCGAGACTTCAACAAGTACCTAAAGAAGCTAAAGTTCCGCATGGTTTCCCCGGCCTCTATCAATCCCTTCCCTGGATCTGGGAGACTGGTATGCCACCCTCAACTTGAAGGATGCATACTTCTATATAGCGATCTTTCAAGGACACAGATACTTCCTCCAGTTTACAGTGGGGCCCCACCACTACCAGTTTATGGTCCTCCCGTTCAGCCTGGCGACAGCACCAAGAGTGTTTACCAAGTGCATGTCGGTGGTAATGGCTTACCTCAGGCGCCGGGGTATCTAGATCTACCCCTACCTCAACGACTGGCTCGTCAATGGCAGCTCCAGGCCCCAAGTCCAAAGGGATGTTGTGGTGCTTCAAGCCACGTTCTGCTCTCTGGGTCTTCTGGCAAATGACAAAAAGTCAACGTTAGTGCTGGTGCAGAGGAGAGTTCATCGGAGCGGTCCTCGACTCGACCTGCGCCAGGGCGTTCCTGCCACTGGAAAGGTTTCACGTGTTGACAAACCTCATCGCGGAAGTCTCCGCGTTCCCTTTAATTACAGCCAGGGTCTGTCTGCACCTGCTGGGTCACATGGCAGCGTGCACTTACGTGGTCCGCCATGCCAGGCTCCAGATGCGGCCCCTCAACAATGGCTGAGGACAGTCTATTCCCAGTCCCGAGACCCCCTGGAAAAGATTGTTGCCATTCCCCAGGTGATACTTACCTCGCTGCAATGTTGGGCCAACCGCGGGGCAGTCCTGTAGAGGGGTTCCGTTCGACAACCCCCCTCACTCTATCAAGTTGGTGTTGGCCGCCTTGAACTTCGGCTGGGGTGCGCACCTCGGCGACCTCCAGACACAGGGGATGTGGTCTCCGGAGGAGGCGAGGTTGCACATAAACATCAAAGAACTCCGAGCAGTCTGGCTGCTGTGTGGAGTCTTCCTGCCCCACCTGTCGGGCAAGGTGGTACGAGTCCTGACAGACAACACAACCTCGATGTTCTACAAGAACTGGCAAGGGGGAGCGCGCTCATCGGCTCTCTGTCTATGGGACTTCTGCATCAGTCACGAAATCCACCTGGAAGCTTGTCATCTTCCCGGCATCAAGAATACGCTGGCAGACCAGCTCACCAGGGACTTCTCCTCTCACTACGAATGGTCGCTCCATCCAGAGAGAGCCTGCATGATCTTCCAAAGGTGGGGGACACCCCAGGTGGACCTGTTCACTACCAGACAGTACAGGAAATGCCACTGATTTTGTTCTCGACAAGGTCTTCCTCCTGTCATGGTCAGGAAGCCTGATGTACGCGTTCCCTCCAATTCCAATCATCAGCAGGGTCCTGGCAAAGATCAAGAGAGACAAAGTGCAGGTTGTCGTGATTGCATTGATTCGGCACGCTCATGAACTTGTCAGTGGCCCCTCCCTGGCCCCTGCCGAACCACCCGGACCTGCTGTCACAGGACCACGGTCAGCTCTTACACCCCAACCTCAAATCCCTCCACCTCTCAGCGTGGATGCTGCGTGGCTGAACCCGGAGGAATGGACCTGTTCCGAAGGAGTCCAACAGGTCCTCCTCGGGAGTAGGAAGCCCTCGACCAGACTGACTTACCTGGCCAAGTGGACGAGGTTTTCCCGCTGGGCATCCAAACGTGGCACCTCTCCCTCGCGTTCTTCCGTACAGGCTGTCCTGGACTACCTGCTCCATTTCAGGATCCAGGGCCTGGCACACTCTTCTATTAGTGTGCATCTTGCGGCCATCTCCACTTTTCACACACCAATCCAAGGACAGATGGTGTTTTCCCATGACATGACAGTCAGATTCTTGAGAGGGCTCGAGAGACTCTTCCTATAGGTGCAGGCTCCTATCCTGCAGTGGGATCTTAACTTGGTCCTCTCTAGACTCACCAGCACGCCTTTTGAGATGCTGGATTCCTGCTCCTTTTCCCACCTGTCATGGAAGGTCTCTTTCCTGATGGTGGTGACGTCGGCGAGACGGGTCTCTGAAATTAAAGCCTTGACCTCAGAACTGCCGTACACAGTCTTCTACAAAGATAAGGCTCAGCTGCGGCCCCACCCGGCCTTCCTGCCGAAGGTCGTATCCAACTTCCATATGAACCAGGACATCTTCCTCCCGGTGTTCTGTCCCAAACCGCACAAGACCAGTGAAGAGAGGCATCTTCACGCGCTGAATGCCTTGGCTTTTTATTTAGAATGTACCAAGCCTTTCCATAAATCAACTCAGCTCTTCATCGCTACAGCCGATAGCATGAAGGGCCTTCCGGTGTCCTCGCAGAGGATTTCCAATTGGATTTTCTCGTGCATAAGGACCTGTTACGACCTGGCGGGGGTTCCGCCGCCGCTGATTGTCAGAGCCCACTCGACGAGAGCACAGGTATCTTCGGCGGCCTTCCTGGCACACCCTATCCAGGACATCTGTAGAGCCGCAACGTGGTCCTCTGTCCACACGGTCACCGCTCATTATGCCATCACTCAGCAGGCCAGAGATGACGCTGGATTTGGCAGAGCTGTGTTGCAATCGACGCATCCGTGAACTGCTGGGTGTCACCTAGTGTGGAATGCACATGAGCAAGCACTTGAAGAAGAAAAGACAGTTACCTTTTCCGTAACTGGTGTTCTTCGAGATGTGTTGCTCATCTGCATTCCCCAATCTGCCCTCCTTCCCCACTGTCAGAGTTTCCGGCAAGAAGAAACTGAGGGTGGGGGGGAGCCGGCAGCAACCATTATACCGTGCCATGCGGGCGCCACTCCAGAGGGTGCCAGAGCCGGTCCCCTACGGATACTGCTGAGAGAAAAACTTCTGGCACCGGTGCATGTGGTAAGCACACACACCTAATATGGAATGGACATGAGCAACACATCTTGAAGAACACCAGTTATGGAAAAGGTAACTGTCTTATCTAGAGAGAGGGCAGGGTCCAAGATGATGCCCACATTGTGGGCATGAATGGTATTATCCACGGTGACTGGGCCACAGCTCTCAGGGTGTCACAATCCTGTTATCATGGCCATATGATCTCAACTATGCGTTTTCTCCCATTCCCCTGCTACCATAGGTCCTGAGAAAGATCCACCGCAACAGGGCTAGAGTCCTTCTCCTAGCATCCTATTGGCCCAAGCAGTTTTGGTTCACAGAGCTCCACAAAATGTCAGCCCGGCCCCCAGATCAGGATCTGCCCCTCCCCGGACCTTCTAACTCAGGAGTGGGGCAGAATTAGACACCCCATCCCAGACTTGCTCCATCTCACGGCCTGGTGTTTGGATGGACTTTGGAAATAGAACGCTCCTGTTCAGCACCCATTCAGACTATCCTTACCCAAAGTAGGAAAGATTCCACTAGGGCCTGCTACCTAGCTAAATGGAGACATTTCTCTATTTGGGTACAGCATAATCAGCCTTCTCTAGGCACTGCAGATATTCTAGTCATTTTAGACTATTTCCTTCTCTAAAAAACTCAGGCCATTCACTCACTGCAAGTCGACCTTGTAAATTCTTCAAAATGTGTGGTCCCTATCTGTATTCCACTACCCACCCTACATCCCCTCTGCTTCGGATCCTGTTGGATTTGTGGTAAAAAGAGGAATTGGAGAGGTGTCAACCCACACTGCCTCTTATACCCCCCGATTGGGAGTACAAGGAGATCTACTTCACATGTGCAGGTCAACTGATGCTGTCTGTTAGAATTTCCAGACTCGGGCATGGCATGCATATGTGCCCATATGTGGACTACAGATAAGGATCACACAACTTGAAGGACTTCCAGTTACAGGTAGATAAACTCCATTTCAAAGTTGTTTCAGGTGAAATGTAGAAGGGATAAAAATGAAATATAGGTCTGTCTAGTACATTTATTATGTAAGTATTTTTATGTATCTTGAGTACTTAAATTGGTGTCTATTGAAAAAGTATTATGCTACTTTCTTTTCTACTCTTCATTGTTTTTTGCTTTATTCAGGCTTTGGAATGGATCCATGACAATGGAGAGTTTTATTTATCCACGCATACCTCCACTGGTTCCAGTATCCATCACACTCAAGAGCTGTTAAAAGAACATGAAGAATTTCAGATCACTGCAAAGGTAAATAAAGAGCAACAGCAGGTGTATGGCCAGCTTCACCTTGCTGTATTGGCTTTCTTATCTGTTTCCACTTGACATGAAATGAAACAAAAAATTGCTGGTGTTACCTTACATTGACAAGACTGTGGTGACCTCACTTAAAAGTGGAGAAAGATAACTTCCTTTCGAGTCCTCAGCTTGGTTGGTTTTCAGGTCAATCATGGATGACTGGAACGCAACTCTTAAATCTTATTTTATGTTCGCAAAATGCAGTAAGGCTTATTGTGTTCCAGTTTGTGTGCTTCAAAATATTGAACACTTTACTAATGAGAAGATAGCACAAGATGAAAGCTTCAATCATTCAGGTCTGGCTCTTACCTAGAATAACATATTGTACTGCAATGTTTCTAGCAGTGGCAGGCTTACTTCTCTGCCCACTGTGGCCACATGGGACCCCGCATCACAGGTGCAAACCTAACATTCCAGGCAGGGGACATTTTGTTCCATATTAATTGTTGAACTCCGGCAGTAACTGCAGCAGGGATTGGTTTCCCTAAGTTCCCTCTCCTGCTCCCCATTTAAAAAGTTGCGCTTTGTCCCCACCCCTTGGCTCTCGGCCCTGTGTGGAAAACTCGTGGAGCCACAAGCTGGAGAAGAGGTGGTGGTCAAAAGAAGCTACATGCTGGAGACAGATGGAAATGGAGGAATGAAGGAGAGACTCTGGTCACATTGTATATGGAAGGACTAAGCATGCCTCTGCACACCAAACGCACTGTCCCCTCAAAGACTTGGTCCAGCCCTCTTAGCGTTGCACTCCTGCCATACAATGCTGCCTCTATTATTTTCAGTGACAGACAGTGGATAAAGAGTGTGCATTTAAAAGTACAATTTTAGCGCAACTCCCCTACACTTTTGCAGCCATTTGCCAGGAGGATGCATTGTCCTTAAGTATGAGCGTAAGTCTTTGCAGGATCAGGGCCAATGTTTGTATTGTGGTAGTACCTAAAGACCTTAGTAGGGATCGGAGCCCCTTAGTGCCAGGAGCTGTATAAACACCTGAGAAGACATGGTCCTTGCCCTAAAAGCTTACCTTGCAGACCTGATATTCTCTATTTCCAGTCAAGAGAATTTCTAAAAGTTAAAGCATGAGGTTTTTTGCTGCTGTTGAAATAATAAAGAAGCAGGCAGCACTTGCTGATCTTCTGTTCCTTGGGGAAAAATCATGGTATCTGCTTTAAAAACACTTGGGTGGGATAGAGGGGAGAGCCAGTTACCTTCCATCATCCCTCCACTTGTTTTTAGTAATTAATTATACAAAACGAGCCCTCTCATTACAGGTACTTGGCAGTAACTTTACTTGTCAGTATTTTCCTGTTGTTTTTCACAGCAAACCAAAGAGAGGGTGAAGCTGTTGATACAGCTGGCTGATGGCTTTTGTGAAAAAGGGCATGCCCATGCAGCAGAGATTAAAAAATGTGTCACAGCAGTGGACAAGAGGTACAGAGACTTCTCTCTGCGCATGGAGAAATATAGGACCTCTTTAGAAAAAGCCCTGGGGATTTCTTCTGATTCAAATAAATCGGTGAGTGAAATTTCTGCATGAACTCTTAGGAGAATAAGCAAATGCTTTTACATAGCTCCTTGTAGCTGATCAGATTGGCCATTGTTTTTCCCCTTTCTCCTCCCTTAACCATTTTTCCTTTTCTCCTTATTACAGAGCAAAAGCCTGCAGCTGGATATAATCCCAGCTAGTGTTCCTGGGTCAGAGGTGAAACTGCGCGATGCTGCTCATGAGCTTAATGAAGAAAAGAGAAAATCTGCCCGCAGGAAAGAGTAATGCAGTCTTTACAGATATAAATATATAAATCACTGTTAGTGAAGCAACTGTCATATTTTTGACTTCAAGATTTAGAAAAACATTTTAAATAGGAATGTTGCAAAGGAGAGCTCTGTACTACCCAGAGTGTACCTTCCATAGCCTTGCACAGACTTATTCATTGCCTTGTTCCAGTTTTGGTACTTCACTGTCTGGTTTAGGGAGTGTTCAGAACCAAGCCTAAAATGAGGATCATTTAAAAAAAAAAAAAAAAAGAATTGGTAGAAGTCCAGAAAAATTCACAAAAAATAAGTGGGTAAGGAAGGAAATAGTAGCAATGAGGATAAAGTATTTGCAAAATAAGACTGTTAAAATAATAATAAATAAGTAACACAACTCCATAAATGTAGAGTTTTTTCCTGCTCATGAATAGTAGCAGCTATTGCTCTTCATTTCTTACCAGTTGAATGGGATCCCCATGCTTCTAATGGATCCTCCTTTCTCTCTCTCTCTGTTAATTGTCTTAAAATCCTTGCTTCGTTGTTTTTTTTTCAATTTTAACTTTGCTAGTGTTGGAAGCCCCTCCCCCAACAAAAAAGTCCTTCTGATGCTAATTAAGCTCTTCTATGCTTTTCTTGTAATATTGGAAATAGAGTAAGTTCATTGCAATGGAGAGAGCATATTCTGATTAGTGGAAAAGCATTGTCCTGTGATCTAGCAGGCTGCAATTTGATCTTTCATTCTTTTGTCATTTTTAAGGTTCATTATGGCTGAGCTAATTCAGACAGAAAAGGCTTACGTAAGAGACCTCCGGGAATGTATGGATGTAAGTGTATATTTTATGGGACAAGGTTTCATTATGTATATCATTTTGCTTCTGCATTTCTTTAGCAACCAAGTGTTGTTAGTTTATAATCACAGGGCCAAATTCTGTGCTTACTTATGCCTCCTGCTAACTTGCTAGTGTCGACATAATTGCACCAGGTGTCAGCCGATGGAGAATTTATCCTATGTGTTTTATTTTTGCTCATTTTCATTTACAGCACTTTATTGCTCTGCTCAATAGAAAACATTTTAACGGTCTCAGAACTGACTGTCCACTTCTGTTGGGTTTTTGGTCAGTTTGTTTTGTTAGTAGCAGAGATGAGCCTGTGTTAATTCTTTCATTGTGTTTATCACATGTTTCGGGACTGGCTGACTCTCTTTGAATAGAAATTCAGAGAGGTTCCATGGAAAAGTGCCCAGTAATTGTTAAACTCGAGCAAGTAATGCTCAGCAGTAGCTATTACACAAAATGAAAACTTCTGGAATCCAAACATGACCTTGGTATACTACCCTGAAGCACTGTTTGTTGTCAGGAATATTGCGTATTTTAAAAGATTAAGTCTCGAGCATATTTGATTGTCACTTTCAAGCCGTGACATTTTTTAAGATGCACAGTGTGTAAAGCTCCATACCCCAAAATCAATTATAAGTTGTACTTTCCTGTACTTCTCCCTGTGATAATGTTTACTTACAAATGTCAGGAACTGCTACTGTTTGGAAACTTGATTGCTTTTCATGTGCCTTTTTTCTTCTGACCAGACGTATCTGTGGGAAATGACCAGTGGCGTTGAGGAGATCCCACCTGGTATTGTAAACAAAGAACACATTATCTTCGGAAACATGCAGGAAATCTATGAGTTCCATAATAAGTGAGTAACTTAGCTTCCATGCCCATGTTTACTAGTAAAGATTAGGTGATCACTTCAGGTATTTCCCAGTCAAAATATTGTGTATATAAATGAATAAAGGACGTTTTGCCACAGCAGTAGCTAAAGTGTCTCCCTTATTGTCGAATTACCTGCTTCAATGATAGCATTTTTCAGTAAATATCTATATAATTCCATTCTCTGGCCCTTCTGTGGCCCAGATATGTCTTCTAATCTTGAATTTTTTAAGAAGCAATTTGAACGCTTAAGTAAAGTTCTAGACTGGTTGATTGCCTTGAAGAGACGGACACCACTGATTCTACTTAGCACAGGCAGTGGTTGTGTCAGGCTCATCATGTTCACCTGCCAGTGGGCTCATTTCTGACTTTTAGAAACCACTGCTAGTGGGAGGGGGTAGTTCAGTCTCTTTTTCTGTTGTTCCTTGGCCCTTCTGTGAAAATTGCCAAAAAGGGTTGCCATTAGCACTGGTTACAAGGAGTTTGATACGGACACTGGTTCAGTATACCTTTTTTTAACTCTTAATGATTCAGAAGCATTATGTTTAGCTAGTCTTACTCACATTTTATCTCCTATTGTTTGTTACATGCACTTACTGCATCTTGTGTTAAGTTCGATTGAAATCTTTTTGAGTTACAGACCATGTAAGCCTGTGTGTTTGTCTGTTGCCTGGCTTACCACCATCCAGACCCTGATGGGTGCTTTTACATGCTGTTGTAATAGAAATATGTCTAGCAGAGCTACCATTTTGTATATTATCTGAGGGATTCACAACAGCTATATTCTCTAATGATCCCTAAGGAACAATAGCAGTGTGCACTATGCCATATCAGTAGTGAAAAATCTCAGACTTAATCAAATTCATACTAGGAACTTAGATCAATAACAAATTATTTTGGCTGTGAAAGGGATAGTCTTGCAAAGAAAGCCACTTGTTGGTAACTTTGTATGCACCTTGTCGCTGCCCTTAAATAACTTCATAAGTAATCTATTATGGGTATAGATAACAGAGGTTTTTTCCCTTCATTAATTGGCTTTTTGGGGGAGGGGGAAAAGGCTTTTATTGCAGAGGCTGGCCTCCATCTCTTTTTCTATTTTTTACTGACATTTTAAAAATTAAACCATTCGTGGGGCTTAGGTGAGAGGATACCAGTTAGCCCCTTTCTGAAGAGAACAGCAACAGTTACTACAGTGAGTAGATAATACAGCAGTAAAAAACTCAATACAACAGTATTTATCACCAACCATTTAAAATCTATGTTGTTTGAGATGTGATATTTATAGGGTCCTGGCACCCCAGATTCTCATCCATTCATAGTATTTGATCCAGTTGTCACACCATGCTGTTGGTATGAAGATCCTCTTACAATATATCTGCTCAAACTCTAAATCAATATTAGCTGCCCTAATGAAAACATGCCATGTTCCTTTTAATGATGTTCTGTTTTTCTCTACCCATAGCATATTCCTAAAGGAGCTGGAGAAATACGAACAGTTACCAGAAGATGTTGGGCACTGCTTCGTAACTTGGGTAATGAAATGATGGTTGGTGTTAGAAGTAACAAATGAAATCGAGCGCAGAAGGAGATGGAGGCTTTCGCTTTGTGTAGTCTTTTTCTTAATTAGTGGATTTGTACAAGTACTTTTCTTCCTCTTGAAGTAAACAAACTATTGACTTTAATTAAAAATGCCAACAAATGCAACAACATGGCTCTCACTGAAATCAGTTTCAGTTGCGTGCATACACCTGAGGGCAGAACATAGCTCACTTAACTATAAATTGACTTTCTCATTCCTTTTTATTATTTTGATTGTAATATGTTTAGAGCCCTGCAAATCTATGGATATCCACTGACCACGTTTGCGGATTGTGAATTGGATGTGGATACAAATTTTGTATCCGCCCAGGGCTCTAATTATGTTGTGTATTTTCTCACAATGCTGGGTTGAATTGGAAAAGAATCCCCAGTAGTTTGACTGGTTTCAGGCAGTGGAAATGCTCTTTCATAAGCTGTTTAAATTTGCATTTTGTTCTGCAGGCAGACAAGTTTCAAATGTATGTTACGTATTGTAAAAATAAGCCAGATTCTACCCAGCTGATATTGGAGCATGCAGGGGCATATTTTGATGTAAGTACCAGACTTTTTGTGCATATATTAAAAATATGGATGGGTTGTTTTTAATCATGCAGTTCTAATTACATTGGAATGCCTAAGAAATTGGACATCTACTAGTAACACCAGATAAACTCTCCATAATTAATAATCCTACAACATAATGTCAGTTAAATCTAAGAACTTTTATGTCTCTGGTGTCTAATATATAGTATTTTATTGCTATTTTAGTCCCCTAAAAATCAATTAAAATATCATTTTAAACAGTCGCTATCACCTATCAAAGGAATTGGAAACATAGCAACGGTTGCATGTCTGTTTTGAAATGCAAACAGATTTTAGCAATTAAAACTCAGATATAAAACTACAGTTTTAGAGACAGATGCTGCGTATTCTAACAATGATGAATTTGGTTCAGTCTGATTGTACTGAATCAAGACTAAAATCTCGGACTTGCAGCATGAAAATGTAAATTAACAGTAACCTGCTTTTATTTCTGTTCAATGTACTGTTCAAAGCTGCTGTAGTCAGGGGGAAAGGGTCTCCTGCCTTGTGATTAGCGTCTACAGTGGCCATTGCCCCTAATGGGTGTGGTTCACGCAACTCCGCTGAGTGGATACAGTTCTCAGGGCAGCAGCTCCTCCTAGTGGATACAGGGTAGAGTGGGGTAGGGGAACCCGGTCCCTCCCATTCCACCAAGTTCCAACCCAGGGCCCTGCGAGGCTGGTTCGGCGGCACACCTGTCGGCATCTGATGTCTGCCTCAAGTTGGCTTCCCTGGGTCACTTTCACCTTCTGAGTTTCCAGCCCTGCTTGCAGTTGCTGGGTGCTGTAGCTCCTCCACTTCCTGGCTCAGTGCGGGCTCAGCTCAGGTCCTCCTGCCTTCTTGGAATCATAGAATATCAGGGTTGGAAGAGGCCTCAGGAGGTCATCTAGTCCAACCCCCTGCTCAAAGCAGAACCAACCCCAACTAAATCATCCCAGCCAGGGCTTTGTCAAGCCTGGCCTTAAAAACCTCTAAGGATGGAGATTCCACCACCTCCCGAGGTAACGCATTCCAGTGCTTCACCACCCTCCTAGTGAAATAGTTTTTCCTAATATCCAACCTAGACCTCCCCCACTGCAACTTGAGACCATTACTCCTTGTTCTGTCATCTGCCACCACTGAGAACTGCCCAGCTCCATCCTCTTTGGAACCCCCCTTCAGGTAGTTGAAAGCAGCTATCAAATCCCCCCTCACTCTTCTCTTCTGCAGACTAAATAAGCCCAGTTCCCTCAGCCTCTCCTCATAAGTCATGTGCCCCAGCCCCCTAATCATTTTCGTTGCCCTCCGCTGGACTCTCTCCAATTTGTCCACATCCTTTCTGTAGTGGTGGGCTCAAAACTGGACACAATGCTCCAGATGTGGCCTCACCAGTGCCGAATAGAGGGGAATAATCACTTCCCTCGATCTGCTGACAGTGCTCCTACTAATGCAGCCAATATGCCGTTAGCCTTCTTGGCAACAAGGGCACACTGTTGACTCATATCCAGCTTCTTCTCCACTGTAATCCCCAGGTCCTTTTCTGCAGAACTGCCACTTCACCAGTCGATCCTCAGCCTGTAGCAGTGCATGGGATTCTTCCGTCCTAAGTGCAGGACTCTGCACTTGTCCTTGTTGAACCTCCTCAGATTTCTTTTGGCCAAATCCTCCAATTTGTCTAGGTCATTCTGGCCCCTATCCCTACCCTCCAGCATATCTACCTCTCCCCCTAGCTAGGTGTCATCCATGAACTTGCTGAGGGTGCAATCCATCCCATCATCCAGATCATTAAGAAGATGTTGAACAAAACTAGCCCCAGGTCCAACCCGTGGGGCACTCCGCTTGATACTGGCTGCCCACTAGACATCGAGCCGTTGATCACTACCCGTTGAGCCCGACAATCTAGCCAGCTTTCTATCCACCTTATAATCGATTCATCCAATCCATACCTTTTTTAACTTGCTGGCAAGAATACTGTGGGAGACCGTATCAAAAGTTTTGCTAAAGTCAAGATATATCACGTCCACCGCTTTCCCCATATCCACAGAGCCAGTTATCTCATCATAGAAGGCAATCAGGTTGGTCAGGTTTGACTTGCCCTTGGGGAATCTATGTTGACTGTTCCCGATCACCTTCCTCTCCTCTAAGTGCTTCAAAATGGATGAGGACCTGCTCCATGACTTTTCCAGGGACTGAGGTGAGACTGACCGAGCTGTAGTTCCCCGGATTCTCCTTCTTCCCTTTTTTTAAAGATGGGCACTATATTTGCCTTTTTCAAATCATCCGGGGGAGTTTTCAAAGATAATGGCCAATGGCTTTGCAATTTCATCAGCCAACTCCCTCAGCACCATTGGATGCATTAGATCTGGGCCCATGGACTCGTCCATGTCCAGCTTTTCTAAATAGTCCTTAACCTGTTCTTTCACCACTGCGGGCTGCTCACCTCCTCCCCATACTGGGCTGCCCAGTGCAGCAGTCTGGGAGCTGACCTTGTCTGTGAAGACCGAGGCAAAAAAAAGGATTGAGTACTTCAGCTTTTTCCACATCATCTGTCACTAGGTTGTCTCCCTCATTCAGTAAGGGTCCCACACTTCCCCTGACCACCTTCTTGTTGCTAGCATAAGCAACTAACTCTTAGCCCAGAGCACCTTAACCCCCTCCTGCCCAATGAGGGGTTCATACAACCCATCACAGCTGCTAATCTAATTATAGCACAACTTGCTTTTATACGGAAGTTCCTTACCAGGTATATATGATGTCCATTCGAGACAAGGGCAAAAAGGCCGCAACTACTTCTGGACTTTCAGCACTGAACTTCTTTGAGAACTCATAGTTGCCACATTAGAGGACTAAGATTCCCTTTCCAAATGTGCCCTTGGTTAAAGAGCGCATGTGTATTTAAACATCAATTATGGTGCTCCCTCCTAAGTATGTACTCTGAGCCATCACTAGTGAAATGGATACTGGGAAGAACTGTTTGTGTTAAGAGGAGAAAAAAGGGGCTTGTGATTTAATCACCTCTAAAAAATCTTTACAGGTATCTGAACTGTATGCCAAAGAACTTTCACTAATGCCACCAACAGTATGAACGTTTTAAAGACCCATCACGTTGGACTTCCGCATGCTGCATTTCTAATAGATGAAAATGAAGAGCTGTGTTGGGAGAGAAAACTAGTCAGAGATGACCAAATAATCCTATATAATGTGTAATTAGGCAACTAATTATGGGGGGAGGGATAGCTCAGTGGTTTGAGCATTGGCCTGCTAAACCCAGGGTTGTCAGTTCAGTCCTTGAGGGGGCCACTTAGGGATCTGGGGCAGTACTTGGTCCTGCTAATGAAGGCAGGGGGCTGGACTCAATGACCTTTCAAGGTCCCTTCCAGTTCTAGGAGATAGGATATCTCCACTAATTTTATTTATTTATTTATTTATTTTAACTAATATTGATGTAAAAAGTGTGTGTATACAAATGAATGCACACTTAGTACCTATATGCACACAACACCCATGCATGTAACACTCATAGCTAAATATATATAGAAGCTAAGACTGCATTGTATATTATAGAGATGCTGTTTGCAACTGTATAAAACCTCAAACCTACGACTTCCTTAAAAGCGCACTACCTTATGCTTCTGAGTCTGTTCAAGAAATCAGCTTCAAACTAAAAACATACTTGACTTCATATTTAGTACACAGCCTGTACCTATTGCCGTGTGTGTGACTGCATTACAATCATAGTTTCGCAACTCATGGATTCAGTAGATAATTTGCTACTTAAAAATGAGTACAACTACTCTGTGGGTGTGAATTGTATTAAAGTTTTGTGCCAAATTGACACAACCAATCAGTTAAACATTCAGTGTTTGAAGTTCTTAATTAGCCTACTTTTATAACTGTTCTAGTAGAATGGAAGAAAGTCCTCGATGCAAATACTCAGCTTTCCTCTTAAAAATCTGGCCTACTATTGCTGAGCTCTTTCCCTTTTGGTAAGTAGTCAGTAAATTACACTTCGTGCTCCCTCTGCTGGCCTTGTAGCAGCAGTTAATGAAACACGCTTCCCGGAGTTGGTTACACTTAAATTAGCAAACCCCAGTGTGAAATCTGTTCCCAAATGGGCGTTGGCTATTGCCAGACAATATCATCACAGCCAAAAGCATTTCCCTGTTTACCCAAAGCAACTTAGGAAATAATTATCAAAGTTAAAATGCCTAAAAACTCAGTGTTTCAGATCCAGAGTCTTTGCTATTCAGATGTAGGTCCTTTTTAAAAGCTTGATGACAGTTGGCCAGGAAGTTAAAAGAATTTTTATATAGAAGGGGGAGCAGATGGACTCAAAATATAATATGCTTTGATTTGAAAATCTTGCTATCCCATCCTTTTTTCTTTGCCCATTACAATGGAAAGGACAGGTACTGTATCAAATGTAACACTTGTAGCTGGCTAACCTACTATTGTTAATACACATGACACTCAAATTTGTCATTGTTTAATACAGGAAATACAACAGCGACATGGATTGGCCAACTCCATCTCCTCTTACCTTATCAAACCTGTCCAGAGGATAACAAAATATCAGCTTCTCTTAAAGGTAGGTATCACTTTAAAGTTTTAGGATGTCTGATCCTGCAGTTCTCATACAGGCAAAAACCCCATCATAATCAATACGACTGTTACTTGCATAAGGCCTGATGCTGCAGGTTTTCAGTGAGCCTCAGGAACTGCAGTAACATCTTCTGTAAGAAACTGCTTAAAAATGAAAAATTGTCCTAAATAAGCAATTTTCTATTCAGACACCTGTAAATCAAATATGACACATATATACTTGCCCTAGTTATCCTACTCTTAATTTTAAAAATACTCTTTTGGCTTTTCCAGTTAAAAAATGAGCAGCTAATGTCCATCCCAAGAGTTTATGAATGATAATGTTGAAATAGCTTCTAGAATGAAGTCTCATAAGCCTCTAGCTGTATTAATATTTTTAAATGGTTTAATATACTATTAAGAATGTCTGGAAAACCACTGGGCTATGGATTTTTATGTAACACTGTATAAAATTATCTAGACAATGACATTGCGAATACTAAAACACAAATAGACACCTATTACTACCACAAGATGGGGGTAAATTAGAGCTTACAATTAAGCAAAAGAAGCATTTGACAATGGACAGAGAACACTTTGGACTCCAGGGCAGTGCTTATGAGACTTGAGCAATGTACTGTATTTGCAGTTTTAAATACTCTAGGGTATTCTGGGTTTTGTGTGCTTAACAAGTTCAAAATTAGATGTTAACTTTTTCTCTGTTTAGCTAAAATTGCCCTTTGATTTGATTGCCAGCCTATGTACTGATAAGATATTCCTTATTATTCTTCTTAAATGTTTAATAGCTTGGCCATTTCAGGTCACAACAGGTGGAAACTAACATCTCATTTTATATTGAATGTGAAATCCTCCGTCTCCTCTGCCAGTGGAAAAAAATAATTAAATCCATAATCCTGATAATTATTTAATTTACAATATTGATCTAAACAGATGTGTGTTTAGAAAGTGTCACTTGTTAGTTTCAAAACTTAATTTTAAATATAAACATTGCCAAAATTATGGATTAATACAAAAGTTGTGGGGCAGCCTGGTGCCTGAGTTGATTGGTGACATGCACTGACAAGGAAGCCGCCTAGTTTCATGACCCCAGTGAGTCACAAAGCAGTAACTTTGTGAGTAGAATATGCCTCACTACCCACAAGCAGCCACTTCATCCCCCTAGTGGCATTGACATCCTCCATATTTCTGTTCAGTTACCTGTAGCTTAAAGGGTGTTGGTGCATTGTGGGATACTGTGAGAGGCTGGAGGGGGACAAAAATGTGGACCAGCCCATGTCCCCAGGAGAAGAAATAAAAATAAAAACAAATTGAAAGTTAGGACTAAATGACCCTCTCCACTTATAGTTGTTTCTTAACTAGTGAGGGAATGCAGTGGCAGTATTGCGAGCTGGGTCAGGCTTGAACTTAAGTTTGAGGACTGGTCTTCACTAGGGGGAGATCGACGCTGCTGCAATCGATGCAGCTGGTGTCGATTTAGTGGGTCTAGTTAAGACCCGCTAAATCAATGGCAGAGCACTCTCCGAATGACTCCGGCACTCCAGCTCCCCAGGAAGAGTAAGGGAAGTCGACCGGAGAAGAGTAAGGGAAGTCGACATCGACTTCAGTTATGTTATTCACGTAGCTGGAGTAGCATAATTTAGATTGACTTACCCCGGTAGTGAAGACAAACCCTGAGTTAGAGTCCAGCCTAGGACTCTTTGAAGCCAGATTTGATGGTGCCAAAAGTGCCAAGCTTTTCTCATGAAATTTCAGCCTAAAGTGGCAGAGTCCAAAGAACAACTGGACACTGTCTTTCATCTGGACTGGTCAGAGTGCCTAGATTAGCTGTTTTCATGAGATTTTGCCTGTATCTCGACCAGAATTTGAAAATAGGCTCTTTTCACTTTTGGAAGCGACCAGTACCAAATACACAAGTGGGTGTAGATGCAGAGTTCCTAATCCAACCCCCTTCCCTGTGCCTGAAATCAGACTGGGTTGTAAATCAAGGCTGTGGCATACATTTTGGCCTGTCTCCGGACTTCATAATGTGGGATGATGTGCTGAAGGAAGGCTGGAAAACATTAGGGCTGACAGTTTTAAGGAAAGTGTCCAACTGAGGACATTATGTTTATTTTGTGTTTCCGATTATTCATGCATTATCTCCTGCTGTTCGTTTGTCTTACCTCCGCACCACTCCCTATACAGTTTATTTAAATTGTGCCTCTCCCCTGCCATTTCATTCTGTTCCGCTGTGCAGACATCAGCAAAGTGAAGCATCCTGATTATATGCTTCAGAGAGCAGTCTTCTAATACACTGTTGTTTGCTGCCACCTGCACAGTGAAGTAAGGGATTAAAACAGCATTTTAAAGAGAAAAAAAAGGCAAAGGAAGGAGACTTGGCAGATGTGAAAGAGCATAAATAAAAGCAACTAGGAAGAGTAGAGAGAGCCAACAAATTAGAGGCAGTTGAAATTTCAGATGGAAAGGTCACTCCCCCAGATTCTGGCAAGTTGCTTTAATTTGTCTCTTTCAGAACCTATGCCCAGAAAGTTCTTGAAGTATCTTCTGCTTTTAGTGCTAAAGCCACGTAACTCTGAAGTCTGTTTTTACTCTAGTTTCTTGCATTTATTCTATTGACAGTTTTTTAAAAAAATGAAGTAGCAAAAATAGGCTAAGAATGAGCGATAAGGCAGTTTTATTTTTTGAAGGGAAAAGAAGTTCTAGAAACATGCTGTAGCGAATGTGGAGCCTGGCTTGGATACCTGATGAGGCATATATGCCTCTTCAGCTAAGGAAAGATGGGTTTTAGACCTGTGTTGTTTAGAGGCTGCTGCAGTGTGGCACAAGAATGTCTGACACTGAGGCTACGTCTTCACTACCCGCCGATCCGGCGGGTAGCAATCGGTTTATCGGGGATCGACTTACCGCGTCTCGTGAGGACGCGGTAAAATCGATCCCTGATCGCTCTGCCGTCGACTCCGGAAATCCACCTCGACAAGAGGCGGTAGCGGAGTCGGCGGCAGCGCGGCAGCGGTCGGCTTTCCCCCGTCCTCACCACCAGGTAAGCCGACCTAAAATACGCAACTTCAGCTACGGTATTCACGTAGCTGAAGTTGCGTATCTTAGGTCGGAACACCGCTGTAGTGTAGACCTAGCCTGAGACAGTACTTGATTCTAAGGCAGGAATGTGGACCCAGGCAGTTTCATGCTAAAGTCAAGTGGGAGTCCCCAGGGGCACCAGGATATATACTGTTAAATCAGAATGCAGGATTGTGGCCCTAGTTTCTAGTCCTTAAGCACATCTCTTCGACCAGTACGTCATGTACACATATATATTCAAGCAAACCTATAACTTTTGGAAGATTTGCAAGTGTATACTAACATTTTAGTGAACGTTGGACATTAAAAATTTAATCACTTTTTCAAAAGCTTCTTTCTTTAACACACTCATTTTTAAAACTGATTAATATTTGGATCAGCTTACTTTAAAACGTATGGATGGTTAACAAATCAAATAGAATCTCTTGCTACCCCTTCAGGGCCTGATCTTGCGAAGCATAGAGTATGCTACACTGCCACTTGCAGTCTGAGAGGAGCTGAAGGGCACCTGGCAGGACGAGGCCTTTGGTCACCAGAGCAAATGCTACTTTTTTGTTTCGTTGTATTGTAGAAACAGATGTTATGCTAATAGTGGCCTGTTGATCTTCTGCAGGAGCTGCTCACCTGCTGTGAAGAAGGTAAAGGCGAGATTAAAGATGGTCTGGAGGTGATGCTTAGTGTGCCAAAGCGAGCCAATGATGCCATGCACCTCAGCATGCTGGAAGGTAGAACTAAAACTTGCTACCGTACACTTGTGTAATAAATTCTGTAACTTCACATTAAAATATTCTCTGAAGTCAAAGAGATCTGAGGGAAAAGTGGAAATTTGTTTAGAGTTGCTTTCACTTTCTAAAGACATTGATATGCTTTCATCTTTTTGGCATGGAGTTATTTGGATGATTTCTTTTTATAAAACTATAAGGTAGCAGATGACAAAAATTATAGTAATATATCTGATTAAAAAAAGGATGTTCTAACATCTCGACATACAGCTATTTACAGCGTACTTACAGTTGAAACATTTGATTCAGTTCTATTCTAAGGGAACACACCTTGAGCTAAATAACCTCAGCTGCATTTCTCATCCAGTGTCATAACTTTTTTTGTCTGAAGAAAGTTCAAAAAAGTATGTAAATCCACCAGAGGTGGTTCTGGTCTATGTATCAAGTAATAATCTCCAGGAAGGTCGTTGCTTTCACATCTGTATGCTGTCTGTTCCATAACTGACTTCCGGTTCAAAAACAGTACATCTTTTGGCAGTTAAAAAAAAAAAAAAAAAAAGGGCAACATAAACCAATTTAGTCTTAGACATAGCCAGAAAAGCACAATCTTGTACACGCAGAATATAGCAGGCATTTAAGTTTGGATTCAATTGCTTACATATGCTTATAATTGACATTTGACCCAAAACCATTTCATAGTCTGTACATGATCATGTATTGCATAAAAAGATCCCCCATATACTTGATAACTTTGATGGAAAATCTGTTTCATAAAGCAACCCATCACAAATAGAGCTAAAAGCATGACCACAGCAGATTTAAGTTGAATATAAAGGATTTATCACAGATGTTTTGGCTAATATTTACATTTTCTTTGAAACTATTGTGACTGCAGGGTTGGGCCCTGTGATAGGAAACTGAAAACACTTCAGATGGGATTTCCAAAATCTCCTGAGTGACTTAGATTAGAGCACACCATGCATTGACTTTCAGTAGGACATGTGCTCCTAAGTGTCACTTCTGAAAATCCCCCACCTCTCCATATTCTTATGGAACTACTAAAGTGAATGAAAGTTTGCAGGATCAGTCCCAAAGTCCCGTGCAGTGTGAGCTTGAATGCTAAATGTTCATCCTTTACCATTAAGAGTATCTAGACTGACTCTACAGAATATTCTATTTCTTTCACAAAGGATATGTGCATAGTTATGAGTCATTCCCTGGTTGATGAATCTAGTGAGTGAACACGTTTCCTTTTGTCTCAAGAGACTCCTAAATGAACATCCTAATCCAACTTCTCTAAGATACTCTCTAGTATTCTACTCTCTACGTATTTCTCTATGTAAATTGTTTTATACTGTCATGGTAGTCGAGGCCCCATTTATCTGCAGCTTTGTTACATAATGTTTTACACTTAAACATAGAGTAAATGTAAATTCACCCTTAAATGATGGCGAGGGGACTTTACTACCACTTTTGCTGTGACCTGTGAGAGATTTCTGAGGTCTGTATTCTTTCTATAGCAGTTACTGAACTTCTTTTATTAAGAAAAGAAAAGATGCCATTGGTCTAGACTGAGAAGTGCACTGGTTAAATTGTGCTTGCCAATTTATAGTGGGTAAAAGTAAATTAGTTTAGAAGGAAACTGGTGTTTGAAGGCCAGAAGTCTTTCTTCAAATTACATTCCTCTCTTTTGAAAGAGAGATGAGCCTGATGGTGCTCAGAGTGAGTACCCTGAAATCTGAGGAGGTGTGGATCCCAACTAGAATATGTGGCTCAGGTCCATCTGTTCCCTAGAATTATAGTTAGAATAAATCTAGTTGGGCTTTTGGGGAAAGAATATGCAAATTTGTATTCGCTAATTTAAAACCGACACCTGTTGTCCTGGCTTTCTATCACATGAGATTAAAGTCTCATTTGGCTTTAGATGAGTCCAAACCTTCACAAGACAAAATAGTTTTGTAAGACTTCAGACTAAGGTGGCAGAAACCTTGTAAGAAAAGTTTAATTTCATGATAGGGGATGTACATGAGAAGCTGATTTTGGAGACACGTCATTTGGAGCCAGAATCTTACCAGAACAGTTCACAAGACTTTTCAGCTGTTGAATCAAAACATAAACTTGAGTTATGATTTGGTTTTGAACTGTAAAGCATACCCTAAACCAACTGGGATCAGAATAGCGACTCCTGGAACCCTCTCTGTTAAAAATACTAAATATATTTGAAAACGGAGGGGTGAGGGAATGATTTGGCATGGTATGTTTTTAGTGTTCTCACTTTTACTTTTCAGCTTCACATTGTCTATCTTTGCCTGTTTTGCAGGGTTTGATGAGAATATTGAATCTCAGGGAGAGCTCATCCTTCAGGAATCCTTCCAAGTTTGGGACCCCAAAACTTTAATCCGAAAGGGTCGTGAGAGGCATCTCTTCCTCTTTGAGATGTCCTTGGTCTTCAGTAAAGAGGTGAAGGACTCAAGTGGGAGGAGCAAATACATATACAAGAGCAAACTGTTTGTAAGTATGAGAAAACAACAGAAGATTGTTGTGTTCAAACAAATTAGAGTTCTTCTCCAAATGTAACCAAAAGTTATAAGCAGGTGTATTCAAATGACTTAAACGTGACTTTGAAACATATATGAAACTTTAGCTTTCAGCATGCGCCCACCCCCACCCCCACCCCCCAAAAAAATGCTTGAATTTGATAGTGTTGGATCATTGACCTTTTAAGGTAAGCAGTTAGGCTTACTATCTTGCCGTGCTTCTGTGAAGAGGTGTGTTGAAATGTTGAAGTTATTAGTCCTCATGAAACCTGTGGAGGTGACAGTGAATTTTAGGTTAGTTCAGTCCATAACAGTTTTGTATGTATCCATTGTACAGGTGATTGTTATGTAGGATGCATTTTTATAAGACTAAATGAGTTTTTAAAAAAAGGATTTGCCTGACACAGAATTATTAGAAGTAGTATTTATAACTGCTAACCATTGCAATTACATTAGCACCCAGATCTCCTGATCAGCTCTACAAAGATAAAAGAAGAGTCTACCTGTCCTGAAGCGCTTGCAGTAGGCTTTGTAGAACACACAACTCTGTAGTAACAACTTCAGTGTATGTTCTGTTCTTACAGGGCCTATTGAACCCTTCCTGCAAACAAATATTTTATTGGCTCCAGATAGTTCTGTTTATGGTCTATTGGAAAGATGTAAACATAAATCACTGTTTTAATTTCTAAAAATGCCCTTATCATATGCTTTGGCCAGATTTATAAAGGTTACAGAACTGAGACTGGGATTTTTAAACGGAGCATAAGGTAGATAAGTAACTCACTTTCTTTGGCAGCCCTAGTCTAAATCAATAATGCAGACCATGGTTCAAAAAGTAAGACGTATTCTCTCAGTTCCTACCCTATCTACGCCACACTCCTATCAGCCCCACTCACCTGTTAATCCTTCCCTCTGGAAAAGACTTGGAGAATAACTACAACATGTCCTAAACATCAGCTTTGAAGTGAGGCTGGTAACAAATGCCCTCATTGAGCACAGTCTACTTTGTTGCCCACGTGAAGCTGACACCGGGAAATCATAAGTTTGAGCACCTCAGGTGATCTCAGCTGCTAAGGCTTTATCTGGGAATAAGAGCCACATGTAGGACAAGTACTGAAAAATAAACTCTGGCTCTTGCAAGGTTGTCATTTCAGTTCCCAGCTTCTCTTAGTAGCTTTCAGAGCCAGAGTGGTTGCTGGGAAAACACTGTGAAAACTGCTTCCTTACACGTACCAAAAACTGTCACTGTGCCTCAGTTGTGACGTACCAAAAACAAAAAAAGCTCACCCCTGCTATCCTTGTCTTCAGAACATCCTGAGGGCACAGCCTGCCAGTCATCGCAATCTGTAGGACCTCTATTGAGACAACCAAACTCTCTCTTTTGTGATCTAAACTGTGGTTTGATTTGAAGTTTTTAGGGATGAGAAGCTGGTGTATTAACCCATTGAACCGCATAAAGTCAACTTCTGACCCACCTAAATGTCAGTAATGAAATGTTAGGGAACAAAATGGGATTCGTCATTAGTGCTAACGTCTAAAACAATCCCAGAGCTCTGCTTCCTGCCCAGTGTTGATGTTCTCATGTTGCTCTGTGCCGAGTAAAGAGAGTAAGCTGGAGTTCGTGTTGCTGTACAGCAATCCTGCCTGATATCGGATATAGAATGCATCAAGTAAATTAAAAAAAAAAAAAACTTCAAGATCTAACTGGAGGAACAGATTGAAAATGTAATAAGAGTTTGGAGTCAGAGAACAGGGTTGTATGATAGAGCTCCAAGTCCTACAACAACTTCTGCTTGTTTTGATCTTAAAAGCCATACATATAAATAGTGTTCTGTCAGCTTCCCTGTGAAATGTCAGCACTTTCTGTGTGAAATTAACTATCTTGTACATGTCAAAGAAACAGATGTGTTAAGAGTTTATACCTGGATGCATCGGTGAGGCTGCCAGATTTTTCACACTTGCTAGGAATAGACAGTGTATTGCAGAGGCGGGCAAACTTTTTGGCTTGAGGGCCGCATCGGGTTTCGTAAATTGTATGGAGGACCGGTTGGGGAGGGGGTCGTGGCCAGCCCCCACCTTCTATCTGCCCCCCCCTCCGACTCCTGCCCCATCCAACCCCCCTGTTTCCTGACGGCCCTTCTGGGACCCCTGCCCCACCCACACACTCCCGCTCCCTGTACCCTGACTGCCCCCGGACTTCCACCGCCCCATCCAGCCCCTCCTCTCATTCCTAACGGCCCCCCCGGGACCCCTGCCCCATCCAACCACCCCTTCTCCCTGTCCCCTGCCTGCCCCCTGCCGCCCCATCCAACCCCCATCCTTCCTACTGCCCCCCCCGGGACCCGTATCCCCATTCAACCCTCTATTCCCCCCGCCCCGACCCCTATCCACACCCCTGTCCCCTGACCACCACCCCGAACTCCCCTGCCCTCTATCCAACCCCCCCTGCTCCATGCCCCCTTACCGCGCTGCCTGGAGCACCGGTGGCTGGCAGCACTACAGCCACACCACCCGGCTCGAGCCAGGCCACGCCGCTGCCACCACGCAGCACAGAGACCGGGTCAGGCCGGGCTCTGCAGCTGCGCTGCCCCAGGAGCTCACAGCCCCACCGCCCAGAGCATTGCGCTGGTGGCGGAGTGAGCAAGCTGAGGCTGCGGGGGTGGGGGTGGGGGGACAGCAGGGGAGGGGCCTGGGGCTAGCCTCCCGAGCCAGGAGCTCAGGGGACGGGCAGGACGGTCCCACGGGTCGGATGTGGCCCGCGGGCCGTAGTTTGCCCACCCCTGGTGTATTGTCTTCCTGCTGTGCAATCCCACATCATAACCATCTGGCCTTTGCCATTATTAACCTATGAGAGGGAAACATTTCTGTGTGCTTATGGAAATGTTAATCTTAAAGGCAGAACTAGGATTAGGGCTTATGGAAAATGTTCTGTTTACATTGGTTTTGTCAAAAACCTCAGTGTTCTGTGGAAAACTTTTCACACCGTGTTTCCTTTCCATGGAAAATGTTGAATTTTCATAGAAAAATTAAAAAAAAATTCTGCTGAAAGCTGATTATTTTCTATTTCAGATATTTAGACAGAAAGTTGATATTTTCCCTGGAAATTTTTGACAAAAATCTTTTTTTGTTTTTGTTGTAATTTTCCATGACGGCATTTTCTAACCAGATCTAATGAGGATATCGTCAAGATAATACTCTGGGGATTAAGTTGAAGAAAGAGAGCAAACCCACTACCCTCACCCCCCAGTAATACAAAAGTACATTGCTTGTCTCAAAATCAGAGGATTGATTACTTAATTACTACATGTAACTCAACAAAAAGTGAAATTAAAGGAATGCCACCACCTGAAAAACATGCAACTGTTTTTTATCCAGTATTGTGACAAGTAATAACTGAATTACTGTCAAACAACTGAAAGGGGTTGGAGGAAAAAAATATATTTTCCTTTTATTTCAGTTTCACATGGTACACCTTACAGCACTTTATGAATAAGCAGTTTCTTGGAGTAGATGGAGGAGAGACATTAATTTAAAAATATAGAAAAATGTGATTTGTAAATTTATAAAAATTGGCAGGACTTGGAAGCAAGTGCAGTACCTGAAACTACAGTCCTTCTAAATTATTTTTTAAAACTTGACTAGAATTCAAGTTGTTGTCTTAATAACTAAAACTTATACTCAGAACTTGCTGCTGAATATAAATTATTCCATTTCTTGTCTTAGTTTGAGACAAGCAGTGGACTTCTGTATTACTAGGTTTTATTGTTCTTTTCTTCAAATAGTCTATTTCATGTTTATATTTCTGCCAGTACCCTGTATAAATTATCTGATTTCTTTCTAATATTTCTATCCTCTGAGCAGTATCTGAGGATGGGGCTTTTCAACACCAATGTCCCTATGGCACCCAGAGGATTGCTTTTCCAAGTATCACTTATATTAATGACTTTTTAAAGTTCACTTAAAAATACTTTTCTGATATTTTTTAATTGTGATGTAACTTGTTAATATACCCTTCAGTATTTGCACTGTACAGCATGTTGGCACATGCAAAGATTGTTCCTAGATCAATGAAATATATTTTACACTTTGTTTGAAATAAAAGTGCTTTACAAACATTAAACACCCTTATGAGGTAAAAAAGACCAAGTTTACAGATGTGGATGACAAAGCAGTGAGTCTAACTGATTTGACCAAGGCCACAAAAGCAAGTAGTGTTGAAATGCTACTAGAAAAAAATAGTGCCTCCCATGCTCTGGCTATCCAGTGCACGCTACAGTCATTGTGTATATGCTAATAGTGCTTTGTCTCCGTGTGTGTGTGTGTGTGTGTGTGAAGATAGAGTTTCCATTATGCATTTAACAATTTACTTTGTTACTTACACTTAAGTCATGACCCTACATAACAATTCAGAACCCTCACCTTTGACATTTAAAGAGTCAGGCATCTTGCAGTTTGATTTGTATTTCCTAATTTATTTGCTAGTCCCCTTGGATTAAATCCTATTTTGTATTGCTAAAGGAGAAACTAATTGACATTTTAGATCATACTCCAATTGGAAAGAAAAAACACATTATTGGATGTTCAGTGAACAGGAACTGAGGGATTGGGGCGGCATCGCCTCATGTATCCGGGGAGGGGCCACAGCCATGAGGATGAATGCCACCCCTCTACAGAAACTGCTAGGCAAAAATCTCTGGCTCCGGTGTGCGCGCACACCTACTTGGCATACACATCTGCATCACATCTTGAAGAACCACAGTTACTTGGAAATGAACTTGGCGGTTACTTACTGTAAGTAACCTCCCAAGTTCACCTCCAAGGTCATGCAATTTCTGGATCGCTTCCATTATTGCAGAGGGAAGGAAACACATTAGAAGTGATTTCTTAGGTAGAAAGGAGATTAGAATTTTAAACATAAAGAAAAAACTTCCTCTTGTTAATCCATGATTTCCAGGCAAGAATATTATCCCTTACCTGCTGTAATAATTGCCATTATCTCTAACTGAAATAAGTGAGGACAGCAGCTGCTTGACTTCTAGCCTGAGAAACTGACACTTTGAATAGAGTAATGAGGATTTGGGTGAAAAATCAGAACATTGAATTTCTGACATGTTATTTGGTGGTGTAACCACATATTTATTACGTTGTATACCAATGTTGGAAGCAGTTTGCTGAAAATTGTTTTATTTCTAAGCAAAAAAGCCAACAGATGGGGTTCTCAAAAATGCCAAAGTGGAGAGGAACTTTTGAATGCGCAGAGTGATTTAGGAGTATATGTTCAGCTTAGTGGAATAGTTGTCTTTCTGTGGATACGGTGCAAAAATTATCATAGAGTCCTAACCAATTTTTTTCACTTCCAGACTTCAGAGCTGGGTGTCACAGAGCACGTAGAAGGAGATCCTTGCAAATTTGCACTGTGGGTAGGAAGGACACCAACTTCTGACAACAAAATTGTGCTTAAGGTAATTTTTCAGGGAGGCATTTATGCTTCCTATATCAGTTGCTTGACTGTAGATCTTTATACATTGCTGTTTAAAACAAACAAAAAATAACCTCTGTGAAATTGTTTGCCTATGGATGGACAGCCTCTTGTGCCAGGTAAACTTACCTTAACCTTAATTAGGGGTGGTGTATATTAAATCTTAATGGTCCTTTAGATACTGGGAGAGTCTGTGCAGCCCACCAAGGAATAAGCAATCTTGTTCTCTCCTGTAAATTTGAGAAGAGTGGAAAGCTGTTTAATTTGTTTACTTTGCTTTCCTGTTGGGATTTAAATCCTCTTGCTTGAGAATTTAAGCCAGCCGCCAACTGATGGAGTCAGGAAGAAATAAACCCATGGACAGGCTATTCCATAACTATCAGTTATAGGGTTTGTTGTGCTTTGTAACTGTTACTGCTTGCTGATGGACGGTGTGCTCTACTAGATAGATAACTAATCCAATCTAATGTAGCAATTCCCACGTTTGGGTAATATTATCCTAACTAGGCTAATCTTGTGCACGATGAGCAATGTGGAAGATGTGACTCCTACTGTAGCCTGCTAGTAAAGGAAAGATGTGAAATGCTGCGAAGGAAGTGTTAAACGATGTTTAAGCCTGATCTGCCTAAAGCCGAGTAGAGTGTTGTGTGTGAATGGGTGAACACTGGGGAAAGCAGCCTCTATTATTTATCCTGCATCTCTGAGAGGTGCCAGTACTACAAGAGAACTGAGCAACGTTTCAGAGGGGGAACAGCGAAGAGGACTTCAGCAGCTAGCAGAGCTGTAAGTGCTGGTCATAATGCCCAGGTTCCACGAGACGTGTCCTCCCACCGGACAGAAGTCTGATAAACATGAGCAGGCGGCATTGTGATAGTGCTGAAGATCGTTCTTGGATTAAACCAGAGATAGAGGTGCTATGACAAGCCTTTTGAGAACCAGGCTGTGAGCTCTAAACTGAAAGAACAACCTGTAAATTGTGAATCTAGGGAGCATCAGAAAGCAAGGCCTGCAGCAGAGCGAGTCTCTAGGCAACCTAATGAACACAGCTGGCCTGTAGTAAGCTGCCTGATTGGCTACACAACCTAATTGGTGGGAAGAGTCAGCAGACTGGCTCTTAAGCCCAGCAGCAGCAGTTTAGTGGCTGCTCAAAACATTTGTCCACAGCTGCAATAGACTGTGCCTGCTTGTTCCCAGCCCTGCTCCTGCCTTGGCCCCAGCCTTGCCCTTGCCTCACTCCAGGTAACCTGGTCTTCTTCTTCGAGTGCTTGCTCATATCGATTCCAATTAGGTGTGCGCGCGCTGCGTGCACGATCGTCGGAGAATTTTCTACCCTAGCAACACCCAGTGGGTTGGCTGTGGAGCCCCCTGGAGTGGCGCCTTCATGGCGCTGGATATATACCCCAGCCGACCCAGCGCCCCCTCAGTTCCTTCTTACCGCCCCTGACGGTCGTTGGAACTGTGGAGCGCGGCATAGCTGTTCTCCACTCTCCCTAGCTTATCCTTCTAATTAGTGTAGATAGTTCTGTTATAGTTGTTAAATTCTTCAGATAGTTATTCATTTTACTTCGTTATAGTTGTAAATAGTTAGCGGGGGTTAAGGGGGTTGTTCTCCCCCCTTTTCCCCCGGCTCACAGCCGGGCTCATGCCCAAGGCTCCTGGCTTTAAGCAGTGCGCATCCTGCGCTAAGCCTATGCCAACGAGTGACCCGCATAACTCCTGTCTGAAGTGCCTTGGAGAATCCCATCAGGCAGATAAGTGTCCCGTCTGTAAGGCCTTCAAGCCACGAACAAGAAAGGAGCGGGACTTTAGACTTCAGCAGCTCCTAATGGAGGCGGCACTTAGCCCGGATCCTCCCTCGGCGCGCCCAGCCCCGGCACCGAGCGCCTTGGTGCGCAGCGCTCCGGCGGCTCCGACCGGTACTGCAGACAAGTCCTCACGGCACCGGCCGACTTCGGCACCGCGCCCGCCTCAAGGGACTCGGCGCCGGTCCCTATCTCTGGGCCACAAGAAAGCCCGTAAGGCGCAGGACATTGCTGTCCTGAAGACGCCGGCTCCCCCGGTGCCGGGGGTAGAGCCGTGTCCGCCTTTGGACCGCCAAAAGCAGGTGCCGGCCACACCGTCGACTCCGGCACCGAGGCCGTTGAGTCCGATGCGGACTGTATCACCACCTCGGTCGATGGTGGAGCCTTGTCTCCCTTCCACCCCTAGACATTTGCGACGGCGAGAGACCTTATTGCCCTCACGGAGCCGGCACCGTCTCAACTTCCGGCACCCGTTGGCTCCCTGCGCAGTGCAATCCAGGGGCAAGCCTGCCCTGGTGCGCCCACCGTCTCCGGCCGTGGACTCTCGGCACCGCTCCAGGTCTCGGAGCAGGTCCCGACGCCGCTCGCAGTCCCGGCGCCGACTATCACCTCGGCACCGGTCGTACTCGCGGCCAAGATCCTCTTCGCGGCACCGCTCTACGTCTCGGCACCGTCGCGATCATCGGCACCGATCGGACTCCAGGCGTAGTTCTCGGCACCGGTATGAGCGCCGCTCGACTTCCAGGGGCCGCTCCCGGTACCAGCTCTCGTCGCGGTCGTCGTCCCGCTCAAGGTCCGGTTCTCGGCACCGACGCGGCTACCGGCACCGATCCTGATCCCGGCACCGCTCACCGGCACCGCGCAGGGACCGATCCCCTTATAGATTCATAGATTCATAGATTCTAGGACTGGAAGGGACCTCGAGAGGTCATCGAGTCCAGTCCCCTGCCCGCATGGCAGGACCAAATACTGTCTAGACCATCCCTGATAGACATTTATCTAACCTACTCTTAAATATCTCCAGAGATGGAGATTCCACAACCTCCCTAGGCAATTTATTCCAGTGTTTAACCACCCTGACAGTTAGGAACTTTTTCCTAATGTCCAACCTAGACCTCCCTTGCTGCAGTTTAAGCCCATTGCTTCTTGTTCTATCCTCAGAGGCTAAGGTGAACAAGTTTTCTCCCTCCTCCTTATGACACCCTTTTAGATACCTGAAAACTGCTATCATGTCCCCTCTCAGTCTTCTCTTTTCCAAACTAAACAAACCCAATTCTTTCAGCCTTGCTTCATAGGTCATGTTCTCAAGACCTTTAATCATTCTTGTTGCTCTTCTCTGGACCCTTTCCAATTTCTCCACATCTTTCTTGAAATGCGGTGCCCAGAACTGGACACAATACTCCAGCTGAGGCCTAACCAGAGCAGAGTAGAGCGGAAGAATGACTTCTCGTGTCTTGCTCACAACACACCTGTTAATACATCCCAGAATCACGTTTGCTTTTTTTGCAACAGCATCACACTGTTGACTCATATTTAGCTTGTGGTCCACTATAACCCCTAGATCCCTTTCTGCCGTACTCCTTCCTAGACAGTCTCTTCCCATTCTGTATGTGTGAAACTGATTTTTTCTTCCTAAGTGGAGCACTTTGCATTTGTCTTTGTTAAACTTCATCCTGTTTAACTCAGACCATTTCTCCAATTTGTCCAGATCATTTTGAATTATGACCCTGTCCTCCAAAGCAGTTGCAATCCCTCCCAGTTTGGTATCATCCGCAAACTTAATAATCGTACTTTCTATACCAATATCTAAGTCGTTAATGAAGATATTGAACAGAGCCGGTCCCAAAACAGACCCCTGCGGAACCCCACTCGTTATGCCTTTCCAGCAGGATTGGGAACCATTAATAACAACTCTCTGAGTACGGTTATCCAGCCAGTTATGCACCCACCTTATAGTAGCCCCATCTAAATTGTATTTGCCTAGTTTGTCGATAAGAATATCATGCGAGACCGTATCAAATGCCTTACTAAAGTCTAGGTATACCACATCCACAGCTTCTCCCTTATCCACAAGACTCGTTATCCTATCGAAGAAAGCTATCAGATTGGTTTGACATGATTTGTTCTTTACAAATCCATGCTGGCTGTTCCCTATCACCTTACCACCTTCCAAGTGTTTGCAGATGATTTCCTTAATTACTTGCTCCATTATCTTCCCTGGCACAGAAGTTAAACTAACTGGTCTGTAGTTTCCTGGGTTGTTTTTATTTCCCTTTTTATGACCGGCACCGATCGGCACCGTACCATCCGGAGCCGGTTTCGTCGCGTTCGGCACCGCCTTGGCCCTCGAGATCGGCATCTCGCTCCTCCGAGCGGGCCTCCAGGTCGGCGTACCCTCCTCAGGGTCAGGCGGCTACGGCTGATTTGGGCCATTGGCAGGAGGCGACCGAGGACCCTGCACAGGGACCTGCGCACTGGTCCTTTTGGACTCCGTGGGCCTATCATCAGGCGCAGGGGGCTCCACCACCATCAGCCTCTCGCTCGGCACGTTCCGAGCCCAGGGCCCCGGAGGCCACCATCTCCCGCCCTCCCCCAGGGGGAATGGAGGCTCCCGTGCCTACACCTACTGCGGCCCTGGACCCAGGGTCAGGCGATGCCCAGCGTCACGAACCCCTGGAGCAGGACCCGCCATTAGACCCCTTGCCACCGGAGGCATCCTCCTCATCTTCCCCCGACGAGGCGGTGGCGGGCACAACCGCCACGGGCCCGCCCCCTATAGACCTTCGGGTCCACCAGGACCTATTGCGCCGGGTGGCGCGCAATATGGACCTCCAGGCGGAGGAGATCGTGGAGGTACAGGACCCGGTGGTGAGCATCCTCTCAGCTGATGCCCCATCCAGAGTGGCGTTACCGCTCATACGTACCATCCAGGCTAATGCCACTACGATCTGGCAAACCCCTGCCTCTATTCCACCCACAGCCAGAAGGGTGGAAAGAAAGTACTTCGTTCCCTCCAAGGACCACGAGTACCTTTATACCCATCCCCAACCGTGCTCACTGGTGGTGTTGTCAGTGAATGCACGGGAGCGCCACGGCCAGCAGGCTGCAGCGCCCAAATCGAAGGACGCTAAGCGCTTCGATTTGTTTGGACGCAAGGTTTATTCGGCGGGAGGGCTACAACTTAGAGCGGCCAACCAACAGGCGCTCTTAAGCCGCTATAATTTCAATTCCTGGACATCGATGGGGAAATTTAAAGAACTGGTCCCCCAAGAATCAAGGGAAGAGTTCGGGGCCTTAGTAGAGGAGGGTAAGAGGGTGGCACGTACCTCCTTACAGGCCTCCTTAGATATTGCAGACTCGGCCGCTAGAACTCTGGCCTCGGGTATAGCCATGCGGCGAATCTCTTGGCTCCAGGTGTCAGGCTTGCCGCCAGAACTGCAGCAGACCCTGCAGGATCTACCCTTTGAGGGCCAGGGCCTGTTTTCCGAGAAGACGGACTCTCGGCTCCCGAACCTTAAGGACTCAAGGACAATGATGCGCTCCCTGGGGATGCATGTCCCAGGGCCTCAGCGCAGACCCTTCAGGCCCCAGCCTCAGAGGTTCTACCCTCCCCCGCCTCGCCCGAGACAGGACTTTGCCAGAAGGCGGGGTCGAGGTGGTAGGCGAAGGTCGACCGGCCCTCAACCGGCTCAAAACCAGGGACCGCCTAGGCCACCTTCAGGCCCTAGGCAGAACTTTTGAAGGTGCGGTCGAGGACGGCACCACAACCAGTACCCAGGATCCAACTCCCCCCTTTCGGGATCGCCTCTCCCGTTTCCACCGTGCTTGGTCCCTTATAACCTCGGACAGTTGGGTCCTTCGCACGGTGGAGAGGGGATACGCTCTCCAGTTTTCCTCGTCCCCCCCCTCCCCGTCCCTCTTCAGGGACCCTTCTCACGAGCAACTCCTTACACAGGAGGTTTTTGGGCTCCTCTCTATGGGGGCCATAGAGGAGGTTCCACCAGAGTTAAGGGGCAGGGGGTTTTATTCCCGCTACTTCCTGATCCCCAAGTCAAAAGGAGGTCTACGGCCCATCTTAGACTTGCGCGGACTCAACAAATTCATAGTAAAGTTGAAGTTCCGCATGGTATCATTGGGGACCATTATCCCTTCCGTGGATCCTGGAGACTGGTTCGCCGCCCTCGACATGAAGGACGCATATTTCCATATAGCAATCTATCCGCCTCACAGGCGCTTCCTGCGATTTGTAGTAAACATGGTGCACTACCAATTTGCAGTCCTCCCCTTCGGCTGGTCCTCGGCTCCCAGAGTGTTCACAAAGTGTGTGGCGGTCGTCGCGGCATACCTTCGTCGACAAGGGGTACAGGTGTTCCCGTATTTGGACAACTGGCTGGTACGCGGCCGCACCAGAGACCAAGTTCAAGCTCACGTCCACATAGTGACACAAACTTTCCACGAGCTGGGCATTCTACTCAACAGAGAGAAGTCCACTCTAGTGCCAACCCAGAGGATAGAATTCATTGGAGCAATCCTAGACTCCAGACGTGCCCGAGCCATTCTGCCAGACAATCGCTTTCATACCATCACAAGCGTCATCCAAGGGCTCAGGACATTTCCGGTTACCACGATAAGGTCGTGCCTCGCCCTGTTGGGTCACATGGCCTCGTGTACTTACGTAACCAGGCATGCCAGACTGCGGCTTCGCCCACTTCAGACCTGGGTATCATCGGTGTACCGTCCTCATCGGCACAACCTAAACATGGTGGTCACGGTTCCGAATTCGGTCCTGACCTCCCTCACCTGGTGGTTGGATCGCAGGGCGGTTTGCGCAGGAGTGCCGTTTCATGCCCCTCAACCCTCCCTGCACCTGGTCACGGACTCTTCATCTCTAGGATGGGGCGCTCACCTCGGGGAGCACCATACTCAGGGCTTGTGGACCGCACCCCAGCTAGCCCTACACATCAATGTTCGCGAGCTGATGGCGGTGCGCCTGGCTTGCCAGACTTTTCTCAATCTCCTACAGGGCCGTTGCGTGTTGGTTCTCACGGACAACACCACGGCCATGTTTTACATCAACAAGCAAGGCGGAGCCCACTCATCTCTCCTATGCCAAGAGGCCATTCGCCTGTGGGACTTCTGCATCGCCCACTCGATACATCTCATGGCATCGTTCCTTCCTGGAGTCCAGAATACGCTGGCGGACCGTCTCAGCAGGTCCTTCCAGACGCACAAGTGGTCAATTCGTCCGGACATCATCTATTCCGTCTTCCAGAGGTGGGGATTTCCCCAGGTCGACCTGTTTGCGTCTCGATCCAACAGGAAGTGTCAGGCATACTGCTCCCTACAAGGGCGAGCGCTGGGCTCTCTATCGGACGCGTTCTTCCTAACCTGGAAAGACCACCTGTTCTACGCGTTCCCTCCATTTCCACTGGTCCACAGGGTACTGCTCAAGCTCCGCAGAGACCATGCACGGGTAATTCTAGTCGCTCCAGCTTGGCCGAGACAGCACTGGTACACCACACTGTTGGAGCTGTCGGTTCAAACACCGATCACGCTTCCCTTATGTCCCGATCTCATCTCTCAGGACCACGGCCGGCTGTGTCACCCCGACCTGCAATCGCTCCACCTCACAGCGTGGATGCTCCATGGCTGAATCGGACAGAGCGGCAATGCTCGCAGCCCGTCCAGCAGATTCTGCTGGGAAGTAGAAAGCCCTCTACACGGACCACTTACTTAGCAAAGTGGAAACGGTTCTCCTGTTGGTGCGAGCAACGAGCTACGTCCCCCTTGCGGGCGCCTATTCCTCTCATACTTGAGTATCTCCTATACCTAAAACAGCAGGGCCTGGCGTTATCTTTAATCAGAGTTCACCTCGCCGCTATTTCAGGATTCCACCCAGGAGAACTCGCTTCCTCGGTCTTCTCTAACCCGATGGTCGTTAGATTCCTCAAGGGCTTAGACCGGCTGTACCCGCAGCAACGCCAGCCCGTGCCAACATGGGACCTTAACCTGGTTCTTTCCAAGCTCACGGGGCCTCCGTTCGAACCATTGGCTACCTGTTCCCTCCTGTACCTATCCTGGAAGACAGCCTTCCTTGTAGCCATCACCTCAGCACGGCGCGTTTCTGAACTCAGAGCGCTTACGTCCGAGCCCCCATACACTGTGTTCCATAAGGACAAGGTGCAGCTTCGCCCCCACCCTGCCTTTCTTCCCAAGGTGGTTTCACCTTTCCACGTGAACCAGGATATATTTCTCCCGGCCTTCCATCCGAAACCACACGCTACTCGTCAAGACCAGCGTTTGCATTCTTTGGACGTACGCAGGGCCCTGGCCTTCTATATTGACCGTACAAGGCCATTTAGGAAGACGACGCAACTCTTCATTGCGGTGGCCGACCGGATGAAAGGCTTACCGGTCTCTTCACAGTGCCTGTCCTCCTGGATCACGTCCTGTATTCGTGCTTGTTACGACCTGGCCGGTGTACCGACGCCACGCCTTACCGCTCATTCCACGAGGGCACAGGCCTCCTCGACTGCCTTCCTGGCTCAAGTCCCGATCCAGGACATTTGTAGAGCTGCAGTTTGGTCATCGGTCCACACATTTGCTGCTCACTATGCGCTGGTGCAACAATCCAGAGACGATGCTGCTTTTGGGTCAGCGGTTCTGCACACAGCAATGTCTCACTCCGACCCCGCCACCTAGGTGGGGCTTGGGAGTCACCTAATTGGAATCGATATGAGCAAGCATTCAAAGAAGAAAAGACGGTTACTCACCGTTGTAACTGTTGTTCTTCGAGATGTGTTGCTCCTATCCATTCCAAACCCGCCCCCCTTCCCCACTGTCGGAGTAACCGGCAAGAAGGAACTGAGGGGGCGCTGGGTCGGCTGGGGTATATATCCAGCGCCATGAAGGCGCCACTCCAGGGGGCTCCACAGCCGACCCACCGGGTGTTGCTAGGGTAGAAAATTCTCCGACGATCGTGCACGCGGCGCGCGCACACCTAATTGGAATGGATATGAGCAACACATCTCGAAGAACAACAGTTACAACGGTGAGTAACCGTCTTTTACCCACAGTTCCGATTCCTCATTTTGGACTCCACATGCCAGAGCCATGGGTCAGAGCTGGCCTTTGACTCTGGTTCTGACTCTGGGCTCCAATTCCTGGCGTCTGACTTCTGCTGTAACTACTGGGCATGACTACCACTGTCCCAGTCACATGACAGTTTGAGCAACTCCAACCCCAACAGTAAGAGAACTAGAGCTGATACGGTGAACATGGATTCTACAAAGGCCAATATCTCTCTGACAGAGATACCTGGGAGCCCTACAGATCTTGCAAACCCAGGTTGCCTCCCTGCAAGTACAAAATGTGGTTCTGCAAGCTCAAGCCATGCTGCCATCAGCTGCGATCCCTGCTCCCTGCAAGCCCAAGCTTCCCCTCACCTGGCAAGTTCAACGGTGATTGCAACAAATTTCCTGGGTTCTTATATCAGTGTTGGCTCCTGTTTCAACTACATCCACAGTTGTACCCCACTGATCAAGCCCGAGTGGGATTAATATCAGCCTCCTTACTGGGAAGGCCCTGTCTCGGGCGTCTCCACTCCTGGAAGAATCAAGCCCATTCTAGGGCTGTTTGAAGACTTCATTTGAGCTATGGCAGAGGTCTTTGATGACCCGAGTCATGAGTATGTGGCCGAAGCTGCACTTCAGGGATTGTGGCAGGGATGCCAGGTTGTTGCTAAATATACAATGGAGTTCCAACACTTGGTAGTAGACACCGAGTGGAACAAGGCACTACCACCAACTCTGGCTGAGTTGGGGCCTGAGATCAGACTATGTTGACAGGAGGGAAATCTTTCACGTTACAAAAATAGAAATATTCACATGGGTAGGAAAAATACTCTTTTGGAGAGTGGGTGTGGGAATAGCTAACGATCAGAATATTGGGTAATTTGGCCCTGAGAGGTCTCAAATGCAGGAGTGGGACAAAGTAGCGGATAGTAGCACAGTATAAAGTAATACAGTAACTCCTCACTTAGCGTCATCCCGGTTAACGTTGTTTTGTTGCTACGTCGCTGATCTATTAGAGAACATGCTCGTTTAAAGTTGCGCAATGCTCCCTTATAACGATGTTTGACAGCCACTTGCTTGTACACTGCTTGCAGGAAGAGCAGCCCGTTGGAGCTAGCTGGTGGGGGCTTGGAACCAGGGTGGCCCAGCAGCCTCCGTATCAGCTCCCGGCTCCCCTAAGTTCCCTGTGCGGCAGCCACCCAGCAGGCTATCAATTGCTGGCAGTTCAGGTGTCCCTCCCCCCACTGCCGTGTGCTGCTCCTGCCCTCTGCCTTGAAGCTGCTCCCCGGAGCCTCCTGCTTGCTGTGCGGAAGGGGGATGGTGCTAATGTCAGGGTGTTTCCCTCCCGCTGCTCCTGACCCCCCGCTCCTGTACCCCATCTCCACAGAGTTGGCGGGGGGGCACAACAGGGCTCAGGACAGAGGGAGCTTGCTGCCAGCAGCTGCTGTCTCAACTTGCTCATCTACTTAAAAAGGCAATGTACTTAGAGTGGGGTCAGTGTACTTAAAGGGGCAATGTGCAACACACAGACACACACACAGACACACACACAGACACACACACACACACCGGTTCTTTGGAAACTGGAGGGAGTGGTGCACTCCAATGGGATAGCGTGGGTTCATCATCACATTCAGTTTCTGCAGGGGATGTTTGCAGCTACTGCCATGTGTCTATTGCGTCTCCTCCCTCCACTCGTGGCGTGTGAGGCTACATTAACAACAATGCGTTAACCCTTGAGGGCTCAGCCAAGTGCTAGTTCATCATTTGGCAGCAATGTATTCCCTGGGAAATATCCCACCCTCTTCCACCCTCTGACTTCACCACCTCAACCAAGGTGTACTGTATTACACTGTTTATTTAAACCTTATTGTGTGTGTGTGTGTGTGTATGTGTCTGTAACATCTTTTGTCTGACGAAAAAAATTTCCCTATAACCTAACCCCTCTACCCCCCATTTACATTAATTCTTATGGGGAAATTGGATTCACTTAACATCATTTTGCTTAAAGTAGCATTTTTCAGGAGGAGTTACTGTAACCAATTCAGAATTGCTATGAGCTCCCTTACTAGGGAGGGAGGCAAGAGTGCCTCAGAGTAAGGGGAGTCTGCCCCAGGCAGAGCAGGCTGGATGGGAAGAGAGTGACTGGCGGGAGTTCTTGTGTCTTCTGATGGAGATAAAATGTTGGTGGATGCAGCGGTTGCCAATTTAAAACAAAAAGTTATCAGATTTGCTGCTTAAATTTATTTTAAGTCAACAGGACAGTTACCCTATAGTGGAGTATCTGAGGGATTATTTGTATGGTAACAGCATATGGTGGCTATCACAGGAACTGCTGTGTTCTTAATCCATCCCTTGATTGGGTGAAGAGGATTAAAACCCTTGATTATTAAATCCAAGTATGAAATGTTATATAACAGGCACTTAATTTTAGTCATAAGGCATTGGCCTGGAAACCACACAAAAACTCACTCTTACTGTGTTTGGAGGGTGAGAAATCAGACAAGTCCAGAATGACTAGACTGACAACAAAAGGGTTTTGCATTTTTTTTTTAACAACTGCCACGTGGAAATTAATTAAAGAATCTATGTGAAAGTCTAGCACCATAAAAGCCCTTGGCACTAAATTGATATTAGAGCAGACAACTCAACATTTCCGTCCACCAGCTCTCTTCCGAACCTTTTTTGGCACAACTAGCAGCTACCCAGTCAGAGGCTGGTCTCCTGTATTTATATTTCAAACACTTAACAACTTGTTTCTTGTTCCTTTTTTTTTTTGAGGTAAAGTTTTGAAAGGCTCAGCTACCTGCAACATCTTAAAAGTTTTTTACGGTTTTCTTTGGAAAATATTTTTATAATCTGATTAAAACTGTGTCTGATATTTTAAGACATCCTTGCCATTTTATTTTTCAGACATTTGTTACTAGCCCCTGCCAAATTTTTTTTTCTTGTTCTGTACAAAGATGTCTCTGTAACTCTGAATTGTCGAAGTTGGAGCTTTGTAGCGCTTCAGATATTGTAGCTGCAAAAGGAGCTACACTTCATGGAAAACTGTAAGGAAACAAATCTCCCTGTCTTCTATTTTTGAGGAGGGTGAGGTTTTTTGGTTTGTGTTTTAACAAAAAACGAAACGTTTGTCCTTGCAGTTCAGCTGTTCCTGCAGCTTTTTCCCCAACTGAAGTCCCATTGTGAAACTTTATGTAATTTATATAATTAAATAAACAATTATGATGTATTAGAGGTTTATGATTCTGATGGGAGAGGAAGCAGGAGCTGCAGGCTAATGCTTGAAACTAAATTTTAGTAGGACCTCAGCCTTGTCTATAATTTTGTGTCTGAAATAAATTGCACTTGCAAACAGCTCAATTGAGATGTTAAGTGACCTTCTTTGTGGCCATAAATAGCGTTTGTACCCACAAAAATGCAGGTGCTCAATTAGAGGCAGTTCTTGAGAATCTGGCCCTTAAACAATGACCCTGTTCTCATGCAAACATCAAGAAATGGAAAAAGTGTAGAGAAAACATAACACAGAAGCTTAAATATCTCAATAAAAGAGTTGGTTTTCTATGAAATGGCAGCATATCTTTAAATGCAGTTAGACTTCACTCAGAATTTATTACTCAGTTACTAATTTGTAAGCTGCTATTACCGCGCACGTCTTGCAATGTATTCATACAGAGGCTATAACACAATAGGGCCATGACCTTGGTTAGGGTTTCAGGGTGCTTCATTATGAAAACATATAGTAAGCAAAGCTGAAATGATTTATATTTTGATAAAACAGTATTGGTAATGAAAATAGTGGAATTTGAAAATGGGAACAGCTAGCTGGAATTTTCCATTAAAAGTATTTTTGAAAATAAATATGTGAAACCATACTTACGCCTTTTCCCCTGTGTGTATGTGTGGTTTACTATGAACACAGGCCTTCTTAACCATAATGGTCCATTTGTTTGTTTGCATATTAAAGGCTTCCAGTATAGAGAATAAACAAGACTGGATCAAGCACATCCGGGAAGTGATACAAGAAAGAACCATTCATCTGAAAGGAGCATTGAAAGAGCCAATCCACATCCCCAAAACAGCTCCAACAACTAAGCAGAAAGGAAGGAGGTTAGAATTTGAATAACTTATTAAGAAGATGGGGATCATTTTTTAAGTGCCCCATCATGAAGGCCATATTTTAACTGCAATGATGGAATTTTCTGTAAGGAACACAGTGTTCTCAGTGCATTCAGTGACTTAAGCCAAGATAGGAGTCGTCGTTGGCTAGTGTTATCTTCAAGTGTGGTCCTTGTAAATTAAGCTCCAGTTGACCACAGTGCTGTACATGTTCAAATCTCTGCTCTAAATGCTCCCTTGCATCTTTATGTGGTGCTGTTCTAAAAGGATGTGTTGTTTGAAGTCAGTGTTATGTTCAGCAGCCTAGGAGGTGGGCATAGACCAGATGTACTCATTAAACTTTTACAGTACGTGTTTTTTACTCAAGTTCCTTGTTTGTTTAAACCAGACTTCACACTTGGCAGTTTTGGTGAAATGGCTACCGGGGGCGGGGAGTTGGTCTCTTACCAAGGTTCCTTGTTGTTGGCTGCTGCTGTATTTTTATACAGCTTAAGTTGGACAAAGATAGTTAACTCAGTTCATTATATATTACAGTATAAAGCAAAGTAATTAAGCAAATGTTGGGGTGCAAGGCAGGTCATCAATTGCTCTGTCTTAGGCACCCACTGCTGTAATATCTGGATGCCTTCCATTAGGGTTGCAGATAAGAACTGGCAGCCTCTGAAACAGATGTGCTAACCAAATTCTGACAATTGGATTGTATGTTTGCAGAGATGGAGAGGACCTGGACAGTCAGGGAGATGGCAGCAGCCAGCCTGATACTATTTCAATTGCATCACGAACTTCCCAGAATACACTAGACAGTGATAAGGTAAGAGACATGAAGTAATATTCCATTTATTTTTTATTTTTATTTTTTTAGCAAATGGCATACAGTTTAGACTGAGGTGTCACCAGCTGTGTGTAGTTTCCCCTGAAGCATACTTCTGACAGTCTTCCTTCCCCCAGATTGGCTACATGCAATAAAGAATATGCATTTTAGTCCCTTGACAATGGGTTATTTTGGTTTAACACCATAGCCTTTAGGCAAGGCTTTCATTTATCCTAACTTATACTATTCCTTTCCTCCATCCCAGAGTCATTTATAACTTTAACCCAAGGATGTATGATGGTGAAGATAAAGAGGGGACCTTTGTTGTGTGTATGTGTAAAATCAGATTAACCTTCAAAGTTGTCCCTAATCTCTCTGAAAATATATCTTGTGCCATTTGTGACAGCTAGGCAATACTGGCTATTGTGTCAGATAGGAATATCAACGTTGAAAGGGCACTGTCTACCAACAGCTCATATCCGCACAGAAAAATATTTTATAAAATGTGAAGGTTTCCAACTGTCTAAATGTCATTGAATAGGGTGGAGTGTATCTGAGCCAAGCAGAGGTGTGCAAATCATCAATGACATCATAGGACAGCTAGGTGAGAGGGCTCTAAAAAGAGTGTTTAAAAAATTCTTTTCTCCTAGAGTCTCTCTCCCCCTCCCCCCCCCCCCCCCCCCCCCCCCCCCCACACACACACAAAGACATGGGTTTCTATACCGATGCAACAGTTCAAGTCTACAGGCAACTGAGACTTTTTGCTAAATGAGGAAGAGAAGGAAGCAGGCAAGAGGTAAGTTCAGCTCCCTCAAAGATACTTAGGGCTGATATTTATTGAATCTGCTGGGGGGGGAAAATCTACTTTTTGACTAGCTGCAACTGTGCCAGCAATTGGTAGTCATTGGTTGTAGAGTTCATAGATCTTGGTGTCTACCTGAGCACTAACACTGTTAGCCAGAAGCCTGCTACGTATTTTCAAGTAAGAAGGGGGGGGGGGGGGGAAATGTCTCAACAGCTTTTGTTTGTGATATTTTCCTCTTCCATTTGGATAAAATCCACATTCTAATTTGAGCAGAAGCTGGATCTCGTGTGTCTACCTATACATCATTTACAAAACTGTACTGTATATACTAGGGTTCATATATAGATATGTACTGAGGAAGAGGACTAATGCATGGTATAGTCTTCAAACATAATCTTTCCTTCTCTATGTTGGTTAGAGAAATGGCTAACTGTGTTTAGAAGCACTTCTACCTTATAAGCTTTTCTGCACGAGTGTAATCTAGGATTTAGTGAGTATTGGTGTAAGTGAACTCCTGGAGCTATAGGATATAATGTTTAGCAATCCCCCCCTATGCTCGAGTTTATAATGCCTGTTAAGTGGGTTGTTAGTAAGAAGTTTCTCCACAGATGTTATAGGGTGGAAGGCAATCAACATGTTAAGGAAAATCCTGAGGGACGTTCATTCAGCCAAGCCTCTTAATAATTCTCACATGATGCATGAAGTATTGCTGTGAAATGAGGCTACAGATAAGCCACCCAATTTTCTAGGGAATACTACATCATAAATAACAAAAGAGGGCGTTTGGTTATGCTGGGAATGGATTGCATCACCTTTTTATTGTCCAGCATATGCTTCAAGTCAGCCATTGTTCATATTCGTTCCTCTCTCAGCCAGACACTGGGAAAGCAGAGACAGCATGGCATCTGGGTTTGGTGGGTTAACACAGTAGAACCTCGTTAATTCATATTGCTGAGTAGGAGTCCAACTGCAAATGACTTGCTTATATAATTTATTGAATACACAAAGAAAAAGGACAAAAATAAGGCGCTTTAATTTACTCTGACAGTTGTTGAGTTTTTGTATTTGCACTGAAAATGTTGTCTGGTATAATAGGTAAAAAGAAAAAAATCTTAACAAGATAGTTCACTCCAGCATGCTGATATTAAACCATTGCTAAAAATTGCAGAGGCTGCCTTTTTGTGTGCAGATTTTCAAGTGTAGGGATTAGCCAAATGCAGATTAGAAATGTTAATCAAAACTACCTCTGGATAAAGAAAAAACCTGCAATCAGGCAATCCAAAGTCTAATTTTTTTTTTTAAATAATTTTAGTATGAGGCACAGTGAAAGGACATGAGGCAGGAGGCCAGTGAAGTCTGTGAGGAATATGAATCATAAGTAATACATATATTTCATTTAATGGATTTGTAACTCGCTAGTAACAGTCCACTTGGGGCTGAAACTTGGCACATAATTTCTGAGCCTAAAAACTTTTTTTTTTTTTTTTAATGTTTAAATCACTTACACAATGAGGTAGTAAAAAGGAGGGTAGAGAGCTGAGACTTTAGGTACTTTTAATGCAGTTCAGCCAAAAAGCTGCTTATTTATAAATTTAAATTTACAGACAGTTTAGACTAGGGTTATTTTCATTAAATTAGAAACCGATTACTTAAAAGTATCAACATGTAAAACACATTTTACCTAATTTAAAATAGTCATAATCAGGTGGTGAAACTACTCCGTGTTATATAGTGTGGAAGTAGAGCAAGGCCTGACAGGGATTGGAAGGGGATTTCAATGCAAACAGTCTGGTTACATAATTTTATTTATGTGCTCTTCTTAAATCACATCACACCAAAAACCACATGGCAAATGCTGCCATGCTGCTCAACAGGTGACTAAAACCACTCATTTTGTCCAGTTGTATTTGTATGCAATTCCTTTCTTTTATACATTCTGAGTAGAACAAATAAGCTGTCGCACAGTTTGAATATGAACGGTGTCAATTAAACTAGTGGTAACCGCGATGGAATCCAATGAACTGCTCACCAGAAAGCAAGGATTTGTTTCATTTTTGCTAGACAGCAGCATAGGGTAAACTAGAAATCGTTGTAATCTACAGACGATTAGGAAGCATCCAAGCTAGCCTTTACAGATGTGTTTACTTGGATTTGTTTGGCCATAACTTAACTCTGAGGTTCAAAAAAAACAAGCACCATAGTGGCTTAACTCTGGAAACCTGATGGCCTGAGGAAGCCCCACCCCAGCAAGAGGCTCTGGTGGGGCCGGAGAAGGGAGGGGCCAGGCCTCTGTTACCACTCTCTCAGGTCCTCTGTCGAGTTGTGTGGGGGCTGAGTTCTCCCTCTGATCTGTCAGTGTGATGGTCTGGAGCAGAGAGGACCCCTGCCAGCTGAAACGGATGGCTTTAGGTTCTCGTTAAGCTTAGCTGATGGCTATTGTGGATGGCCTTTATTGCTATCACACCAAGCATGGGTAGAGGCACTGTGGTTTCTGTTTAAGTGTGGGCCTAGGATCCCGTATTGCCTTAATCTGCCTATAAAAAGTGCCTTGGTGTTTGTAATAAAAAGCTTCTGCGCTGAAGAGAAAACATGTTACTTGTTTGATTCTGCCTCTGCTGGCTCTTGGTCGTTAAGCTACACACCGTCACTTCCCAAACTTGTTTGACAGGGATTGAACAATCCTTATCTAAACCAAACATTTTGTTTTACATACCTGGCTGTTCTCCATTTCTTCTGCAGACAGTATTATTTTGAAATTGCTGGCCCAGAGCATCTCTATTTTCCCCTCCCTTCCCCATAGAAAGATCTTTTAGGGAGAGGGTCTGAGGAAGGGTAGCTACATGAGCTGGTCACAAATTAAGAGGATAAGAGAGAAGGGCATGGCAAATTCCTGAATACATAGGCTTGGCCTACACTACAGAGGTAGGCTGACTTAATGCAACTTATGTCAACCTAACTCTGTAAGCGTCTACACTAAAATGTAGCTACTACTGAAGTAACTCACTCACTCCACCGACTTAATAACTCCACCTCCGCGAGAGATGTAGCACTTAAGTCGACGTAGTTAGGTTGACGCAGTGTCAGTGTGGACCTTGCATTGCTTACATCGACTGTTGTTGCCTTTCAGAAACCATCCCACAATGCCCCAGGTACATCGGTGCAAGTGCTCCTGGTGAGGACACGCGTTGCCGACACAACAAGCGTAGTGTGGACATGTAAAACTGATTCAATTACTGCGGTGGCTATATGTCAACATAACTTAGGTCAACTTAATATTGTAGTGTAGACTTGACCATATGGAGTGAGCTGCAGTTGCATGCTCAGACCTTGAGATCTGTCCGAAAGCCTTGTCTTTCCATACTTCTTCTAGGCAGGTCTCTGGGCGCAGTGCTGCCCACTCTTTTTGGGTTTCCATAATCATACACTTGAACGCTCACAGAGGATTTTAGAGCAATTTCTCCTTTTCCTGTAGCCTTGTTTTGCTAATATGATCTTTGGAAAGGTGTGTGCAAGTGAGAATAACTTAAAATCGTATAAAAGACTTCAATCTTTTTTTCCCCCCTCAGTCTGAGTACTTATGCTGGAATCTTAGGACATGCTTACACTAGGGAAATCTGTTGGTAACATAGGAAAAAATAGTTGTAGGAACAATTTAGTACATCCATACTACCCAGCCCGAATTGGTGCCTTTCTTCCCCATTAGGGCTGCGTTGGCACTAGCTGGCCTCTAGTGGTTCCTGTATTTAGCAAACTCCTCAGTCCCCCAGCTGAGTGCTTTGTTTCCCCTTGCCCCTTCAGTAATGTCTCCTGACAACCCAGTATCTAGTTTGCCTCCCACTCTGCAGCTCCTCAACTGATGATCTGCTTGTTGATACAGGAAAAAAGACAGCAATCATTGACCGTTCTTCCCTTCCTGCAGTATCTTCATCCCAGCTCAGTAATGCCCCTGGTTCTCCTAGCTGCCCTTCTCCTGAGGAAAACTGCATTCCTGAGGACAGCCACCAGAGCACGGGCATTACTGAGGGCAGGGGTCAGCATACATGAAGGGAATATAGCCAGGGGAAGGGAGATGATTGTTGTTGAGAGGAAGAGAGGGCATTGTTTGGGTGAGCAGAAGTTGGTCTCCACATGTGATCCACACCTGGATGACTGAAGGCTGCAGAGTAGGAACTAGTGCATTTCAAGGGCCAGAAGGGGGCTCTCAGCTGGCTAACTACTTAGGTACCAAGGTAACTTCAATTTGTATCTCCCTATCAATAAATTTGTATGGCAGGTGGGAGGTGCATTTGAGTTGAATAAGGGCATAGTAATCAATTACTCTCTCAAATGTAGACAAGTCGTTAGTGGCTGAAATGAAGGTTAGAACAGAGTTTTGGTAGCACCCTGAAAATATCTTTTAGCATTTACCAGGCTTGGAAGTTTAGATGATGTAAATCTCCCAAGTTCCTTCATCTGGTCCTAATGCAGAGGAAATTAAGTGTAGGCATGAGAGTATATTGTGCAATGGTATGTCAGAACTTTTCATGCTTATGGTGACTGAGTTGGCAGTGATATTAAATGCTATTTCAAACAATCATATGGAAAATGGAAGGGGTAAGTGAGGGTTTGGGTGGGGCAGGGTGGGAAGAGAGGCAATGTAGAGTGCTAGGATTACAGTTAGTTATACTGGCTACATTTTGTAAGCGTTCAGTAAAAATCTTGACTTCTGTAATCCTTCTTTATCAAGCAATTTCTCTTTGCAGAGTGCTCCGTGCAATCTACTTTGTGTGAAACTAGCTTTAATCTACAAGCATCTTTATATTTGTGTGCAGTTCTTGAAAGACAACAAAGATTGAGGCAGCAGGAGAGATCCGGAAGTACTTAGTGTATTAGTTAGCACAAGCAGGGGGGAAAGGGCTTCCATTAGTGATGTTCAGTTTCCTTTTTTCCTGCTCAGAACTGGCAAAAGAGAACCACCTACAACTGATCTTCAAAAGATGAGTTTTTGTAACTTCCCGCTTTCCCCGTGTCTTCTCTTTAGAGAAGACTAGTTGAAAACAAAGATGATTGTCTACCCTACCAAACTGTAAATAGTCTGTTTTTGTACTGAGGATACTAAACCAAAACCAATTACATTCTATACAAGACCACTTATTTCCAAACCTAAACTTACCTTTTATGCTTTCTGCACTAAAAAGTTACTTTTTTATGAACTCTTAAATATGTAGAGTTAAGATGTTACATAAAGCAAGATGATATGGTCTAACTAGAACACGTGTAAGGTTTCTTTTAATAGGCATCTCATATTTGTGTCGGGTAGTGATTGTTTCCAGCATTGAAGGTCAAATGCATTCTTGATGCAACTGCACTGAATTCATCAGATGTACATAAAGAGTGTATTTGGCCCATTTAATAAGATTTTTTTTCTACCAGAAAATATCCTTTTTTAAAAAAAATAGGCACAAAATGCAAATCGTGTATAACATTAAGATGTTAATATGTCCCCTGGCAGGTTTGTTAATGAAAAGAACTTCCTTCCTCTTAAGATATGTGAGTTTGTCCGTGCCTAGTTTTCATTTCTCATCTTGCGTCTGTCTTTCCAGCAACTCCCATGTTTCAAACTTAGCCTCATCATTTATTTCATCAGGTCTTACTAATGCAGTTTACATAAGGGGTTTCTTGAGAGAAAAGGATGAATTTACGCAGAATATTTACAGTCCCTTGTGAAACTTAAACTGAGATTTAGGTGTTTTCGAAGTCCTAATGTCCTCATCAGTGTAAATCAGTCTCCACTTTCTGGCATGTCTTCTTTTCCTCTCTCATCCAGTCTAGAGATTCTTGCCAAAGCTGTACAACACCAGCTGCTTGAGCTGTGCTCTTTATCACAGACACCCTTTGTTCTCCAACTGTGTTTGAGTGCTAAAGATGAATCTGCATTTATAAGGTGCATTAAGGAGAATAAAGGGCAGAAACAATTTAAAAAGAAAAACATTGGCTAACAGTTAAGGTAATGTGGGGGATATTAATGGGTGTTGTTTCAAATGTTGGACAGTTAAAAGTTGAAAATATTTTCATGTTCTTAAAATTATATTTTCCATGGTGATGGCTAGTGTTTCCAGATGAGATGGGTAGAAGGAGTAGAATTTAGTTCCTGCTGTTATTGACCACAGTGGAAAAGAGACCACACTCAAACTTCACCTGCAGATGTTGTGCAGAGCTGAGAACGTGGTGTCAGCATTGGCATGTTGTAACCTGATGATATGTCTTCACTGCAGTGAAACACCTGCAGCTGGCCTAAGTCAGCTGACTCGGGCTCCTGGGGCTCGGCCTGCAGGGCTAAAAAGTTGCAGTGTAGACTTTCAGACTTGGGCTGGAGCCCCAGCTCTGGGACCCCATGCGGGGGCCGGGAGGGGGGTCCCCAGAGCCCAGGCAAATGTCTACCCTGAAATTTTATATCCCCATAGTTCAGTGGTTCCCAAACTTTAACAGCCCGCGAACCCCTTTCACTAAATTGTGAAATCTCGTGAACCCCCTCCTAAAAATGAATATTTTCAGGGATTTAAGTTTAAATTTCCTCAGTGTGATGGATGCCCCAATTGCCAGGCCCCGGAATCTATGAACCTCTGAAAAATATTTTTAATTGAAACTTTTTTTAACGAACATAGAAAAACCAGAAACCAAAGATGTTTCTGTAAAATGTTTTTTTGGCTTTTGTTTAAAAAAAAATGGTTTCGAATAAAAATAAATTCATTTTTGGTTTTCAAAAATCAGAAAAATGTTTCATGAAAACAGTTTTTGAAAATGGACCATTTTTCCGTTTCAGTTTTTTGTAAATTTTTCTTGGGGAATTTTGAAAAATGTGAAAAAAATTCAAAACTTTCTGTGAAAAATGCTTGGTATTTTTCACCCACCTCTAGTTTCGGGTGAGGTTGTGGCTGGTGGTAACAAGGAGGGCTGTGGTTCTGGCTTTAGATGAGATTTGGCAAATTCCTGGGGCCCGGGCTGGGGTTCGGGCTGCCGGCTCGCCCGCTGACGGGGGCGGGGCTCGGGCTGCCAGCCCATACTGCCCGGCCCCGCTCTCCCTGGGGCTCGGGCTGCCGGCTCCCCCG